>NC_081412.1:664382710-664727980 GCF_030272615.1 Cryptomeria japonica
AATGTAGAATCTGCACCAATGATAGAAGCTCGATGATGTATGAATAATCTGCTCCACGAACGTTGAACAACATTCTTCCCCTTAGGAAGAAACAAAACCAAAGGTGTATCCATGAAGTCTCCCCAATCATGAAGGGAAGATGTAGGAAAAAAACTCATGATGAATGAAGTCTCTGAAAACTGCTCAAGTGTCCCCAAGTCGATGCTGAAAGTTACGCCCTCCAAAGGTGGTGAACTGCTCCACACTACTGAAAAAGACACTCAAAGATCTAGTGGAGAAGAATGTAGAACAATAGCTAAAGACTCACATGTCTCCTCTAAGCATAAAGAGACCTCCTCCAACTAATGTACAAAAGTATCCACAATCATGTCAACCTCTAAAGAATGATCATGTAGAGAATGCACAAGACGGTCAAAGTGTTTCCTCACCAAAATCTAAGAAGGATCATCTTCATCAAAGAGAAGATGAATGTCATCAATGATGATCTCCCAAATCCGCAATGTAGGACTCCACAAACAAAACTGCAATGTCTATCAAGTAGGCATCCCAATCAACTGAAGCTGGAAGACATGAAATATCCTGTTGTAATGAATCACAAGAAAGAAAAATTGTCACACTATTTTCATAATTGGGTGCAATAGGTGATGTGATATCAATAGGAGGAGATGAAATTCAAGGCTCAAGAATGGGGTCACATGTGAGAACACCCAAGTTCAAGTACCCAAAGTTCTCCTCAAAATATGAATCATCAACATAGGAATAATCAACCTCATCAATAGGACCAAAATGTGAAAAGGAGTACAACCGAGATGCATGATCAACCACCCCAGTCGCAATGATAGCTCTAGTCTCTAAGTATTTAATGATAACTAAATCAGATGTGAACTCCATAGTTTTCTTTGTTGCCCCATGTGTTATTGGATAGATGGAAAGAAGATTGTTTGTCAAGTGCGGTATACACAACACATCATTAAAGGAGATATCCCCGATGGCAATAGATCATTTCCCAATCACATCCATGTATGTATGATTGCCCATGAAAATCTGTGGCATGTGACAAATCTCAAATGAAGAGAACATAGATTGCAAAGATGCCATATGATGAGAAGCCCCTAAATATAGAAGCCATCTCCCTGAATCATGACTGGTAGTAGCACAAAGAGCTTATCCCTTTCCTTTATTTGTCCCAAAAGAGTGATCCTTTCCTTTATCCTTTTCTTTGGAAACTGAAGTAGATATTCTAGAAGGTAGGTTAATTTTGTTCTTCTCAAGAAGATGCTTCAACTCATCAATATCCTTCTTGTAACAATGATGTTCATCATGTCCCGACTTCTTCGAATATGCACAAAAAAGATTGTCCTTATATGATTTCCTCTTAGGTGTGGATGTAGAATCACCTTGTTGTGGAGAGGATGAAGAATTACCTTATTGTGGAGAGGATGATTGTGCTCCATCTTTTTGTGGTTTAGACTTAGGTATCTTTTGGTTCTAGCCTTTTCCTTGATTTCTTTGATTCCCCTTATTAGCCACCAAATCTTGTGACTTTGAAGATTTGAGAATCCCCATCTTGGTCAACTTAGATTGGTCAAGTATCAACATCTACATGAATGCATCAAATGAGGGAGAAGTATATGAGAAACCTTGAGCTAACCTACAGGTGTGAAAGCTAGATACAAAGGTTGCATACTCTGAAGGAAGCTTGTCCAAGAAGTTATAAACCAATTGAGCATCCTTTTTGTCAATGCCACAATCCTTTAGCTTTTCTCTTAGCTCATTTTCTTTTGTGACATAATCTTGGATTGTATCAAAATCCTTGGGATCCGATGTTGTGAGTTCACTATCAAGCTTGTAGCCCTTAATCTCATCAACTTGGCCATACAATTTCTCATAAATATCCCAAGCCTCTTTAATTGTAGTACACTTATCAATGTGAAAAATGAGGTCATTTGATACATACTTTCTAAGAGTTCCAAGTGCCTTAGAATTCTTAGTGATCCACTCAATTTGAGCATTAGGATCATCCTTAGGATCAGGTGGTTCTATTATAGTTCCATTTACATAATAAATGAGTCCCTTTTCCATTAGTTTACTCCATGCCTTAATCTTTCATGATGCATAATTATGAGGAGTTAAAAGTGGAAATTTAGAAGAACCCATATCACCAAAATGAAAAAAACACAAGATAGAGAGAGGCACAATCACATAGGACACCCCCTCAAATTACTCAATCAAGAAACCCCCCCCAAAAAATAAAAAATAAAATGATGATTTGGCACTTTATACTTAGTCCATATACAATGGGCCCCTTGCAAAACAAAGCAAGGTGGACTTCTGATTTCAACTTTACAACTTCTGAAAATGAGATATAAGAGACTTAAATAAATACTTCTAGTGATCTAAAATGAGATCCAAGCAAAATACAAGTACCAAATAGGCCAAAAATGACCAAATACTAAAATTACACCTTCGACTCAAAATAACTTCAAACTAATGGTAAATTATGAAAGTAGACAAAAAATTATGCACTTTCAAAAAAAATGGCACTTGAAAAGGAGGTCGTATGACCCCAAATGAAGCCTCTGAAGTTGCAAAATATGGGATTAGACAGGTACAGTCATGAAAATCTGCAAATTATGAAAAATACGTCCATAAAAATCAAAAAATCCCTCCACTACTAAGAAAAGCACAAAATTATAGCCCATTTCAAAAAAAAATTCACCAAAAAAGGAGCAAAACTAAGCAAGATATAGCCATTTGAAATTGAATTGCAATTTCAAAAATGCAAATGAGAGGGGGGTAAAAAATTTCAAAATATTACTGACGTAGAGCTGACATCAGAAAATGATGGGATTAAATTTGATGCCCATCTAACCATAAAAAAACTTCACCTCCCTCTGCATGCTTAGCTGTACAATGACATCATCAATACACGTGGCACGGTGTGAATGGTTTTGTATTGTACGAAAATGCTGACGTGGCAAAAAATGACTAGTCCTGTACAAGTGACGAGGCAGTACAGTATGCAGATGTGGTGTATGGATATGATGACCTCTCTGTCTGTGTGGTAGTACGACTGGGTTGATTGTGCTCCTGCGTGGCTGCACGCATGGCAAAGGAATGTTCATTGCGAACCAGTGGCCGCCTACCACATGGCAGACGTGGGTTCCACCAAAATAAATGTCTGTTGGAGAGGGAGCGGGGAGCAAGGAAATAGGTCATCAACAAAATCTGGTGACTAGAGGGGCATGACGGTAGAGGCACGAGAACTAGAAGCTGGAGGGGCATGGCAATGGCCGGACAACAATGTCAGTTGTCAGGGAGAAGGAGATCGGTGGTGGTCAGAATACGATTCGCTGGTAGGAGCAATCCGAGGAAACAACCAACCAGTGATGGGGGTATCACTCCGAACGGGACACGTGCAGCGGAGGTCTTGGCGGTAGGAGGCGGCTAGAAAAGACATGGTTGGGAGGCGAGCGAGTTGTGCAGTGAGGCAACAGTGTCGGGAAGAAGTGGAGCAGTGGCGAGGCCCAGATGGGAGATCAACAATGGTAGGTGGAACACGATCTACAAGAGGAGAAGTGGGTGGGGGGCCCAAAAAGCCTACAACTTGGTGCAAAACAATACAGGGTGTCAAAGGGGTTAAACCCCCCATAACAAAAACAGTAATTTTTTATTTTTAAATATAATTTTTTTTTAGAAATAATGAATAAAAAAATGGGGATTTAATAAATAAGTAAAATAAAATACCGCAGAAAAACAATAATAATGTTTTAAATTTTTTTTTTGAAATATCCATATCGCTAGCCTTATAGGCTAAATTTTCCCTCCAAAATCGAATCTCTCCAAAATAGGCCGAGTTTATACTCAAATTTTATAGAAACGGCCTCCTAGACTCAACCGTGATGTCCAAATCATTGTAGGACGCCCCCAAAAAGAGAACCTCCCCAGATTCCAAAATTGAAGCCTCCAAAATGTCTCCAAAAAGACTCAAAGAAGCCCTTTAGGCTCTAATACCATGTGAGATTTTGCCAAGATCAAGAGCTCAATGAAAAGTACAATAGAGAGAGAAAATAGATGATAGGAATAAACTATATTCTATCAAGATGAAAATACTAATCAACTTGATCATCAATCAATCAATTCAATACATACAATGAATATGAGCTTGCTTATATAGGCAAGGCTATATGGATATGAGAGCACACAAACATGACATGTGGCTCAATGAGAAACAAGGTTAGGTAGGAAATAGGTGTGGTAGGTAGGAGAAACAATAGAATATTCCACATGAGGTGGATCACCCACCGAAGGTGAAATGTAACAACAAGATAAGACCACAAAAGCTGGAAATTCTCCTATACACACTATCCCAATGTGGCACAAATACCCAAGTGTCTCATACCCAAACTACTATGATATGCATGTACCTAAGTAAACTTAAGTAAGGTGTAATTATATCCAACATGAATAAATAATTACACCAACAATATGCAAATGAATTGGATGATATGAAGAGAGAAGATGAAGAATTCGAGCAACTTGAAGCCCTATTTGCTAGAAGAGTACCTAAAGGACCGATAGGAAGTAAGTATGAAGGAATATCACCTTTTAAATTTTTTGCATGTAATAAGATTGGTCATTTTGCATCTAGATGTTTTGAAAAGAATTCAAGATTTGAAGAAAGAGTTAGAAGATCTTTTAAGCCTAACCCTGGATATCTGAACAAGTATAAGTACAAGAAAAATAGAGACAAATCATGCTACATAGCGGATGACGAAGGTGTTACTAATTCTGATGATGAATTGGTAGAAGACTCTTCTAGTGGTTCCGACAATGGGAAGAAATGGGTGTTCCTTGCTATCAAGGAAGATGTTTTGGCACTGGAAGGGAATGTACCTAAAGAGAAGGAACTTGCTACTAAAATTGAAGACAAAGATGAATGGGTAATTGGTAGTGGTTGTTCACATCATATGACTGGAGATAAAAGGAAGTTTCTATCTTTGCAAGAATTTGATGGTGGTCTGGTTAGATTTGGAGATGACAAAGCATGTATGATCAAAGGAAATGAAAATATATCATTGGATGGTAAGAATAATATTGATAATGTTTATTTTATTGAAGGTTTAAGGCATAATCTTTTGAGTGTAGGACAATTGGTGGATAAGGGATTTCAATTACGGTTCAAGGATGGAAACTGTAAAATCATTAACAAATATGGTTTGGAGATTGCAACCTATACATAGACAAAAGGTAATATATTTCATTTTAATTATGGTGAGAAGACATGTTTGATTGCACAAATTGATGAGAGTTGGCTATGGCATAAGAGGTTATGTCATGTGAATTTTGATTGCATTGTGAAGATCAGTTCAACTAAGGCAGTTAGAGATATACCTAAGATTGTGAAGCCCTATAATCTGGTATGTAAAGAATGTCAAATGGGTAAACAGGCCAAAACCTCTTTTAGGAGTATACAAGATAAATCAAATAATGTTCTTGATCTTATTCATATTGATTTGTGTGGCCCTGCTAGAGTTAAAAGTTTTCAAGGTGATTGATATTTTATGCTAATCATTGATGATTATTATAGAATGATGTCAGTTACTTTTCTAAGGGAGAAATCTGAGGCTTTTGAAAAGTTTAAAAACATTAAAGATAAAGTGGAAACTGAGACAGGATTGAATATTAAATGTTTACGGTCAGATCATGGTGGATAATTCACATCCGGTGAGTTTAGTAACTTTTGTGAGAAGCATGGTATAAGGAGACAATTTTCTGCTCCTCGGGCACCTCAACAGAATGGAGTTGTGGAAAGAAAGAACATAACTATCTTAGATGTTGCTAGAACAATGATGATGGAAGCTAGTATACCTCATATATACAAGAGAGAAGCAACGAGCACAACAATTTATACATTCAACATAGTACATATCAAAGGAGAAACCGGTAAGACACCTTATGAACTATGGTTTGACAATACACCTACAGTTAAGTATTTCAAAATATTTGGTAGTAAATGTTATATCAGGAGAGATGATATCATTGGCAAATTTGATCCTACATGTGATGAAGGAATTTTTCTTGGTTATTCTAATGAAAGCAAGGCATATAGATGTTATAACAAAAGATTGCAGAGAATTATGGAGAGTGCTAATTTCAAGGTGGATGAGCTTAATAGAAGTCAAATAAAACCAGTGGTGGAAATGATTATATCTGAACTGGTAGAATATTTACCAGAATAAAGTGTTGAACCAGTTACTCTGGTAGTATCAAAAAATTCAACAGTAACTGAAGAACTGAGAAGAGGAACAGAGAGTCAGAAGACTCCTAGGTATGTGAGATTGAATCATTCAGAAGATCATATCATTGGGGATAAAAATAATGGAGTGATGACAAGAAGAAGACTGACAACTAATGAGGTATGTTTAATTTCTCAAGTTGAACCGCTATCAGTAATTGAAGCATGTAAAGATGAATGTTGGTAGAAAGATATGGAAGAAGAATTAGATTAGATTGAGAAAAATAAAACATGGACTTTAGTTCCCCGACCTAAAAATAAGAATGTTATTGGAACTAAATGAGTTTTTAGGAATAAATTGAATGAAGATGGTCAAGTTGTAAGGAGTAAGGCCAAATTGGTTTGTAAAGGATATTCTTAGAAGGAAGGAATTGATTATGGTGAGACTTTTGCACCTGTAGCTAGGATTGAAGCTATAAGATTATTTCTTGCCTATGCTACCCATAAAAACTACAAGGTTTATCAAATGCATGTTAAGTGTGCATTTTTGAATGAGGATCTTTATGATGAAGTTTATATTGAGAAACTTGATGGTTTTTCATTTTCAAATGATAAAAACATGGTTTGCAGGTTAAGAAAAGCTTTATATGGATTAAAAAGGGCACCTAGAGCTTGGTATGCAAGGTTGGATAAATATCTTTTGAAGCTTGGTTTTACTAAGGGTAATGCTGACAGTAATTTATATTATATGATCATTGATGATGATATACTAGTTATTGAAGTTTCTGTTGATGACATTATTTTTGGAGGTGAAGATAAGTTATGCATGGAATTTTCTAAGAATATGGAGAAAGAATTTTAAATGTGTATGATTGGGGAAATGAAATTTTTCTTAGGTTTGCAGATTACTCAAACTGACAAAGGTATTTTCATCTGTCAAACTAAGTATGCTAGGGAATTGTTGAATAAATTTGGTATGGGAGATTATAAACCGATAAGTACTCCTATGGTTACAAGTGAGAAATTGACAAGGAAATATGTTTCTGCACCAGTAAATCTTACAAGATACAAATCTATGATTGGAGGTCTACTTTATTTGACTTAGACTAGGCCTGACATAATAAATGTTGTTTGTATTGCATCTAGATTTCAGAGTGATCCTATAGAAAATCATGAGAGTGTGATGAAAAGGATTTTAAGATACTTGCAAGGCACATCTGAATATGGTTTATGGTACCCTAAGGATGATGAATTTACTTTATGTGCATATACAGATGTTGATTGGGTTGGAGATCTTGATGACCGGAAAAGTACTTCCAGTGGAGCTTTCTTTCTTGGAAAGAAGTTGGTTTCATGGATCAACAAGAAGAAATCATGTACTTCTTTATCTACTGTTGAAGTAGAGTATGTTGCTACTGCTACTAACTGTTCACAGGTTCTATGGATGAAGAAAATGTTGAAGGATATCAAAGTACATTGCACTGGACCGGTAGTTATTCACTATGATAACTCTGCTGCTATTGACATATCAAAGAATACGGTATTTCACTCTAAGACAAAGTACATATCTATCAAGTATAACTTTTTGAAGGAGAAGGTGGAATAAAATGAAGTTAGACTCGTTTATGTGAACACTAAAGAGAAGATTGTGGATATTTTCACTAAACCTTTGCCTAAAGAACCATTTGAGTACCTGAGAGACAGGTTAGGGGTTTTTGCCCCTCCGACAGAGAACTGATTGATGCTTTTTGGCATCAGTCTGGTATGCATTATCAGAGATATTATTCTTTTCAACACTGATGTGCGGATGCTACTTCTCAGGGGGAGTAGTTAGCTTTTTGTTTCAGTGGTTTATGTTTTTGCTTTGATATTTATGTCAGATTTTTGGCATTGATGTCAAAGGGGGAGAGATATTGATGTGAAAAAAAACTTAAGGAGTTGTATATGTTAAGGGGAGAGATATATGTGTAATTCAGAGCTTTACAGAGATATTATTTACAGGGGGAGTTTGGTCTTTCTTTCAAAACTTCATTTCTATATCTTTGAGTGGGAGATTGTTGGTTGTCTTCCAATGGGGGAGACTTGTTTGGCATTTCTTGGTACTTATATGTTTTTCAAATCTAGTGTTGCCATCAATGTCAAAGGGGGAGATTAATGGTCATTTGCATGAATTGATTATGTATTGCATTGATGTTTTGTCATTGATGTCAACACTAGCTATTTTGGGTACTTTACTGACACCCTTCTAGTCCCGATAGGTTGAGTGGTTTCTGGTTGGATTGGATCCGGCATGATCCGGTATGCTCCGATATGATTTGGTTATGGAATTGGCTTACTCATGCTCATATTCAGTTAGTTGGTTTTGGTATGGTGATCGGATGCTATCCTGATTTCTTGGAAGCTTGGTTTGTGGTTTCGATGAGGGTTTCACTGACAAAGCTTTGATGAATATATTTGATGATACACATAAGTGGTGTTGGTGCAGCTTCTAGTGGAGTTTCAAGATGTTGATGGTGATCATGTTCGAGACTTGGCAGATTGGGATCATTTCTTTAGTGTGTGGACCTATATTGGGTCCTGATTGATCTAGGTTATGGACTAGCTTAATGTAACATGTGGATTGGACCTCTCAATATGTTTTTGGGATGTCTTAGGAGTTGGATATTATTTTTTTGGTCTTAGGCCGACATGTTTTGTAATTATGTAATTGATTTATTATCTAGTGGCCGACCTGATTGTTTATGGTCGAGGGTTTGAATATACATGATGTAAGATCTCATTGTAGATGATGGTCATGGTATGGGATGTCTATGTGCGAATAATATAATATCATTTAGGCAGAGGATTTGGTTGATCATTAGAGATCAATTTAGGTTTATGTAAGAGGATTTAGTGCTCCAGTATTGATCTTAACTGGAACTGTACTCAAGCATAGAAGATGTTATCTTTATAGCTCACTCATTCTTCCGGATTGTACTTTGGATTTCTATGTAGTTAGTGAGACTCCTTTTATGATGAGTAGTGCACTCTAGGTTGTTGTCCTTCCTACAAGTGCATTCCCCTCAATCAAAATTCACATACTTACTACAAAATTATTATATGACTGTGGGTAGGTTTCCCACCATGGTTTTTCCCTTTACCAGGTTTTCCACCTATAAAGCTTGGTGTCATGTGGATGGTATTTATTCTCTTATTATTGTTTATGCTTAATTGGTCTAACTGCTTTTCCGGTATTTGGTTTAAGCATTCTAGTATTAATGTTTTGGGTTCTGGTATTAAAGTTTTAATTGCTAAATGTTTTGGTAATCTGTGACAACTAATTCACCCCCCCTCCTCTCAGTTGTCTTCCAGTTATTTGAACTATCAAACATAGGGTTTGCCTTAGGTCAAACCTTGGTTTTGGAATAAACCATGAAATAGAGTTAAAATGTGAACTATTATAATGGAATACTTTTCTTTTCAAGGAAAGACTAAAAATGTCTAAAACACTAATTATATACATTTTAATGAAGTTTTGTTTGTCTTTACAAGAATTAGGGTTTCATGTAGATAGTCTTCATTAAACATAGAACATGAATGTCATCTCCAATGCTTTGATCTTGACTTTACTTTTGTTCCAATGCTCGAAAGAAGACTGATTGCTTGCTAACTTGAATTTTCTAGATTGTAATTGAGATCATGAATTTGTTAGGTTTGAAATGAGAGGGCTAGACCTCCTTTTATACATGCTACTCAAAAAATAAATTAATTTTCTAACACGAGCCAATATGGGATCGAGTTATTGTTATAAGGCCCCAAAATGGGCCCTTTTTGAGAGGACCATGGCACTGCTGCTCTAGCCCTTGAGGATCACGATTCCCAACTCCCTAGTCTTGGACATTAGGATCCCAAGATTAAGAGGAGAAAAATGTAGATAGTGAAAATTTGAGTTTGATACATGGTGTGAGCAGAATCAAAGCTTCAATCAACTCTTAGAGGATGAACACCAAAGTGAGGGCCTAAGTGAGGACATAATTGTAGGCGAGTACAATTTAGGATGCTATGCCAATTTTGTTTCTTTCTGCTTATTTTGATTCTTGTTAATTTCCTTGTATTCTACTTAGTTCTTGCATCATTTCATATCCAATAATATCAATAAAAAAGAGAACAATCAACCACAATACTCAACTCTTCCAAGGGACTAAAGTTGCCTTCAACTGGTTATAATCCAATGAATAATGGGATTGGAAATGATCCCTGTGTATACTAGAAATTGAAACTATTTGTAAACCCAAAACAACCCAGCCACTTGTCTAGATCTACAAAAAATTATCCAACAACACCAATGAAGTAATCTATCATGCATGCAAATTATATAAAAAATAAAGAAAATATACCTTCACACACCTAATAGGTTTGGCTCCATTGTTCTCCTATCTTCCAAGATCTTGTGAAAATGGTGTTTTCTCTTAGCTATTTAGCACTAGCATAAGAGGTCATGAAACAATGGAATGTGGTTTCTTGATGATGTAAAAAGTTATGATGCAATGGATGTGATGATGTAAGCTTTAGATAGATTTTGGCATTATGTAAGTACTCTAATGATTGTGGATAGTCAAAATGGTAGGAAGAAACCTCTTTTATAGAAACCTCAAAGAGAATCAAGAGTTTAGATTAAAAGGTTAAAAGTTGAATGTTCATGACTACATAGTTAAAATAGAATTAATAGAATTGAAGGGTAGGTAAAGATAGAGGGAGGAGATTGGGTGGTAGGTAAGAGTGAATAAGATTAAGAGGTTAATTTGAAATGGAGGGCTATAATTGAGAGGTGGTTTGACTTTTTGGTTCAATGGAAGTGGACATTAGAGAAAGGGCAAAGTGAATGAAGAGGAATAGGGCACTTGTCACAAGACTATGAATTTAGATTATGATCCATGTGATCAAGTCAGAGGGCTATGATTAGAAAGAAGATGATAATAAATAAATTGATTAAATAAAATATTTGTTTAATTAATAGAGGAAAAAGTGGGATTAGGAAATAATTAAATAAATAACAAATATTTATTTAATTTTAAGAATGAAAAGGCTAATGAATTAATTAAATAAATTAAAATATTTATTTAATTAATATAAGAAATTAATGGTAAATAATAAATATTTATTTAACTAAGTTATGGCAATTTTATGTCTCTATAATTCCTAGTTTGCATGTTTAGACTAGTGAACACCTAATCCCATTCCTTTTCATTTTGGTAAACTCGGCTTTGATAATCCTCTTATGAATGATGTTGAGATGAACCTTGATTGTACCTATCCTAGAGTATCCATTGTTCATGGGGAAATAGTTAATACTTCTATCAATGATCTCTTCAATGGAGATGTAGCATTAAAGGGTAATGATGAATCCTCTTCTCATAAGATTACATTGGTGCAAGAGGGACATGATTTAAATATTGACAACCAAATTAAATCACAACACATCTATCACCTTAGATGCTATTTATTCCCATAGAGATTATTTTAACCATCAACATGTTTTGAGACAAGATGATGTTATGCATTTCCTTAATGATATGTCACTTAACATTACATTGAGTAGAAATGAAATATTAGATGATGAAAACCCTTTTTCCTAACCCAACAACTCAATAAAAAGAGAATATGTTACCTCTCAAGTGGACATGAATGATGCTAAAAATATTTGCATCCTCCTACAAGGATCCATCCCCCTTCATCTATTCATCCCTTTGGTTCTCCAAAATATGCTTACACAACAAACTTAAATGAGGTCTATGATTCAAGTCCTTCCCTATCACATTTTCAAACAAATTATAAACATCACTTTGAAATGATTTCTAAACAAGGATATAGTGGACATGGTCCAAGACATATGGAATAAGCAACCAATGTTCCTATATAACCCTCACCCCAATACACTAGAGAAGGTGTAGGATTTCCTCTTTCCTTACCAATTCCTTCATCAAACCCTAATATCCTCTCCCACAAGAGAGAAGACCTTTACACAAACCCTATCATTTGTCTAGAGTAGATAGAATCTTAATGACATTCCTAAATGACAATTTTTTAAACTAAAAAAGGTGACTACATAGATATATTCTTTTATTCTTATCATTGTATGCATGGTCATGGTACTAATATTTGTAGAAAATACAATAAATATGTTAGAGAAATTGTTCACAATGGTCTTGTTTCTTTAATACATGACATCAATATTTTTAAAAATTTAGATATTAATATAGTCACGTAGCATTATTTTGGGCCTATTATGTTGCTTCTCACTATGTGACACTAGTAGCTTACCTTTTCAAGGCTCATTGTCATTCATGGTGGTACAATTTCATGTGAACTCAAACTTGGTCAGAAACATAATAGCCTAATTATTCTTGTCTCTAAAGGGGGAGCAAGAATAGTTTTTCCTTCATTTCCTCCCTTCTTAAGGATCCACTTTCCCTTTGGTGAGTTGTATCATTTATAAGTTATCCTATCTCACATAAAATTGTTTTCCCTTCATGAGCCGAATGTTCTCCTTGCTTAGAGGTGTGCATTCTTCACTAGGACCTCTTCCTTGCTAAAAGCATGTGTCTTTATAAATTATCTCTTTTTGGTGTTGAAAGTGCACAATTCTTCATCAAGATTCCTTCTCCTAGAAATAGGGAAGGTGTGTATTCTTGACCTCCTTCCTCTTTCTAGCATTGAAGATGTTATTCTTATTAATGATCTCCTCTTGGAGGTAGATATATTTAGGTAAATATATCTTCCTCCCCCTTTGATAGTCATGTATCCTTCATAAGGATCCCTTTATACTTGTTGCAAGATATTTATTTTACAACAATCTCTTCCTTTCTTGAAGATTGTATTATTTGTAGCTTGGAACACATGCATTATACTTGGTTGTGAAGGAATGTTTATCCTTGATGTGGATCTTTATCTTTCTTGAGATGTCAACATAGCAATATTATGACATCTTAAGGGGGTGCATATGAGGCCTCCTAGTTATTTGTGCTTGGTGTCAATGTAACACCCATTTTGCAGTCCCTTATTAATTTATTTTTTGGTGCAAACTATAGCACTCATTTTTTAGTTGCATTTTTTGGATTAACTAGCAAATAGAGATTTTTTTGTAATATTTATGTTTGGTGCGTGTTGTGCAACACCCATTTTGTAGTCACATTTTAAAAATATTTATCAAATAGAGGTTTTTCTTTCTAATCTTTCTTACTGTGATTCAACTAACATAACACACCTTGCTCGACTTATTTGACTCTCCTTTCTCTAGCACATATCACACAACATAAGGCACCTTGTTATCCAGTGGAATCTGTGCATCTCCCTCTTTTCCATGGATCACTTATCATAACACAAATTCCTATCTAGTAGAATCTATGACACAATCATGAATCACCCAACATAACACACCTTGTTGGCCAGTGACATTCATGGTTCAAAACTTTCCTCATGGACTCATAGAATAACATGTGTTGCTAGTTGTTGGATGATGGTTTCTTGTCTCATCAATTGGTGTATGGTCTTGCTCTTTTTATAAGACCACTTGTGTTCTTGTACTAACATTTTGAGAATGATATTAGCAATTGAGACATTTGATTATCAAGGTCTCTTCAACTAGTTGACTTGGAGCTTTTGTTTTTCTTACTAACCCCTTTTGTGTGTCTCTTTTTTCCCTTTTTTTCCTTTGTTTTTTTTCTTGTGTTTTGTGTGTCCTTCCTTGGATTTTTTTATGTCAGTTAAGATCCTAAGCTTGGGGGATTCCAAACTTAGTGGTGCATTATCTCTCTCTCTCTCTCTCTCTCTCTCTCTCTCTCTCTCTCTCTCTCTCTCTCTCTCTCTCTCTCTCTCTCTCTCTCTCTCTCTCTCTCTCTCTCTCTCTCTCTCACACACACACACACACACACACACACACATTTACCATGAGTGTAAGTTCATGCTCTTGCTGAAGAGGGGGCTAATTTAAATTGTAACCCCTTTAAAATTTCACACTTCTTTTTTGGCCCTTTCTTTAGTGTGCCCTCTCATAACTCCTTTTCAACCTATTTATTTCCTTGGCACTACCATGCTATTCTCATATGCTTATTTGGTGACTAGATCCTATCTTAGGCCATTTCACTCTACATCTACCTTTATTTCACCCTTTTTCGGGTGGACTAGGGTGCATAGTCCCTCCCGAAAGGGCCCAAAATCAAATGTCAAAGTGTCAAATTCTTGTCATTGTTATGTGATCTTGATATTTTATTATGACCATTGAAATTCAACCTAAAATAAGAAATACCTTGTGATCCCTATATAAAGGTATCCTTTCTAATTCATTTGATCATCTAGCAAGTTCATGAGTTGTAAATCCTAGAGCAAATATTATTGAGCAAGTATCTTCATATCTAAGTATTATGGAGAAGCAAACTAAAACAACCTGCATGCAAGTGTATTTCCATGATTTATCTTGTCTTGTATTGTCATGTTATTGCATAAGCCCTTGAACCAAATATCAAAAAAAAATTGCATCACCACCATTATCAATCTTGAGGTAATATCCCCTCAATTCAACATTTTACTCCAGATGTAGCCTTTGCTCTGCAAGGGTAAGCTCTCTTTTCTAATCATCAGTAATGGAGTGGAGGTTAATTCCTACTTGGGGTTTGACTTAGGTAACCCCCTTTACAATACAACACTTTTTCCCTCTTTTTCTAAGTGTAGATGTTGGATTTGACATCAAGCAATTGCAGAGTGACACACATAGTTCCAAATTTCAAATAGGACTCAATATTTTGAAACTTTTCCACTAAAATTTTGGGAGAGTGGTAAGTTAGGATAACCGGTGGACAACTAAGAGTGGGGCAGGGTGAATCAGTTGTCAACATATTATAAAACTTTAAGCTCACAAAACCTTCTACCGGAATGAATAAACCAAATAACCGAATAGAAGATGTAACGGTTAAGCATAAACATAAATTATAGAATAATTAACCAACCATCCATAACACATAACACCAAGATTTGTACGTGGAAAATCCGATAAAGGGAAAAAACATGGTGCGAAGCATACCCACAGTCAGATAATACTTCTGTAGCAAGTATGTGATTACAATAAGAGGGGGCTGCACATGCAAGAAGGCACACCGCTCATCATAGAAGGAGCCTCATTGAATACAAAGAAATCTAGATTACAATCCGGAAAGATGAGTGAACTGCAAGAATAGCATCTCCTATGCCTGAGTACAGTTTAGGTTAAGCTCAATACCAGAGGTCTTAAACCTCTTTCACAAACCCAATTTGATCACGTATGATCGACCAAAAGCTCTGCATATGATTACAACATTATTCGCACATAGATAATCCTATATCCCACTCCTATGTTATTATCTACAAAGAGATCTTACATCATATTTATACCAACCTAGGACCTAAACAATTAGGTCGGCCACCTAAAAGATAATACAATAGATCTGTTACTTAATCTTGCAAACCAATGATAAACCAAGCTGGCCTAAGAATGAAACAATAAAATGCAACCGATGATGCATCGAGAGCATCAACCAACACTTTACACAAACCGGTCCATAACCTAGCAGAATAACACCGAATGGGTTCGGTGCTAAATGAAACATCATGATCAATTGGAACACAAACATGATAACCATTAACATCCTAATAAACTTCTAGAAGCTGCACCAACACCACTTATCAGATTCATCAAAATCTTCATCAAAGTGTTGTTGGTAAAACCCTTACCGATAACCAAAAGGCTTACTAGAGCAAATGATAGAATCCAGATCATCAAATCCTGAACCAACTGAATGTGATACTTATCAGGAACACATGAATAACCAATCTAATCCAATACCACAAGATGGACCAAATTGGAGAATACCGGATATGGTCTCCAAATCAATTACCATAATCCAACCACTCTACCGGAAGCCGATAGACATCAAAAAAGCTAGTGTTGACATTGATGACAAAACATCAATGCAACATATAATCAATTCCACCAAATTGCCAACAGTCTCCCCCTCTGGCATTGATGGCAACACTAGATGTGAAAAACATCCAAGGGCCAAGAAAATGCCAAACAAGTCTCCCCCAATGGAAGACATCCAACAAACTCTCCAAGATGATATGACAATGAATTTCTGAACCAAAAGACAAACTACCCCTAAGAATGATATCACTGTAAAGCTCTTTTTTCACATATATCTCTCCCCCTTTAACATTAATGCTAGAAATGTGGTCCATAAACATCAAAGAAAAATCATTAAACCTCTCATCCACATAGCTGACTACTCCCCCTGAGTAGTAGCATCAACACATCAATCCGGAATGAATGATAGCACTGATAAATGCATACCAGATTGATGCCAATCAACATCACTCAAGTCTCTACCGGAGGGGAAAAAACTCCCAATCTGTCTCTAAAGTACTCAAATGATTCCTTAGACAAAGGTTTAGTGAAGATATCTGCAATCCGCTCTTTAGTGTTCACATAAACCAGTTTGACTTCATTTGCTTCCACCTTCTCCTTCAGAAAATTATACTTGATAGAAATGTGCTTAGTCTTAGAATTAAATACCGAATTCTTTGATATATCAATAGTAGCGAAGTTATCACAGTGAATAACTATCGGTTCATTGCAATCAACCCTTATATCCTTCAACATTTGCTTCATCCATAAAACTTGTGTACAATTAGTAGCAGTAACAACATACTCAGCTTCAATAGTAGATAAGAAGTACATGATTGCTTCATGTTGATCCATGAAACAAGTTTCTTTCCAAGAAAGAAATCTCCACCCGATGTGCTCTTCTAGTCATCAACATCTCCAGCCCAATCAACACCTGTATATGCACATAGTGTAAAGTCACCATCTTTAGGATACCACAAATCATACTCAATTGTTCCTTGCAAATACCTGAAAAATCCTTTTCAACACACACTCATGATTCTCTCTAGGATCACTATGATATCTTGATATAATACAAATAGGGTTCATTATATCCGGTCTAGTCTGAGTCAGATATAACAAATCTCCAATCATAGATTTGTACCTTGTAGGATTTACTAGAGCTGATACATCTTTCTTTGTCAATTTCTCACTTGTAACCATAGGAGTACTAACCGATTTAGAAATTTTCATACCAAATTTCTTCAAAAACTCTCTAGAATACTTAGTTTGACAATGAAAATATCTTTATCATTCTAAGTAATTTGCAAACCTAAGAAAAATTCCATCTCCCCAATCATAGACATCTCAAATTCATTCTTCATTTTTTTAGAGAGATCCATACTTAATTTATCCTCACCTCCAAAAATGATATCATCAACAAATACTTCAACAATCAATATGTCATCATCAGTGATATTATAATATAAGTTACTGTCAGTATTACCTTTAGTAAAACCAAGCTTCAAAATATATTTGTCCAATTTGGCATACCAAGCTCTAGGGGCTTGTTTCAATCCATTCAATGCTTTCTTTTTCTTGTAAACCATGTTTTTATCATCCAAAAGTGAAAAACCATCAGGTTGCTCAATATAAACTTCCTCTTCAAGATCTCCATAAAAAATGCACATTTAACGTCCATTTGATAAACCTTGTATTTCTTATGGGCAACATAAGCAAGAAATAATCTCACAGCTTCAATCCTAGCTACCAGAGAAAAAGTCTCATCATAATCAATTCCTTCCTTTTGAGAATATCCTTTACATACCAATCTAGCCTTATTCCTCACAACTTGTCCATCCTCATTCAATTTGTTCCTAAAAACCCATTTAGTTCCAATAACATTCTTATTTTTAGGTCGGGAAACTAAAGTCAATGTGTTGTTCTTTTCAATCTGATCTAATTCCTCTTCCATAGCTTTCATCCAACATTAATCTTGACAAGCTTCAATAACTGATGTCGATTCAACTTGAGAAATTAAACATACCTCATCAGTTGGCAACCTTCTTCTTGTCATTACTCCTTTGTTCTTGTCTCTAATGATTTGATCTTCTGAATGATTTAACCTTACATACCGAGGAGTCTTCTAACTTTATGTTTCCCTACTTTGATCTTCACTCACTATTGAATTTTTTGATACTGCCGAAGTAACTGGTTCAACATTCTATTCTAGTACAGGTGCTACTAGTTTAGTTATGATCATCTCCACTTTCGGTTCTCTCTCATAAGTTCTGATTTGACCTTTGTACAACTCATCCACCTTGACATTAGCACTCTCCATAATTCTTTGCAATCTCTTGTTATAATATCTATATGTTTTTCTTTCATTATAATATCTCGAAGAAATATCACTTCATCACATCTAGGATCAAACTTTCCAATGGAATCATCTCTTTTGATATAGCAATTACTACCAAAGATTCTGAAATACTTAATTGAAGGTGTATGACCAAACCATAACTCATAAGGTGTCTTACCAGTGTCTCCTTTGATATAAACTATGTTGAATGTGTATACTGTCATACTCACAACTTCTTTCCAATAGATATGAGGAAGATTAGCTTCCATCACCATAATTATATCTGCATCCAAGATAGTTTTGTTCTTTCTTTCCACAACTCCACTCTGTTGAGGTGTCTGAGGGGCAGGCAACTATCTCCTTATCTCATGCTTCTCATAATAACTGTTAAATTCACCAGATGTGAATTCACCACCCTGATCTGACCTTAAGAATTTAATCTTTAACCTTGTCTCTGCTCAACTTTAGCTTTAAAGATTTTAAAATTTTCAAAAGCTTCAGATTTATCCCTCAAAAAATTAACCCACATCATTCTAGAATAGTCATCAATGATTAGCATAAAATATCTATCACCCTGAAAAACTCTTTATTCTAGTAGGACCACAAAAATCAATATGAATAAGATCAAGAACATATTAGATTTATCTTGAATACTCTTAAAATAAGTTTTAGCCTGCTTTCCCAATTGACATTCCTTACATATCAGATTATAGGGCTTCACAATCTTAGGTATATCTCTAACAACCATAATTGAACTGATCTTTACAATGCAATCAAAATTCACATGACACAACCTCGTATGCCATAGCCAACTCTCATCAATTTGTGCAATCAAACATGTTTTCTCACCGAAGTTCAAATGAAAGATGTTTCCTTTAGTGTGTGTATGGGTTGCAATCTCTAAACTAGATTTGTTAATGATTTTGCATTTTCCATCCTTGAATAGTAATTTAAATCCCTTATCCACCAATTGTCCTACACTTAAGAGATTATGCCTTAAATCTTAAACATAATAAACATTATCAGTATTATGCTTACCATCCAATGATATAGTTCCTCTTCCTCTGATCATGCATGCTTTGTCATCTCCAAATCTAACCAATCCACCATCAAATTTTTGCAAAGATAAAAACTTCCTTTTATCTCTAGTCACATGATGTGACCAACCAGTGTCTATCACCCATTCATCCTTGTCTTCAATTTTAGCAGCAAGCACATTTTCCTCATTTTGAATAACAGGTACCAAAGCATCTTCCTTAATAGCCAAAAATACCATTCCTTACCACTACAGGATCCACTAGTTGAATCTTGTGTCGGTTCATAATCAGAATCAGTTACACCTTCCTCATCCGCATAGTAACATGATTTGTCTTTATTTCTCCTATACTTATGGGTGTTCTGATAATCATGGTGAGGCCTAAAAGATCTTCTAGATCTCTCTTCAAATCTTGAATTCCTCTCAGGACATCTAGATGCAAAATGACCTATCTTATTACATGCAAAATATTTAAAAGGTAATTTTCCTTCATACTTACTTCCAGTAGGACCTTTAGGTACTCTTCTAGCAAATAGGGCTTCCAGTTGCTCAAACTCTTCATCGTCTTTCTTCATTTCATCTAATTCCTTTGCATATAAAGTTTTCCAATCACTCTTTCCGGTCGATGATGCAGGTTCATGAAAAGCAAATTCAGTCTTTGCAGCTCCTTAAGGACCAAATTATTCAAGCTCAAAAGAAGACAATTTTCCAACCAAAGTATCCCAATTAACAAAAGTGTTAGTCATTGTTCTCAGTTCATTAATTGTAGTAGCCTTCATCTTGTAAGCCTGTGGCAAAGCTCTCAAAACTTTAGAAACAATCCATCTTCGCTCACAGATCCACCACAACACTAAATTCCCATAACAATTTCATTGACTCTTTCCATGAAAGCAGTAATCCTTTCATCTTCTTCCATCTTCAGGTTCTCATACCTTACCCGATAACCATCAAGTTTAGCAATTTTAACAGTAGGGTCACCTTCATTAAAAGCTTCCAACTTATCCCATATAGCCTTCACATTAGATTGGTCAGTTAATCTCATAATTTTCTGATCAGATAGTGCACTCAAGAGTGCTTCTCTATCTCTACAATCACTTTCAATGTCCTTATCCAGGCTTGCCAGAGGAGGATTGCCAGATGCCAGATTATGAGGAGTATAGCCTTTCTCCATGATCTCCCAAATTTCTTTCCCAATACATCTCAAATGAGTCTCCAACCAAATGTTCCATACTCTGTAATTTGTCAAATCAAGCTTAGGGGTTTCTCTCTGGAAAACAGATGCAGTTGAATTATTAGTTGCCATAGGATCTTCCTCAAGCGGTTAAGCTTCTGTAAAATAGGACCAATCTTTGATACTAATTGTTAGGATAACCGGTGGACAACTGAGAGAGGGGGGTGAATCATTTGTCAACAAATTATAAAACTTTAAGCTCACAAAACCATCTACTGGAATGCATAAACCAAATACCGGAATAGAAGATGTAACAGTTAAGCATAAACATAAATTATAGAATAATTAACCAACCATCCATAACACATAACACCAATATTTATACGTGGAAAACTCAATAAAGGGAAAAACCATAGTGGGAAGCCTACCCACAGTCAGATAATACTTTTGCAACAAGTATGTGATTACAATAAGAGGGGCCTTCATATGCAAAAAGGCACACTACCTAGAGCACACTTCTCAGCACAAAAGGAGCCTCACTAACTAAAAAGAAATCTAGACTACAATTCAAAAAGATGAATGAACTACAGGAATAGCATCTCCTATGCCTAAGTACAGTTCCAGTAAAGCTCAATACCGGAGGTGTTAAACCTCTTTCACAAACCCAATTCGATCACCTATGATCGACCAAAACCTCTGCATATGATTACAACATATTCACACACAGATAATCCTATATCCTACTCCTATGTTATTATCTACAAAGAGATCTTACATCATATTTATACCATCCCAACCTAAACAATTAGGTCAGTCACCTAAAAAATAATACAATAGATCGGTTACATAATTCTGCAAACCAATGATAAACCAAGTCATCCTAAGACCAAAACAACATAATCCAAACAATAAATCCAACTGGTGATGCATCGGGAGCATCAACCAACACGTTACTTGAACCTTTCCATAACTTAGCAGAATAACACCGAATGGGTCTGGTACAAAATGAAACATCATGATCAACTGGAACACGAACATGATAACCATCAACATCTTGATAACCTTCTAGAAGCCACACCAACACTAGTCATCGGATTCATCAAAATATCTTCATCAAAGCGCTACCAATAAAACCCTTACCGATGACCAAAAGGCTTACTAGAACAAATGATAGCATCCAGATCATCAAATTCCAAACCAACTGAATGTGATACACATCAGGAAAACATGAATAACCAATCGAATCCAATACCACAAGACGAATCAAATCAAAGAATACCGGATATGGTCTCCAGATCAATTATCATAATCCAACCACTCTACCGAAAGTCGATAGACAACAAAATAGCTAGTGTTGACATCAATGACAAAACATCAATGCAACATATAATCAATTCCACCAAATTTCCAACATGGTCTACATAGAATCTTGATTCAAAATCTATACACTAATGTTGATGAAGACACCTTCAGGTCTAGGGTGTGTCACTCCATAGATTGACAATTTCAAACCCATAAATCAATGACAGGTTCATTTTTGCACCTTATTTCCATATCTATGCTTACATTCTAATTTTTATAACATATACTTCAAGGGATTATATCTTACAAAATCTTCAAAAATTAGATATTGATCCCAAAAAACCTATGAGAGTTTTCTCTACACCCACCAATATTTTTTTAACTGCCTTCTGCACATAGTCTAGTAGTATTTAAATAAGAAAATAATTAAGTTCCAATTTTTTTCCTTTTTAAGACATCTTGAAATTTCCTTTAAGGAAAATATGAACGCCAAATTTGTTGTTGTCATGGAAGCATTCATTAAAATACATAATCTCTTCATACTTTTTTATGACTGGTCTAAAAATGGTAGGGAAAGAGACAAACAATATAATGAAAACAATAAAAAAATAATTTCAAATGCAACAAATGTGAAAGATGTAATTGTTGACAACAATAGGTTGTTGATAACTACACTATAAATGACTAAAGAGGGACACATGAAAAATCATGAATAACACACAAATAAAGCTGATTTGATTGAAGAGAGGCTATTGAAATTTGAAGAGAAAAAAATTAATGTCGAAATGAGCATGGTTTTATGCTAAACAATATTGGTTAAGAAATGTTAAAAATTGGCCAATCATATGCAAAAGAAGACTGATTTTGTATTTGTAGTAGCATATGATTCTAAAATAAAACAAATAAGATGTATAAAATTAGCTATGAATAAAGTGCATGATTTTAAATATAATAATATCTAGATTTCAAATAGTTGCAATTGTATATTTATTCTAATAATTGCATATTTTTGTATTGATTTTTGTAGTTATATAAAGTCGAATAGCTAATATACATCATTTTATAGTTCCATAAAATATCTTTAACATCTTTTCTCTGAGTCATAAATTGAGGGCAGTGTATGCTAAATTAATGGACCTTAATTTTTTTTGTGTAATTAATTCAAATTGTTACCTTGAACTGCATCATTGTATTGCAATTACACCATTTACGATGTATATAGTAAGCATGTACCTTGTTTTATTTTTTTAAGTATATGTATTTATTAATTTGTTTTAATTTGAAGCATAGGTGATGGATTCAAATAGTAGGATTTAAGAATTAGAGTATTGTTAGAATGTATTTTAGTGATACATTGAACAATATTGCAAGTTCGATGTGACATTGAAGTTTCAATGAACATGTTGAAAAATATGATAAAGAATCATCGCAAGATTCTCAATATCTAGATGATGAGGTAGAAGATAACATATATTTGGAGATTTGTGCAATGTGTTGTCAACAACAAAGTGTACTCCTTGGTTCATTTTTTTTTACTTCTCATTGGAAGGTTAGTGGTTAGTGGTATATCAAACCATGTTCCTTGCATTGGTGGAACCATTACATCTTTTAAGTCAAATGTGATGACAAATGATTTCATAGCATCTTTAGGTTACCATATGTATAGCTTCAATTTCTATATGATTCATTTTATTAAGATCTTAAGAAAAGTGATATAAATTTATCATTAGCAACGTCTATCAATTATAGGGTGCTTCCAATTGAGAAACATGTAGCTAATATTGCTATTTAAGATTATCATATGGAATGTCCATGATTAACATAAATGAACTTTTTTGATGTGGAAGGTCAATAGTTGCAAGATTTCTAACAAAGTTCGTTAATGCTATGCATGTTAGTTTCAAAACTACATACAATGGCCATGTGATCATTCAACACTTGAACATGTAAAGCATTGATTAAATTGAAAAAAAAAAAAAATTCCAAATTGTTGTCATAAGTGAACTTGTTGAATGTGGAAGGTCAATAGTTGCAAGATATGTGACAAAGTTCGTTAATGCTATGCATCTTAGTTTCAAAACTACATACAATGGCCAAGTGATCATTCAACATGTGAACACGTAAAGCATCGATTAATAAATGAAAAAAATATTTCCAAATTGTTGTAGGGCTATAGATGTAGTTCATGTTAATTTTGAGCTTCCAGCTAACGAATGTTCATCTGATTAGTATGATCATGATCATAAGTGCAAGCCATAGTTGATAGTATTATATGTTTCATGGATGTTTTTTAGGTTAGCCAAGATCTATCAATGTTGTTAAGATGTTAAGGAAATATTCCTTCTATAGGTTATGTGAAGTTGGAGAGAGGTTAAATAGAATTCCAGTTTGTATTATCTCATCAAATATGAGAGAGTACATTTTTGTCATGGTGAATATCCATTGCTACCATGTTTAATCACACCTTTTAGTGGAACTATAACAAGCAATCAAAGGTCATTCAATGTTAAACTATCTTCAACTCATATTGTTGTTGAACATGCCTTTGGAAAGCGACAAGGTGTTTGATGAATTTTGAATTTAAAAATTTGTCATCCAAATATGCAAATGTTGTAAAAAGCTATTTTTGTGTGTTGTATTTTGCATAATATTATGTTGACATTTGAAGAAGAAGATGATGAAGCTAGTTACTTTGATGGGTATAAGAATAACATACCAAACAATGAAGTAATACCAAGGGATTCTACTATAGGGTTAGCTCGAATGACCTTAATGGAATTCATCAACATTAATGAAAATGTTGTGCATCAGAAAAAAAATGAATGGGCTAATTTTGATCAAGACTCTTTCAAGTCTTATTACCTAGTGTTTGATTTCTATCACCTACATTCTATTTTTTGTTTACAAGAACTTGTGATTTATTTTATTATTTATTAGGTGCCAAAAGAATGCATTTACTTAAATAAGTTCTCATGATTACTTCTGCACTATTTCTTTCCTTCTTTCCTATTGTGACATATGGTAGATTGTTTCTTATTTCGCCTATTGAAATGTGAATGGGTAATGGAGTCTACAATATTAAAAAGATCAATCTAAATTAAATAACGACTTTAGAAATTTAAAGAATTGTATGATGATATGCAATTTGTTGCATCTATTTCAAGAACCTTTTTATTTGTTTCATTAATTTTATCACTTTATTATTTCTTGGTGATACACACAGGACAATGATAAGGTTGTTTTCCCATATATATACACACACACATATACATATATATACGTGCGCACGCACGCATGTGTGTGTGTGTGTGCGTGCATGCGCGTGCGTGCACGTGTGTGTGTGTAATTGCAATTTGTTGCATCTATTTCAATAACCTTTTTATATGTTCATTAATCTTATCTTTTTATTGTATATGGTGAAAATGGATAACAATAATAACAATATTGAAAGGCTGAATAGATTCAACCACAAAACCCTAGCCTAACAACAACAAAGATCCACCATAACATATGAAGATTACCTAAGACAACGCAAATCACATGAAATCACAAAGATTATACCATCACATGTCCAATAGGGTTTTGATCTCCATTCTTCCTATCTCCATTGATCTTGCTTGATATATTTGCTCTCAAATTTTATATGCACAAGAGCTCAACAAAGAACGGAATGTGGTTGCAAGTAGGATCGTAGTGTAGTCAATTGATCAAGTCATTAGGGTTTGATAATGAGGGAAGCATCTCCTTATATAGAAGACACGATAAGAAATGGAGGGATAAGATTGAGAGGTGTAAAAGGAGGTCGGCTATGATTAGAGGGTAGGTAAAAGAAATAATAAAATAATGAAAGGGGTAGGTAGTGTATGAATTAAGAGATGAATGACATGTGTCATAGGTAGAAAAGGCTAATGAATTAATTAAATAAATAAAGATTTATTTAATTAATAGAAGAAGTGGGATAATTAAATAAATAAGAATATTTATTTAATTTAGGAAAAGGATAATTTAAATAAATAAATGTATTTATTTAAATGAGAAATAAGGCTAGAAGAGGATAAATGAATTAATTAAATAAATAAAGATTTATTTAATTAATAGAAGAATTAAGCCTAGATAATTAAATAAATAAAATATTTATTTAATTAGTCATGACAATTTTGGGTGTCTACATTTTGCCCCTCTTTGAGACAATGCGGCTTGTCGCGTTGTTTCAAAGAAGATAATATGAACTGATACAGAGTTGCCCCAGGATGGGAATGATATGCCCCCTCGAGAGATTGGATGAAAATGTTTGGAAAGATCCCAGACAATCTTTCGATAAGAAAGAAAGGCTAGAATGGACTAACCGGATAAAGTGATAAAGTCACGGGATAACGAAGACTGACTCGGGAAATGAATGCGAGGGCTAGGGTAGGCTATAAGATAGACCACGAGGGAAAATACATCCTCATTGTCATCCACACATCCACAAGAGCATATTGCAGAGCGAAAATAGAGCAGGAGCAGTCAGCAGCGATGGCTTTCACTCACAGATTCGACCACATTCGCCGATTTCAAAGGCCAGCAGAGGCAGGAGAGCTGGTAAGTACCACCAAACCTCCTCGTACTTTGATGCATTTAATTTTGTCATTAATGCATGTCGAATAGGGTAATAAATGCGCTTAGACTAGGGTCCAAAAAGTGTCAAAAACGTCCAGGCGCGTCTGCGTTGGTGCCAGGCGCGTCTGTGTTCACTAGGCGCGTCTGTGTTTGTGCCAGGCGCATCTATGTCTGGACCCGCGTCTGCGTCAATTGCGGCCGCGTCTGTGCTATTCAAGCACGTTTGTGCCAAGAAGGCACGTCTATGTCAACTAGGCGCGTCTATGCAGAGCATAGGCACATCTGTGTCAGGTAGGCGCGTCTGTGTTAGGCAGGCGCATCTATGCAGTCTTTGAGCACGTTTATGTCATGTAAGCGTGTTTGCGTTTGAAAAGTATGAATTTGCATCTTCTAGGTCAAATCGGCAGTTCTGTGATGAACATACGCTGTCGATTGGATAAGCTGCTGAGAGGATACACTCAAGCAGGTCCTCTAGGAAGACTAGGATAGATCAAGGCACTTTGTGATGAACAATGAGTACCAAGATAGAGTACTTTGTGATGAACAGGGAGTACTAAAATATGAGCAGCACTTTGTGATGAACAATGAGTGCAAATGTGAGTAACACTTTGTGATGAACAGTGAGTGTCACACACATAGTACTTTGTGATGAACAGGGAGTACCACTAGGATAAATAGCAACACTTTGTGATGAACAGTGAGTGTCACTATGACTGACATGAGTGATTTGCTTGACTGCAGGAGTATTTGCCGATGTTGGAGTCACGGGAGAGATTCCCGTCTACTTAGAGGTTGCGACCTGAGTTGACAGCCAAGGACAGAGCCGCTATCAAGGAGATGGGTTTGACATATGTACTGTATGTGCCTGAGTTTCGGGCGAACATGGGACTGCTGACTGCATTAGCTGAGAGATGGCACTCTGAGACATGCACGTTTCATCTGCCAATGGGTGAGATGACAGTCACCCTGGAGGATGTGTACAGGTTTATGAGGATACCGATCGATGGGGAGTTGATCCCATACGATCGAGATGGCGACAGAGAGGCCCTGAGATGAGTATTCCAGGACCCTAGACTGGAGATGAGGGCAAGACACGTGGCATGGGACACCATGAGAGCCACCAGGTTAGCATTGCCGGCAGTGATCGAAGGAGCTATCAGTGGTTTCCTGTGTCCGGACAGGGCGACACGAGGTTTGGCTGTGGGCTGGGGAGGAGCACTGGAGACACTGGTGACACAGCATACCAGATATGCCTGGGGACCATGTGTGTTGGCCCACTTGTATTATGAGCTTCATCAGTTTGTTTATCATGGATCAGTGGGATTGAGCTGCGGAGTTACATTGTTGCAGGTATGGGCTTACGAGCATCTGCCGATTACCCGACCGATACACTTCAGGGGCAGAGGTTATGGACGCAGCTTTGTGCATTTGTACGATATGATCACATCGCAGCCACAGATTGGCAGGCTAGAGTATTGGTAGCGGGTGATTGATGACATTGATGAGGTCATATGGCGACCATATCTGGGCTGCGAGCAGTGGGAGGATGACGCAGTTGAGCTTCCCTACACCTTCTGGAGCAAGTATTTGATTGGGCGGATGCCCTATGTGCTGGAGAGGCAGCTGGTAGATAGGATTGGTCGACAGTTTGGCCGGATTCAGAGGATGCCCCGGGGCTCAGGGATGTATGCCCGCACAATTAGAGATCAGGCACAGTTTGGGCCATTGCTGTCGTATGATCAGGCAGTGACACAGTTGGTGGAGATGATACCTCTACCTTGGGACATGTGGCCAGAGATCGAGGACGCCGGCATGGATGCCGAGTATACAGCTTATTGGGCAGAGCATCCGTTCCCACGGTTGACAGATCTAGGAGAGGCACTGGAGGGAGATGGGGGGGGAGATGATGATGATGGTGGAGGTGATGGGGGCCAAGGCTGACGGAGGAGGAGGGGAGTAGTTTGAGAGAGGAGGGTGGCAGCTCAGAGGGAGGGTGGTGAGGGGAGGCAGGCTCGGGTGGTGAGGGGTCGCGATGGATTGTTGCTACAGGTACCAGCAGCACAGGGTCCTGGACAGGTACAGGAACAGGGACAGGGATAGAGATAGGTACCAGTACAGGTACAGGTACAGGCATAGGGGCGGGCACCCGTACAAGGGGAGCCACAAGCAGAGGTAGAGGGGGATGACCCGATGGAGGCCGAGCTGCTAGATCTGAGGGAGATCTGTCAGGGCCAGGCAGATGAGATCCAGGAGCTGGAGAGGGAGAGGGATCGACTTAGGACGAGGCTCAGGGATACTGAGCGAGAGCGGGATCAGGCTATCCAACGCTACACAGAGGCTGAGACAGCACTGAGGGCAGGGAGACAGGCAGCTAAGGATACAGGGGCAAGATACGCTTATGTCCTGCGGGCAGGAGAGGAGATAGCCTACCAGAGAGACCTCTACTATGGTGTAGTGCCAGCAGATCAGTGGGCGAGGAGCTTCCATAGACCGTCGCGTACAACGACAGCTACGGGAGGGAGCCAGAGGAGACAGGCATTGAGTGGTGGGGTTATGGGTCCTCCACCACCACCAGATAGAGGGGACAGGCGAGATGATCCCGAGGCAGGTCCTTCAAGGGCTCAGATTCCACCGAGGCCAGGCGGCTCCGAGGGAGGGAGTTCATCATAGCCTTAGAGGGCTCCCTATGTATCAGTTTTGTACCATTTTTGTATTGTAGACACCTGCGGGTGCTTTTGTAGCCATATGATTTTGACATCATTGTATCATGACACTTTTGATTATATATATGAGATGATTCATCTTTGCGGCAGCTATATGCATGTGTACCTATGTGATGAGATGTTCTTATGTGATGTTTATTTTTATGCTATGGATGCAAATATGTATATGATGTAATGCAATATTTTTGTTCTTTTATGTTTTTATCTATGTATGCATGATGCAAATGTAAATGTATGTAATGCAGATGAATATGATAATGGAAATGATTATTGTGCTAACAGGTGTTGTGTGCAGGATGTGATGCAGTTGTGATATATATATGTATGTATGAAATGCTTATATGTGGTAATGCCAATGCAAACTACATGAAATGCAAATATTTTGGGTGTGTCATTATACTCAGTCATGTGATAGTAGGCTACGCGGACTCGAGAAGGATGATGGAAGTCAATCAAGAAAGGGGGGATGAAAGATAGAAGATATGAAAGTGAAAGAGCTTCTTGTGCGTTATCATCATTGAGCTTTATTATGGCAAGTAGGTTATGACAATCGAGGCATATGTTCGACCCAGAAAGTCATTGTACCTATTTGCATGGAGATAAGATAGTCACAAACAAGGAATGCCCCAGTTCACAATAGACTCACAGTGTCCTCATATCCTTGGACAAGTCATAGCATTACTAAGAGACAATCCACAGACAGCAAATACAAATAGGTGACGATACGCCATCCTCGCCTTTCTAGTCAAAGACATCCTGGAGATAGAATCTCTAGTCAAAGACATCCCAGAAAAGCTAAAAGACATGTCACCAAAAAAGATGAAATCAAAAGAAAACCAAGACTCGACACCAACATCCACTGTAGTCCTCAAGTTTAGTGTCTCTTGTCACTTGTATAAGTCTTATTTGATTGTGGTCACAATGTTTACTTTCACAAAAAGGATAGATAGCACTGAACCATAATGTTGTCTGAGTCTGTTGAAAGATTTGATTTGTTGAAGCCCATTGTTGCTATTGTGTCTCATCTGAAACTGACTGAATCCATGAAACTGATACTTTATTGCGAAGAAGATGGAACTTTATTGTGGATCTGTGATGCAGATGTTGCTTTAATGTGGATTGTGTGCGAATAGACTGAAAGAAGCTAGAAGAAACTGTACTCCTTGAAACACGTGATGTTTTCAGTTCCACACCCATCACTAGACGTAGGATTTGCCTTAGCCATAGATAGGATCTGATTTATTATGGATGGAAAGGGATGAAAAGGGAAGTTTATTATGAATGGCGAACCAATCTTAGGTAGATCAATAACAAGCCATGATGGGAATGGGTAAGTTTATTATGAACGAATAGGTTGTGAGTGTGTGCAAAGTGAAAGGAAGAAAGAGAATCCTGAAGGAGGGAGGAGCAATGTCTCTACGCATGGAGCTGGTGACCCAGTTTTCACCATGGTACTTGCCCAAGGCGCCACCGAAGTGGTTTTCACTGTTGGACAAAATTATTTCTCTTTACTTTTTTCGATTTTTCAATGTTTTTTGTGTCACAAGGCGCCTGTTTGCCAGGTTTTCACCAAGTAACGATTTTTTTGTTTTATAATTTTTTTTGTATTTTTGAATTTTTTGATTTTTTTTGTATTTTCGAATTAGGATACTCTGAAGAGCTATGTGTAAAACCTGTGAAGGTGCATGTTGTTGATAGGATCCTCCAAAGGTTCACCTTCTGTAGTTGAAAGCTAATATGCACCAGATCCATATGCTGCTGTAATGATGTAAGGACCAAGCCAATTTGATTCAAACTTGCCCTTCTTCTCTCTGTCTTGCTGATTTTTGGGATTTTCTCTAAGAACTAAGTCCCCTACCTCAAATGTGCGAGGTTTGACTTTGTGATTGTAACTGTGATGTTCCTTGACTGAATGATGTGTAGCTCGAGTGACTGTCTTCCTTGATAAAGGAATTGAGATAGAATTACTAGTGTGTGGACTACACAGGCCCGTATGCGTGTCACCTAAAGAAGTTTGGGCATCCCTAATAACAAAGTACTTCAAGGAAGCTCCATTAAAGGTCCATGATGTATCGCTAGAAGGGAAAGGATGTGTGAAATAAGTGGATGAGTGATGAAGGCTTATGATTGCAAAAAGAAGTGAAAGTAGGATAGCATGATGGAGACTTAGGATCAACAAGTAATCTTTTTGACTTGCAATTGTATAATTTTTGCCCCCAGTTATTTTGATATTAGGGGAGATCAACTCTTGCTCTTTTTCTTTCATTGGATTTTTATCCTTGACCTTGATTTTTGCAGAGTCCAATAGCTTTTGATTTTGATTTGGACTAAAGGACTTTTCTTTATTATTGACTTTTAGATTTTTCTTTTCAAAGCTTGATTTTTGATCCCCAATGAGTAAGGGCTTTTGTAATTCTTGTTGATCCAAGTCTGGAAGTGGAGTGGAAATGGAATGAGTGGATGATATGGTAAAGCTATTAGAGTTCTCAAGAGGGCTGGCGATACACTCAATAGATTCTTTGCTGGAACCACTCTTAGGACTATTGATATCAAGAGTTGCTTGCACCACTGGAGGAGATTTGCATTCAGACTTAGTAGCCACAACACTAGGTGGTTCACACCCAATTCCTTGGCATTGCAAATTATTTGTAGGTTGTTCCTGTCGACTGAATACCTTAGGAGATAGTGGGAGTTGATCAACATGAAAGATATACTCACCGCATCCCATGTCTTTAATCTTTAACTTTTCTTTTAGCTCTGCTTGTTTTGACGTAGAAGCTTTTAATGATTCTGGATCCACATATGCTGAAGATGGAACAGCTTCTCGATTGGCTGGAATTGTTATTTTTGATCTAGGTCGCAGATTATTGCAACATATAAATGGATTTGGATCTGCTTTGACGGTCACTTCAACTCCATTGTGTGGAAACTTGATACATCGATGATATGTAGATGGTACTGCGCTCATCTCATGAATCCAAGGACGTCCTAGCAATATGTTGTATGTGAGATCCAGATCAAGTACTTGACAAACCACATCCTTTGTAACTGGCCCAACTCTGAGAGGTAAGGTGACTGTGCCCTTGGATGAACGCTCTTCATCGTCATATGCCTTGATGGTGATTTTGTTTGTAGAATTCACAGCTTTATCAAAATATCCCAATTGTTTAATTGTGCTCAATGTACAAATGTTTAGACCTGCTCCTCCATCTATCAGGACTCATTTGATTCTATGTTTGTGTATGAAGGCTTCAATGTGTAACGGTGCATTATGTGGCTGACTTATGGAGGCATCATCAACTTCTGTGAATGTAAGGGAGTGTGGAATGGAAAGGTATCCCACCATGGCTTGAAACTGGTCCACATTTAGATCAGTAGGAACAACAGTATCTCTCAAGATTTTGTCAAGAATGGCTTTATGTGTGGGAGATATGCGTAATAGTTCAAGAATGGAGATGAGCGCGGGTGTCTTCCCTAGCTGTTCTACAAGGTCATACTCAGGTTTGGTTGATGAAGAAGCTGTGTTTTTAGTTGGAGCACCTTGCAAAGTGATTTTGCCTCAACGGGTTGTAACATGACATTCAGAGGTAGGTTCGGAAGAAGATCCAACACCTTTTAGGACAATCCTGGGTCTCTGAGTAGAATTCTCGGACGCTTTGTCCTTGATGATAATAGTAGAGACGTAATTGTCCATCGATACGTGATTGATAGTTGAATCATAGTTATAGGATGCTCTGGTATAGTTGGTTTGGTCATCTGTGGCTTTAGCTTTTCCCTTGTCATGTTTTGGGAATGGTTCCTTAAACATCTCATGTTCTTGATTAGATGAATGTCCCTCAATCTCAATATCACCTCTATCAATGAGATCTTGTATGATGTTCTTCAATCGATGACAATTTCCTGTCTTATGACCCTTTCTCTTATGAAATTCACAATACTCATCATCATTCCACCAATTTGGTTTGACCTTTGGTTTATATGGCGGGAAATCTGGAATTGTGATCACCTTGTTTGCCACTAACTTCTTGAAAACTGACTCAAGTGGTTCTCCCAACAGGGTGTACTTCCTTCGTGATCTAGAAGTTGTTTGAGTATTCACTTGATTGTTTGTAGAACTTGATCTCGAAAAGATGACTTTGGGTCCACTGTGTTGGCATCAACAACACCATCATTGACTGTGTTCTTGTTTTTATTCCAAAATCTTGGCTTGTTTGAATATCTTGATGACTCCTTGTTCAATTAGGACCTTTTCTATTGCTAAGCCTTTTTCAATGACGTCCTTGAAGGTGGACAAACAAGCTTTCCTTAGATCATAGCCAATGTCTTTGTTAACATTTTGTGTGAACATTTCTACCATTTGTTTTTGTGGAATTTCACAAGAGCATTTGCTGGCTAGATTTCTCCATCTTTGTAAAAATGATGCAAAAGATTCTCCCTCTTTTTGCTTAGTATTGCACAAAGTAGTGACTGATATGTCTGTCTCTATGTTGTAGGAGAAATGTTGAATAAATGTCTCTGCTAAGTCACCCCATGACTTAATTCCAGGTGGAAGTTGGGAGAACCATTCCATAGCTTGATCACCTAAGCTTTGTGGGAATAATCTCATCAAATATGTCTCTTCTGCTGCTATACCTCAATGCAAGCTGTGAAAAATTGTCTTATGTGTGCCTTAGGATCCCCTTTTCCTCTATACTTGTCAAATTTAGGCGTCACAAAATGTGTAGGAAAAGGAGGCATTGGAATGCTCTTGTCAAATGGATAAGGACATATGTCTCTCATTGTGTATGTTGGCTTCGGTGTATTTATGTCCTCCATTTTCTTTTGTAAGTCCCTGATTTGTTGCTCCAAATTGCTCTTAGGTGGAGATCGACTTCTTGGACCATATCCTATGTTTGAGGTATCCATTGGAGGAGGTGCATGTTGCATATATGGATGATATTGATCATACACATGTTCATATGGAGGAGGTCTATAATGATGCTGCATATATGGACCACTTGGTATAGATTCATGTTGACGAACACCATATCTATTTTGCACATGTATACCATATTCTACGGGCATGTCATGTTCCATCGTGTTGCCCCCAAATTTGACATGAGGTTTCCTTGTGTCCAAATTTTGAGCATGCCTTTGAACATCCAATTGTTTTGGTGGTTGTTCCTTAGCATTAGTATGTGATTGAGCATATTTGTCTGCATAAGACTTCCATAATGGTCTACGAAAGTGAGTATCATATGCTTGACCATATGTATGTGGGACCTTTGGTTTTTGAAGCAAAGCTGATGGTGATTCAGGTATCATATGTGGTCCTCTATTTCCTCCACTATTAGGTCTCCTTTGATCCATATTGGAGTGAGGTTGTTGCAAAGGTCTATGTTCCATTATTTGAGACATGTCAAAATCATGAGGTATCTTGGCTCCACTTTGTGCCATCATTTGTAAGAAGTATTATCTATCCCTCCTCATTATTTCCTCAACCAATCGATTGAAATGGGGATTCATAATGGATTCTTCCACATCTGCTGAATGTACTGAAAAGTTGTCCACATTGTCATTGTGTGTAGCATTGTTGTTTATAGTGTCCATGTTCTCAACATTTGGAATGTTTCTATAGGCATCCATGTCAGGTAATGTGGTATGATCAGAATTGAAAAAGATATCATTGTCATACTCATAGGAACTCATGTTTGCGGACTCTTGAGCCTCTTTAGTTTCTCTCCTAGATTTTTGAAGACGGGTTTCAACCATGAACTAGGTATTGACCAAGATGTGCGAGACTAGATGAAAAATGGAAAGAGTATGGAAGACCAAGAGTTGGATGGAATGTAAATGAATCTGAAGTGTACTTGCAATGTCCAAAGTGTAAGACCAAGTATGTATGTAGTAGAGTAGGTGTGACTTCCAAAGAGAGGATAGTTTCTCTTGATGAGGTAAGTTGACCTTGACTCTAAGTAGGACCAAATGAGACCCAAAGGTAAGAAACCTTGATTAGGGACCACTTAGCAAAGTGTTGTTGTATGTAGTGTGTTGACAAAGTATGATGAGGACAAGCAAGTGACCTTTTGACTCAAGTTTAGACAAGTGTGAATGTAAAGCTGAATGTGAAGCAATGATGGACTTTGTGAGACCCAAAGACAAGTTGAATGCTAAATGAAACCCTGGAGAAATGACCTAGGAAGCTCAAGAATTCCGAAACTGACTGTGTTTGTTTGCTAAACTGTAACAGTTTTTCAATTCTGGACACAGACGCGCCTGTATACTTCACAGACGTGGTTTCTCGACACAGACGCAGCTCTGTTTAACACAGATGCGCTTCTGAGATTTTTTTTTGCAAAGTGTAATGTTGACTATTGGAACACAGACGTGGTTCTGCCCTTCACAGACGCAGTTTCTTGACACAGACGCTATTATGCCCAACACAGACGCGTTTCTGCAAATTTTGTACAATTTTTTCCAATCTGTGAAGTCATTTTATTGTGACCCAATCTGACTGTTTGGCTATTTTTTGTGACAAGAGGACACAGTGTTGATGAAGACCCAATGTTTGCAAGTGTCTAGACTCAAAATGACTCCAAGAAAAGTGTGTTGTTTGATGTGAAAATGTTTTGCATACACTTGAAGACACAAAAGACATAATGTTTTGCTGTTTGGTCTTGAATGTTTTGAATGTTTAACATAAGTCAAGCACAATTCCTATGGCTGGGCAAGACAATAGTTGTTGATCCCACATGGGGTTTTACCCCCGAGGCTACGCTATTCAGAGCGGATACTTAGATGCTTGACCTCACTGGCTCCACCCTCGGCACTCACTTCTCGGGTCAACCAAGCATCAGTCCCCATGAAAACTCCCCATGGCGAACTTTGTATCTCTACTAAGAACCGTATGTGTGTGGGCCGCTACCAAAGGTCCGACCTCCTGCCCCAACAACTAGAAGGATTTGGGCCTCTAAAACAAAATGGTGCTAGTAAGGGCATCCGCTCTTGTGGCCATACATGCGGCACTTTCAGCTCTGTAAATACAGAAGGCTCCCAGCCAGTAGGGGTTACGCCCTACAAATGATCAAATAAATTTGATCAAACGGGTTTATGGGGAGACATAGTGTCGGTATGAACTAATCAGCACACGTTATCCATAGTTTTCACCATGAATACATTTGATTATAGTGGTTCGGATGAGGTGGGTTTTCCTCGCTACCACTTGGGTCGTTCTCTTCTCACTAGTAGTCCTAATGACCACATGGGAAGACAGGCCCTCTAAAGATTAAACAAAAAGAGCCTATTGCTCAAGACACAAAAGATAATGATTCAATTTTAGTGCACCAATGGAAGTGTTTGCTAGTCTATGAAAACAAGGCACACAATAAAAATCCAAAAACCCTTGCCAAGGACCTGCACCAAAGATTTGTTAATAGTTTGGGTTGTTTTAAATGATCACCCCTTCCTGCAAGCACACAAGTTAGGTAAATTTTAAAACCCAAAAGACTTTGTGAGAATAGGGGCCTTCAACCAAACGATTTTGCTTCCAAGACAAGCTGCACCAATTTTGTTAGCTAGATCTGAAAATGTTAGTCCAAAAATAAACCAGATCTGAAACCTTAAATGCAAAATCCGAAAACTGAATCAATAAAACTTCAAAATTTTGAAATAGATGATACACAGACGCGATTACCCTCGACACAGACACGACTCTGCGACACAAATGCGGTTTTGTGAGACACAGACGCGGATAAAAACCACAGACGTGCTTCCTAGACACAGACGCGGATAAAAATGACACAGACGCGTTTCCGTAACACAGACGCGCCTTTCGGAAACCTGCAAAATAAAATTTTGTCGAAAACACGGACGCGATTCCAGATGTCGCAGACGCGCCAGAAAATCAAAAACGCGATTTAAAAGTATACAGACGCGAAAATGTCGAAAATGTTGTCGGAAATGCCAGATCTGCAACTTCAAACACAAAATCTACAACAAAAGGTTAAATGCAAAAGGGACAAGAGTCCCACCGGGCATGCCAAAATGTATTTGGTGAAAATGGATAACAATAATAACAATATTGAAAGGCTAAATAGATTCAACCACAAAACCCTAGCCTAACAACAACAAAGATCCACCATAACATATGAAGATTACCTAAGACAATGCAAATCACGTGAAATCACAAAGATTATACCATCACATGTCTAATAGGGTTTTGATCTCCATTCTTCCTATCTCCATTGATCTTGCTTGATATATTTGCTCTCAGATTTTATATGCACAAGAGCTCAACAAAGAACGGAATGTGGTTGCAAGTAGGATCATAGTGTAGTCAATTGATCAAGTCATTAGGGTTTGATAATGAGGGAAGCATCTCCTTATATAGAAGACACAATAAGAAATGGAGGGATAAGATTGAGAGGTGTAAAAGGAGGTCGGCTATGATTAGAGGGTAGGTAAAAGAAATAATAAAATAATGAAAGGGGTAGGTAGTGTATGAATTAAGAGATGAATGACATGTGTCATAGGTAGAAAAGGCTAATGAATTAATTAAATAAATAAAGATTTATTTAATTAATAGAAGAAGTGGGATAATTAAATAAATAAAAATATTTATTTAATTTAGGAAAAGGATAATTTAAATAAATAAATGTATTTATTTAAATGAGAAATAAGGCTAGAAGAGGATAAATGAATTAATTAAATAAATAAAGATTTATTTAATTAATAGAAGAATTAAGCTTAGATAATTTAATTAGTCATGACAATTTTGGGTGTCTACATTTATTATTTCTTGGTGATAGATGCAAGACAATAACCTTTTTATGGTGTTTTCCTTATCTTAACTAGATAGCAATAAAGAAAGATTACGCAAAGGTCAATCTTTGTATGTAACCTCCATGCCTCATCGTGTCATTAAGGGAAATGATCTCACAGTGTCAACAAATCAACCAACACATTGCATATCTCAATATTTTTCCACAAATTTAAACAAAATCTCATCAAGGATGTGAATGTCATAACTAGGCATAATCACAACATTGCTATCACCATACCTTTGTTCATTTCTTAAACAAATCTTTAGCATGATTCATCAAGCCAATAGTGGTTCTAATATATAGATGAGTCAATCTATTCACCAAGGGAAAAATATCATTCATGATTGAACTATATACTATTTGATATTTAAAAATAGGTATAATTGGAGGAATTCCAAAAACCCAAAAAAATTCAGTCATGGATTGCCCATTCCACAAATTGCTCCTCAAATTACTTAACATGTCTACTAACCAAAATAACCTAAACAACCACATGAAAACCTGCCCTAAAAATATTTTATTATTACTTTTATTCCCTCAAAATTATCATCTTTATAATAAAAAATAATGAAAAAGTGAGTTAGGAGAAAACCAAACAATTCAATCGTGTCATTCTCCTCGTACGTCTCAATTCATGGATTAAAAATAATCGGGACAATGTTCAAAGGTGCGCGGGCCATATTATCAATCATATGTCAAATAAATGTTAATGGGGTTGTTCCATCTACAATCCATAATTGTTTCCACTATATTTTATAAGACTTTATGTATTTTCTACTCTTAAAAATTCAAAAGTAAATGCTTTTAACAGTGTTAAATCTTTTATTAAATAGTGAAGTATGCGCTGGATCCCATTTTAAAAAACAAAAACCAAAATATCTGCCACATCCTGAAAATCTGTAAGTTGCGTGCCGATTTAGAACACCCTTCCGTCTAAGATGACAACAATTTCAATGTTGACTGCTCTACACAAAAATTCAAGTAACTAAATGAAAGTGTGTGTGTGTACAAACATGAAAAGAGAGATGCACACAAAGGAAACTTAGTCAGAGAGAGAGAGAGGAAATGGGCAGCAATGGCGGATTCAAGTTGAAAAAAGCCTTGTGTTCTTCTAAGTTCTTCTGGAGATTTTTGGGTGTGATCTGTGTGCTGTTTTATCCTCTTCTACTATTCTGGTTCTCCGCTTTTCAATGCACGGATTCTCCGAGATCAGTGTTTGAAACAGCTAACATTTTTTCAAGGCCAAAAGTTTTCTCATATAAAGGTATGCCAAATTTCTTAGTAAATAAGGAGTATGATGGTGTGAGAATGATTTAAATCCAAGCCTTTGAGCGGATTATGAATTTAACTGTATAGTGGTTATATAATTGAAGTTAGAAAACAGAGTATAGGGTTCTAGTTTCTCAACGGAAAGCATTTTTTCAGAGTTCTAGAATATTGATGAGATTTTCTTTCATAGGTCAGAAAAGGACTGAAAGGTTGCTTTATAATGAGGCTCAGAAAATTTTAGAATCTTAAAATCTTGATCAAATATTATTTCATGTAAATAATGAGGGTTGAGAAAATATATTGAGGAGGACAAGAACGAGGGCATTGGGGTGCCCAAGGCACTCCTGTAGTTTGTTTGTTTCTGATTTCTAAAGACTTTGTTTCTTTTTGCTGTAAATTGCTATCATAGTGCTGTTAGCTGTTATAGTGCTGTTTCTGCGCTATGATTTTAATAGTTTTGCTTGTAAAGGATCAGTGCCCTTGTTCTCACTGCTTTTTTAATGAAAAACAACTTTTCAAGAAAAAAGTTATTTTTTCATATATATTTAACGAGAGTCAAAAGATACAATTTAAGGACTGTAACAATCTCACAAACATTTTAAGGAAAAAAAAAGGTTTAGAATTTTAGATCTGGATGAAACATTCTTTGCTGCTCATAGTTTTCTGCTCATAGTTTTCATGCATATTGCTGTTCATGTTCACATGTCATGTTTAGTGAGCTGATTGGTTCAGCAGGACAGACTTATTCATATGTTTGTATGGTGAGCTGGTGGATAGTGTCCCCTTATTTAATTTTTTATTATATTTTCTTTTGCTTTGACCAATATAAAAAACTTCTCAAGAGAAAAGTACCATTTAGAATTTTAAAACTTCATTGAAACATTTATGTATATAGAATGAAAGAAAAAGTTATATCTTTCCAAGAATAATAATATTTAGAATTCTAGAACCCAAACTAAACATTGTTTTATACATATATAATAATTATCAGAAAACACAACATAAAAATGATAATTTCAAAGAAAAAATACTATGAAACATTCCTTCATATAATTTTATTCATAAAGAACACATAAATTATCATTTATAACAAGCCTACATATAAGTCCATATTCCCAAATGTCTAGAATCTTGTTTTTCAATAGTTTTTACAACTGCAAAGATTGAATATTTGGGTGCTTCAAATATATCGATCATTAGATCATGAGTGAATTAAAAAACTGGAAACTATAATTTTAAGTATCTTGCTTTAGAAAATTTTAATGAATATTTAGAAATTAAAAAATATTTTTTTATATTTGTAAGAAATATAGTTTTGTATTATTATTGTGAAATGTAATATAAGTAGATTTAATAAAATAGATTTTAAAAAAAATATTTATGAGGTCTATTAATTTAGTTTTAAATTAAGATTCAGTTGATTTAATCATTTTCTTATTCTATTAGATTCTTGATTTCTACCATCAATGATACTAAAAAAATTAATCAAATTATCAAAATCTTTCCCTTTTCTTCTCCCATTCTTCTTTTGACTTCTTTATCTACCTATTCCACAACATAAATGATGTGAAAATTCTTAAACTATAAAAATCTTTATATTTTTACAGACCCTTTTTTTTTGTTGGAAAAATGCATATATTAATCAAAAAGAAAAAATATAATAGAGTGCCTCTTCAAGATAGGAATCTTGAGGCAGAAAATAAAGATTTAGAACAGCTCCAGAAAAAATATAATTAGAGTGCCTCTTCAAGATAGGAATCTTGAGGCAGAAAATAAAGATTTAGAACAGCTGCAACAAGACATTGCAAAGCCTAACAAAACAACAAAACACGGTAAACAGAGACTAGACAACTGACACTAGACAACTGGAGAATGAGAATTATGAAAAGATCATTTTTCTCCATAGGTAGCAAGAACAAGCTCCTCTGCAATAATGTTCACCAACGAATAAGGAAATCCATTGTGATCTTTGGCAATAGCTATCAACTGAGACTATACTCGAGTTAATTGATTCTTGAGTTCTACATTGAAGTGGAGTTTCTCTTTCAAAACTTTAAAATAAATCTCTTGTTTATGATTACAAATACAATTGCATTTATAAAGCTAAGGCCCTTTTATTGATCATGATTACAATTATTTCATATTGAAGCTTAAATTGGTGGACATTTATTTGAAATACTTAGAAAGTGTTTTGAATCAATATTTTGCTTTGCATCCACCATCACGGCAGATAGCCCAATCATAAAGTTTGATTCAAAACAAGAATCATACAAGGTCAAATCCAAAAGCAAAATATAGATATCATAATAGACTTCAGAATACTTTTAGAATACTCATTACCATATGACTCTGCATGCAGGAGATCTCCTGAAACTTGGCACATCCTGGAATGCCCTCACCTTCACCTCAAAGCCCCCTCAAAAGCACCTGAAAATCGCCCTCTTTGTCAAAAAATGGCCAGCCAAAGACAAAGCAGGAGGCCTAGAACGCCATGCCCTAACTCTCCACAGGGTCCTAGCCCAAAGAGGCCACCAATTGCACATTTTCACAGGCCTCCCCACTGATCCTTCTGCAGCCATTGAAAGTGACAAATCCATGCACTTTCACTTCACAAATTACTCAGACCCAGTGAACCGATTCATCAACAAAGAGGAAGCCTGGTCGAAGTTCCAGATTATAACCCGCCAGGTCGGGGGATTCGACATCATACACACAGAAAGCGTGGCTTTGCCCCATAAATATGCAAAGGGTTTGAACAATGTGGTTGCAACATGGCAGGGGATTGGCTATGAAAGCACACATTCCAGCATTGTGCAGGAACTGACCAGGGATCCGGCTGATCCGCGGACACCCGCAGTGGACAAGGAGCTGAAGGATCATCTTGAGAAAGTTATCCAGGAAATCAGATTCTTTCAGAACTATAAACACCATGTGGGCACCAGTGATTACATGGGGGATGTTTTAAGGCGGGTTTACATGCTACCAGTGGAAAATGTGCACATAATTCTCAATGGAGTCGATGAGGATCGATTCAGGGCGGATCCGGGCAAGGGCCGAGCTTTCAGAGTTGCCCATGGCGTACCGCTGGAGGCTCGACTGGTTTTGGGTATGAGCGGAAGACTGGTGAAAGATAAAGGACATCCTGTGGTTTTTAAGGTTCTGAGAGATCTGTTCTCTGATAGACGGAATTCAGACATTTTTGTTTTGATTGCAGGGGATGGGCCATGGGCGAGCCGGTACAAGGAACTTGGCCCTAATGTGAAGGTCCTTGGGCCTCTTGGGCCTGGAGAGCTGGGGGATTTCTATAATGCTTTGGATCTTTTTATGAATCCTACTTTGAGAGCCCAGGGGCTCGATCAGACGACCCTTGAGGCCATGCTCTGTGGTAAGGCTGTTTTTGCCACACATTTTGGGAGTATTGTGAGGAGTGCTATTGTTAGTGAAGAGTTTGGATATACTTTTAGTCCCACTCATGAGTCATTGAAGAAGGAATTGGAGAGAGTTTTGGAGGATGGGAAGAGGGTTTTGGAAAAGAAGGGCAGGGCTTGTGGAAAACGAGCTGCTCTACTGTTTACTGCTCAGAAAATGGCGGCTTCTTTTGAGAGGCTGTTTCTTTGCATTGCAAAGAAGCCCGAGGATACTGTTGATTTCTGCACCTATCCCCTTCCTGCTGATACCATTTGAGAAGTGGTACTGGTTTTGCTCTTGTTTGTAAAATTTAGTGGGCTTTTGAAATTTTTTTGTAGCTTTTCTTTATGGGTTCTCCGCGGGCCAATGCAATGCTAATGCTCTTGTAAAGTAGGTAAAAGTCGGTAGTCACTGAGAAAGCAGTTTCACTTTAATTCTATACGGATTAAATTGTAGAAGGTATATACACTGATCAATAAAGATTAAGAGGTAACCATTGTCAATTACAATTTATTATTTTTATTATGTTATAAATTTTATATTTCTATAGTCTACATGTAAGATTTTTAAGTTTAGAAATTGTAAAAAGCATTTTTTGATTCTAGGATTGCTTACAAATAAATCATAACGTTAAAGTGCCTTCCAATGCAAAAACATAAACTATGGTTACCTCTCCTTAAATCTTGGCATGCTTTAATAAAAATAAAAATAAAATGATGTGGCCCAATTTCCATTTTGCGTTACACATATTATTAACAATCCCCACTATATTTTTATGCTGGACTATTAGATATATTGAATGGTAAATTAAATAATAGTTTTTAAATATATAAATATATATAAGTACAAAAAACTTTTTTTAAATTTAAAGTTATATAAGGTTAAAATAAATAAAAAATTGTTAAAAATAAATATTAAATATATCAAACTAGCATATATATATAGAAATATATATAAAGAAAGTGGAGAGATATGGAGGCTTTTATTTCAAAATCTTGTATTTATAAATTAATAAATATTTTATAATTTAATTTATTTTCAATTGTCCCTACGATGCTACACAATAATTTATATTAAATGAATTATAGAAATAATTTTAAAATTAGTAAGACTTGTTATATGTTATTTAGTTTTATGATTATGGTTTCATTTCGTTTAGGTTTATATTTTAATAATATTTTTAAGTTAACGAGATACAATTCCATTTTGTTTTGTTTCATTGCTTAATTTGGTTGAGTTTAGCATTGGGGTTAGAGTTACGGTTAGAGTTATGGTTCAATTTGATTTAGGATTTAGGTTTATTTGCTTTAGTGTTAGGGTTCAATTCGGCTTAGTCGAATGGTTGGTGCGAGGGTTCAACTTGGTTTAGGGTTAGGGTTACGGTTGAAAAAGGTTTAGTATTAGGGTTATTGTTGAATTATGTTCATAATTCGAGTTCAATATGGTTTAATATTGGGGTTGGTTTATGGTACAATTTGATTAATGGTTAGTGATCATTTACTTTTAGGGCTAGGGTTCAATTTGGTTTAGTAGAAAGGTCAGGGTTGGGGTTCAATTTGGTTTAGAGTTTAGGATTGAATCGAGAATAGGGTTCAAATATGGCCAAGGTTTATTATAGTTAGGGTGAAGGTTATCTTTCAAATAGTCCTAGAGGTAGGGTTAGGGTTAAGGTTTAATTAGAGTTATAGTGAGGGTTTCATTAGAATTAGTGTTAACTTAGGATTATGGACAGTTTAATTTTGATTCAATTAGGGTTTAATTCTGGTCAAAATAACAATAGATATATAGTTACATGTAGGGTTGGGATTAAAACATTAACCCCTAATTTAATGAGGGTTAGGGTTTAATTATATTTAGTGTTGAATTGGGTTTATCGTTAGGGTTCCATTTTGTTTTAGTGGAAGCTGTATAATTTTATTTTGTTTAGTGTTAGGGTTAGGGCTCGATTTGGTTTGGGGTTAGGGTTCAATTAGGTGTAGAGTTTAGGTTAGTGTATGATTTGGTTTAGGGTTAGTGTCTAACTTGGTTCAATGTTCAATTGAAGGATAGTGTTGTGGTTCAATTTTGTTTAGGATTATAGTTTGATTTTGTTTAGTGGCAGGGTTAGGTTTTAATTTATTATTATGGTTAGGTTTCAATTTGTTTTCGTTTTAGTTTTAATATTAATAATTTTTAGAGGTTATAAATTCATTTGGTTCAAATTTAGGGATACGTTTATGGTTTAATTTGGTTTAAGGTTAAGATTAGAGTTAGGGTTTGACTTACGTGGGGTTACAATTAGAGGTAGGGTTTAATTTACTTTGGTGTTATTTAGGGTTCAATTAAATGATGAAGGTGATTTTCAATTATGTTTACTTAAGGTCACAAATAGGGTTAGTGTTCAATTTGGTTTAGGGTTATGATTGAATTAATGTGGTGAATATGGCCCACTTTGGTTTAGTATTAGGATTAAGAGTAAATTTGGTTCAAGGGTGAGGTTACGGTGAAATTTGGTTTAGGGTTCAAATTTAGTTTTATTTAGGGATAAGGTTCAATTTGGTTTAGGGTTAGAATTTGGTTTAGAGTTTAGTTAGGTTTAAGTTTATTGAATTTTATTTCTAGTGTCAGGGTTAGGACTCAATTATGTTTAGTCTTTAGGTTTTAATTTAGGTTAGGGTTCAATTTGGTATAGTGTTCAATTACGTTTAGAGCTCTACAGTTGAATTTTATTTTGGTCCATGGTTAGATTTGATTTAGTATTACAATAATGCTTTTATTTGATTTAGGGTTAGAGTTCAATTTGGTTTGGTTCAATTCGACCGTGTTAGGGTTTAAAAGGTATCTTTTTGTTTAGGATTATGGTTAAGTTTCAATTTAGTTTAATATTCAATTAGGTTTAGGGTTATTTCTTTTTTGGTTTAGGGTTAGAATTTAATTTGTTGTAGTGTGAGGGTTCAACTTGTTTAGAATTTCGGTTCAATTTGATCTATGGTTAGATCATTCAATTTTATCTAGTGTTCAATAAGGAAAATGACTATTATTTGTGTGAATAATTAAATTATATGTAAAGATGTATTATGGACAATTTATATTATTTATAAATCATTTATAATAAAGTTGAAACTTTGTGTTTATATTAAATTAATAACAATATAGTGTTGCATGGTAGTTATTGCATAAACATCTAAATGTAATTAAATTGATTACAAATAGAATGATACAAAAGGAATCCATATTACTACTTAATCTAATATAACATGCAAATTTAATGTTGATCACATGAAATAATGAATATTTATGATAAATTATTACATGAATTTATTTCTAAATCTTTCAATCTACTTTCTTCATCTTTTCTCTTTGCAAGTTGTTTTCCCTTTTTCATTTTTTCGTAGCGATCATATGTGAATGGTGGCATTATTCTCAATCCTTGCAAAGACTTTACACGAGATATATCTACAAATGTCATTCATGTTCTTTCAGTTGGTCCTATATCAATTGTGGCTTTTTCAAGTGTCAAACCTTGCAACTTGTGTATTGTCAATGCCCAAGCCAGTCTCAATGGTATTTGAACTATACAACCTCTTTGTCTTACACTGATGGGAACTATTTGTGGATTGTGATCATCGAACAGAAATCCTGAGTAGTTATTAAACTTAACCATTACATATGTTGGTGGCATACTTCCAGGTTTGTATACAATATTTTGAATATAACCCAATGCTCCATTTACAAGACCTGCTTCTATCCATAGATTAGAAGTTAGCATAACTCTTGCTTTTTTTGCTAATCAATAACTCCATATCGAGCTCATCATGAGAACTTCCTTCAGCTGCATTAATAGTTCCAACTTTTGTTGCAATGCTACGTGCAACAGGTTGTTTCAGAGAATATAAATTTTTCGTGTTATGATTTTGAACATTATCATTTGTGGAAAACAAATGAACATCATTGTCAAAGGCTTCATTGATTGTTGTACTCATGTTAGTATTTGTTCTTGACATTAGAAACTTCCAGTCATCAATTGTAGGTTGTGCTTCTCTCAAGTTTGTCAACCGTTGACGAAATTGTATCTGTTCAAGTCTTCTCCATCTTGTCTAAAAACTTTGTCTAAGGTAACCACAATTTTGAAGTCTTTCCATAGAATCTTTTCTCGTTTGTTGCTCTCATATGCCAGTCTATCTTTGATGGGAACCAGTTGACCCAGGTCTCCAACTAAAATGATTGAAACACCTGAAAATAATATATAAACATAATTTTAAATGTTATATAATGAAAATATGGAAATTTAATACATGGATATTACATTTATTACATTCTAAAATGCTTTTTATAATTCATGGCAATTATGCACATACCTGCAAATCTTAGATCATAATTTTATGGGAATGCTTGACGAAGACGTGAATCGATGTTCTCTAGTAATTTCTCTCCAATGAAGCTCATTTTATCAATCAATATATACTTCACATGTGATAGTTCTTCTTGGAAAGTTGTTAGTTTTGTTCCTTCTAATAGAGAAAAATATTTTATTGGAATTCTCAACTTGGAATGAATAGTTGATGCTCCTATGTTGAATGTTGCTACTCCAGTTGGTGCAAGCAATAGAAGGGGAGATTGATTAGGCATTGTTGCACTTTTAAGACTTTCACTAATCGTACCAATTAGATAAGACTTTCATGTTCTTGTTGTTCCTTGAATTATCATATACAATGGCATCCTATTTTCATTCATATGGTAATGTGACATAATTATGTTCAATGCTTTCTCTTGTTTCTCACTCAAGCTTGCATAATTGATTTATTGTGGTATATATCATCATGGATAATGCATATGTTCTCTCTCATTGTTTCTATGAAGTTGATTTCCTGAGCTGTGTATTTATCACTTTGATATTCGTTAGACCAATCTATTTGTCTGTCAATATCCCTTCTTCCCAGTATATCTATTTCTGAGAGTTGTATTACATCATGATGATGTAGCCTAGATATGATTTCCCATTCATGCTTTGTTGTATTTTCTTGAACGATGCCATTATCTTCAATTTCTAAATCACTAATATTTTTATTTTTCTCTGTACTTATTGTTTGCTCGACATGCCAAGGGGTATAATTGAGTGACTCCCAGTTTGATATTATGGTGTCATTGTTGTCACCTATATCTCTTTCCATGTCACGAAATGGCTTGTAAAGTAACAATTCTGATAAACATAAATCAACAAATTTTTCTGGTCCACGTGAAGGAATGGATAGAAACCTTGGAAACACTCTAACAATAGTCACTCTTTCCCTAGGCTCCCATTTGTTATCTCTTCTTCGTCGAGGATTATATATCCATGATCTTGCTGCATCAATAAGTGTGATAGCTTCCATTGAGTATGGTCGTGTTCTATATCCATCAATGAATGATTTCATTTTCTCTTGATTGTTATCTTCGTCACATACAACAACGGGTTTGAATACTTCACATGAAACATTTAGATTAAAAAATCTTTTACTACTTTCAACCAAGAGAAGTTATAAGAGCATGTGACATATTTCTTGAGCTCCAACATCTCTTTCTATAATAGTTTCAGTCAAGAGCTTCCTGTATGCCTTTGCTACTAGATCATCTGGGTTTTCTATATTTGCAAGATGCAATAGCATTTGATGGTAGGTTTCTAAGATCTTCTCTTCTTTCACTGCATACTTTGCAATGTACTTTATCAGTGCATGTTTTGAGAGAACTGGTTGCCAATCTATATTAGCTCTCCATAGTTGTAGTATGTAGCAGTTGTGTGAATTAACTCTGTCATCATTTCTTGTTGGCTCAAATTTTTTTTCACTACTCTGTATATCTTGATATAATTTTGATCCATGTAAATTTAAGGCCCAGTGTGCATTATCTGCAATTTTATTTATAAATATTATGTAGCATATTTTTTCAAACTTTTACATTTCATGTATATATAAAATTATTTATTATAAAGTAATTACCTGTTGTAGACACCTAAAATTGTCCAGTGTGATTAAATAAATATCTTTATTTATTTAATTAATTTAACCTAATTCTTCTATTAATTAAATAAATCCTTATTTATTTAATTAATTCATTTATCCTCTTCTAGCCTTATTTCTCATTTAAATAAATACATTTATTTATTTAAATTCCCCTTTTCCTAAATTAAATAAATACTTTTAATTATTTTATTATCCCACTTCTTCTATTAATTAAATGAATCTTTATTTATTTAATTAATTCATTAACCTTTTCTACCCATGACACATGTCATTCATCTCTTAATTCATACACTACCTACCCTCTCATTATTTTCTTATTTCCTCTACCTACCCTCTAATCATAGTCGACCATTTATCTTTTACACCTCTCAATCTTATCCCTCCATTTCTTATAGTGTCTTCTATATAAGGAGATGCTTTCTTCATTATCAAACCCAACCTGATCAATTGACTATCTGACTATGCTTTCAAACTTTCATAGGCGATCAAGTCTACTTGCAACCACATTTCTGTTCTTTGTTGAGCTCTTGTGCACACATAAAATCTGAGAGCAAATATATCAAGAAAGATCAATGGAGATAGGAAGAATGGAGATCCAAACCCTAGTGGACATGTTATGGTATAATCTTTGTGATTTCATTTTATTTGCATTGTCTTAGGTAATCTTCATATGTTATGGTGGATCTTTGTTGTTGTTAGGCTAGGGTTTTGTGGTTGAATCTATTTAGTCCTTCAACATTGTTGTTATCCATTTTCACCGTATACATTTTGGCACACCCAATGGGACTCTTGTCCCTTTTGCATTTAACATCTTTTGTTGCAGATTTTGTGTTTTTAAGTTGCAGATCTGATATTTACGACAACATTTTGATATTTTCGCGTTTGCATGCATTCGGATCATGTTTTTGATTTTCTGCCGCATCTATGACATGTGGAATCGTGTTTGCGCCCTCGACAGTATTTTATTTTTTCGTTGCAGATTCTGAGAAACGCATCTGTGTTCCCTATTCACGTCTATGAGGTCCCTAGACGCATCTGTGTTCAGAAATCACATTTGTGTCAGATCTAACCGCATCTGCGCATTTATATAACATTTGTGTTACCTATAACCACGTCTGTGTTCAATTGTTGCATTTTGACTTCTTTGATTCGGTTTTTCGACATTCAGATTTCAGATCTGGTTTATATTAAGCTAACATCTTCAGATCTAACAAAATTGGTGTAGCTTGTTTTGAAAGCAAAATCATTTTGTTGAAGACCCCTATTTCATAAAGTCTTTTGGATCTAAAAATATACCTAACTTGTGTACTTGCAGGAAGGGGTGATCATTTGAAACAAATCCAAACTACTAACGAATCTTTGTTGTAGGATCTTAGCAAGGGTTTTTGATCCTTATTGTGTGCCTTATTTTCATAGACTAGCAAACACTTCAATTGGTGCACTAAAATTGAACCAGTGTCTTTTGTGTCTTGGGTAATAGGCTCTTTTTGTTTCATCTTTAGAGGGGCTGTCTCCCCATGTGGTTATTAGGACTACTAGTGAGGAGAGAACGACCCAAGTGGTAGTGAGGAAAACCCACCTCTTCCGAACCACTATAAACAACTATATTCATGGTGAAAACTATGGATAACGTGTGCTGATTAGTTCATACCGACACTATGTCTCCCCATAAACCCATTTGATCAAATTTATTTGATCATTTGTAGGGCGTAACCCCTACCGCCTGGGAGCCTTCTATATTTACAGAGCTGAAAGTGCTGCATGTATGGCCACACGAGCAGATGCCCTTACTAGCACCTTTTTGTTTTAGAAGCCAAAATCCTTATAGTTGTTGGGGCAGGAGGTCAGAACTCTAGAGCGGCCCACACACATATGGTTCTTAGTAGAGATACAAAGTTCAACATGAGGAGTTTTCATGGGGACTGATGCTTGGCTGCCCCGAGAAGTGAGTGTTGAGGGTGGAGCCAGTGGGATCAAGCATCTAAGTATCCACTCTGAATAGCATAGCCTTATGTAGGAATCAACAACTATTGTCTTGGCCAACCATAAGAATTGTGCTTGTCTTATTTTGAACAATCAAACATTCAAGATCCAAATCCTATTGGACATGTGATGGTATAATCTTTGTGATTTCATTTGATTTGCATTGTCTTAGGTAATCTTCATATGTTATGGTGGATCTTTGTTGTTGTTAGGCTAAGGTTTTGTGGTTGAATCTATTTAGTCCTTCAACATTGTTTTTATCCATTTTCATCGTATACACCTGCAAACCATTCTTCCTTATTTCTTTCGTAAACATGCACCCTCTCTACACATTGTATGTCTTTGTATTGTGTTTAAAATTTCTTCGTAATCCTTATCAATATCTGTCGCGACAAGTTGTCTTGTGTTTTTCAAACATGGATGTTGTGCAAAGTTTTGGAATGACTGCAATAGTAAAGATGAACGTATTAGTTTCCTATCTAGAAAACATTCACATTTACATTCGATTACATAAGTTACAATTGAAACTCACTGTAATGATACCTGTACGTTTCATTGATGAAAATCCACTCTTGGATTCCATGCATGAACAATGCCATGGAAATATCTTTCAGCAATCTTTATTTCTTGTTCATTAGACCAATCTATACTATCCATATTTGGTTCTCCATGTATCCTTAGAAAATTGTGCACATGTGCTGATCCTCTATGTTGCCATTCATATCTGCACCAATAGTCTTTAACATTAAGTCTCTTTTCCAATATTTATTTTTTAAATATAGAATGTCTTAAGTGCATATAGTGGGCGACTATATGAGGATAGTTAATCACATTTTGTTTCCTCTAGATTTGAGCTTCGTGTGGAGTTGTTGGTGTTATTCTTGGCATCAATGTATGTAAATCTGGCCAATACAAGTCCGCAACACTAAGTGTAAAGAATATTGTCGGTATTTTGATTTGATGGAGCATGTCAGATAGTTTTTCTTGACATTTTGTCCAATATGATTTGGTTCCTCTCAATATTGTTCCAAATCACATCAATTTATCAGCCAACCATGAGTTTGGCAAGTTCTACATATGTTCACGCAATTCGTTTATTGTGATAGGCAACTCTTGAAGGTTCCTTTTTGCAAATACATCAGTTGAATTTTGTGCTCTGTGCCTCATTATCATGTTCATCATGTACTGTCAAAACCTTGGGCCCTATAGCGAAGTAAATTATTGGTATACTCATGTAGGTGTACTCATCTTATTCTTGGTTCCAACCAATCACACCTACCATCAACAAATAGAGTTGGAAATGCCATGTCAAGTAAACCTCTTGTCGTGTATTCATTGATTTAAGATACACCAATTGTAGGCCAATCAATCAATGTGGGAGGATCTGCATTTGGATTATTCACCCATGCTTGGATTAATTCCATTTCTCTTTGCACGCTTGGTGGTTTTGAGGCCATTGATGTTGTGTGATCTATGATATTATAATCATTTGTTTCTACAATTGGACCAACAAATACAATTTGCTTTGAGTCAGAATCAAATTCCATATGCACAATCCTTATTTTGTCAAATATATTTTGATCACAATCTCTGTCCAAATCATGCAGAGCATTATGATCAATTATAACACCTGAATAAAACTTGTCATGCTCAATTTTGTATTTTAATGCTTTGTAGACACGTTCTCTATTTACTGTAAAGTTGTAATTTGTGCTACACTGATCTTTTCTTCGAACAATGATTATTGGCAAGCCTTTGATTGGATGTGGCAAAATATTAGAAATTCATTCAATATTTTGTGGAAAACTTATTGTGTCCTTTATACCTATATTGACAACCTGTTGCATGTGTGACTTGTAGAATTTGACTTACACGTGCAATCAACATTTCTTCTACTTGTGTAAGGTTGGAAAGTTCTTGTGGCTGTGGTCCTGGATCCATATTGTTTGACAAAGAGAATTTGTTATTCCCTCATTCTTGGCGACACCTACCACATATAGGACCTTGCGTAGTACAATACACTTTTATGCCAAGGTAACATTCTTGACATATATAACACATTGCTGGAGAAACAAAGTTGTCTAATCGGTGTCGAAATGCAAGTTGAATATTTTTCAAATCTTTTTGAAGAATTGCATGAGGATTGCTTGTATTTTGTACATTATTTACCATTCCTACATTTCTCTTAGATAGATGAATATGTCGCGTATTTTGAGTTATATAGTCAACAAATGCAGATTCTTCATTCTGATAATTCATTTGAATGTCGGTATGTGATTGAAATCATTTTATTTTGAATGATTGTTGACAAACTTGTTGCGTATCCTCTCTCTAAGAATGAGATTGTTGTTCACAAGTTCGTTGATAACCACTTCCAATTATATTAAAACCTTCTCTATTATGAGCTTCCAATTCTTGTACTGCTACTTTTTCTCTATGTGTACGATATTTTTTCCTTTCAATCGCATTGCATCTTTGTCTTTGTTTCTCCCTTTCAACATATGTCATTTGTTCAAGTTGTCTTCTATGATATTCTCTTTGATAATCCCTCCAATATTGCCTCTGTTGTTCCTCTAATTCAAAATTCATTCTTTGTCATGGCATCACTACAGGAAACTTTAGATTTCAACAAACTTAATAAATGCATTTTATTTTAAAAAATACCAATATTGTAGATTGAAACTTAATACACTGTATTTGCAAAAGAAATGTTCTAAACACAACATTTCACAAAAAGATCTACATATTTTATGTATTCATTTTATCGATCTTTATTGGATGTTTACAAATACAAATATCTATATATGAAATTATCCAATTGACATCCTTAAGTGCACTATAAATTATAGTATAGAAAATTAGACAGTTTCATCACCTTCATAATGATTTAGTCTTATAAGACTTGGAAATTGAAGTTGTGAAAAATGTTGACGATGAGTGGAATGTTCAATATATATATATATATATATATATATATATATATATATATATATATATATATATATATATATATATATATATATATATATATATATATATATATATATATATATATATATATATATATATATATTAATATATTAACGTACAATGTGATAAATGGATTTAGTTTAATTTGGTTTAGTGATCAATTAGTTTCAGGGGTAGGGTTGAAATTGGTTTACTAGAAGGGTTAGGGTTTGCACTCAATTTGGTTAAGGGCAAAGGGTTGAATTGGGAGTAGAGTACAAATATGCATACAATTTAACTAGAAACATGATCAACATTATGTTTCAAATAGTCTTAGAGGTACGGTTAGGGTTAAGGTTTCATTACAGTTAAGAATTAAATTTAATTTCAGAATTTTCAGAAATTTATTAATATTAAAACTTATAATGTTATGAATATTAGCTTGATTAGTATGAAGTTATTAATATTGATTTTAACATTTATTTAATTAGTAATTTTATATTATTAAGAAACTTCAATAGTTTATTAAACTAATTATCATATATTTTGTAATTTTGAAAAATATTATATCTTTATCAATTAAACTGTTAATGAATTGGTAAGCTGAACAATTTTGTTTATTAATTCAATATTAAATTAACATTTCATTTATAAACATTTCGTTAATACTATTATTTGTGTTAATAATTAAATTATAAGTTAAGATGTATTATATAATATTAATATTATTTATATTTTATTCATAATAACTTGATTAATTGGGTGGGTGCAAGAAGTTGAGTCCCACTTTTGGGCAAAAAGTGGAAGTGTTTTCCCTATTTTTCAATTTTTTTGTCGATTGATGTCAAAATTTGAGGTACTTAGAGTTTGAATATGAAAAAAATTTAGTAATAGAAAATGTAGTGCTCGGAGTCTAATTTTCAAATATGTAATTTATTTCAATACCCACATGGTAGAAATTTCTTTTTAGTAGGCACATTTAAAAACCACTTTTTCAAAATGCCTGTTTCAGGACCATACCACACGTGTACGACCACCATATTTTGACGTAAATAAAAGAATTTTTGCAAATCCTTCTGGGAAAAGATACCTAATACACCAAATATTGATGAGAATATTTTTTCTTATTTTTTAATTGAATATATTTTTTTTAATTAATTTTTAATTGACTATAAAGTACATTTTCAAAACATCTGGTGTACGACCACCATAATTTGATGAAAATTTCATATTTTTTTAATTTCTTTTTTTTAATTTTCAAAAGAATTGTATGTAGATTGATGTCATATAATTTATTTTAAAAAAAAACTAAAAACAAAAAAGTTATTAAAGTTTTACTAAACCTCACTATTTTACATTTAGGTACCACTTTTGATTAATAAATAATGCAAAAATAGTAAAACTAATCATATCACTGTGAAATTTACATTTTTGAAATCAGGACAGTGAGAACTCTAATGGGTTTTTGTTTCATCAAAAAATATGATCAGGAAGACCTTCAAAATATTACAGCAAGGCAGAAATCTGGTATTCCAGTGCCTTAGCCATTTTTTTGGAGGTCCAAGCATAGGCTTGGTCCCACCAAGCCTAACCCGAAGCCAAAACCGAGGCATAGGTGTGTTTCCCGCTCCATCTTTTATGAAATGGGAGCCCGTTATTTAAAATTCAAAAAACGGGCACCCGTTTTGAAATTTATAGTATTTTAAAAAATGTCTGCCCGTTTTTAGAAACGGGTGCACGTTTTTAGAAACGGGTGCGTGTTTCTAAAAATCGTGCACTTGTTTCTCTACGATGGTCCGATCCTAAACGGGCACCCGTTTTTCAAAACGTGCACCCGTTTTATTTTTATGGGTCGGGGCTCCGAAGCTAAACAGGTGCCCGTTTCTTAAAAAACGGGCACTTGTTTCTAGCGGCAAATTTTTTTGCTCATAGACTTTCGAGGAATTGGGACCCAACTTCTTGCACCCACCCTAATATTAAGTCAGCAATAATCATGGTTTAACATTTTTTACTTTATATTTTCAATAATGTCGATATTGATGCGATGAATGATTTAAATTCTTGTTTTCAATCAATTAAAATTTTTAAATTAATTATCTATATATCAATTTATTACTAAAGTAATTTTTTAATTGATTAATTTGTATTGCATAGATATGTTTAACAATGTAATTTTTTATATTTAAATAAATTGCATATTGCAAAATTTATTAATATTCTTTCAATATAATATATATATATATTTTTAAATTCTGATTTATAAGCAATGAAAACTTACAAACAAATTATATGCTTCTTAATATTTGAGAAATTTTTATATAGATAAACAAACTCAATTTAAATAAATATTTGAGAAATATTTAGTTTTGGAAATTATTTTTCGATAGTATTATATTATTGGACCTTTGAAACTTATCATTTCATATACTTATAAAGTAATTTTTTATGTGAAATGTTTATTAAATTCAAATGAATTTGTGAAATTTAGTGAGGGGCAAAAATCATAATTGATAATAACAATAAAGTATGGAAAACATTATTTGAAAAAAGAATAAACAAATTCCCAAAAACATTCAAAAAAATTTACAAAAACAAAAATTCAAACTTTTCTATTATTTTACATAAGATTTTACAAACTCCCACCACCTTTACATATACTGACCATGTTCACAAACACTATAGTTATGGTAACTATATTAAAAAAAACTATACATATTTTCTTGGAAGTTTATCAAACTTTGCATAAATATTCTATTTGTTGAGGAAAAAGAAGAATCCTTCTATGATTTGAGCGACATTCTCCCCTTTGAAATGCAATTCATCTTCAACTTGTTCACGAAAGAATTGATCTAGAGCTCATGTTTTGAAATCCAAATAATCGATCATTTCTTGGATTTTGCGCATCTAGTTGACGTCATGTTGCTGTATGTCGTAGACTCCTATTGCAATATCTTCAAGGTCATTTAAGATCCCATGAATGTGTCGTTCAATGGACTCGATAGCTCTATCCATTATAGATTCAATGTAATTTTTGTAGCCACTCAAATCTACGGGACTGGGGAGTTGGGGGATGAATTGTCTCTTGCTTTCGACATTCGTATTTTTCGTTCACAAACACTTCTTCATAAGAGTTCGCATCTATAGTCTATAAAAAGTTATATATATTAAACAAAAGATAAAGTCAACATTTAATCAATGTGATTATTATTAAACCCTAAGCAAAATTTAATCCTACTTGAAGCTTAACCATATATGATATAGGTTCATTCTATAATATCTCTTAGACATAAACTCCCTTTTTACATATACATCATATACATTCCGATCTTGATAGCTATTACAAATTAACATAATATCAACACCTAAATTTATTGCTATAATATTGAATTAACTTAAACTAAGCTTAAGATCAATGTTAACAATACCTCCACATGTTCGTTCACTTACTAATAAATTGCATATTTCGCATGTTCATGATCTATATCTCTCTATAATAACTTCCATATTCCAATAATAGGTGGCATGATAAACACTTGTGAATTGCAGCCTAATAGAGCAATTACTTTGTTGTGCAGAGACGATTCGAATCTTATAATTGAGTATGATATAATTCATAAGTCTATAGGCTTCATTAAATTCTCAGTGCATATAGAGAAAATACCTTCCCATGTCACCCAGGTGAGCAAGCACACAAATGTAGACATAATTCCTTAAGAGAAATTATAGATAAGAACATCTGATACACTTGTTGAATAAAGGAATACTGATCTATGTAGTTATGCAAAAAAATTCAACACCAATCACAGCTTTGTGAATTGAAAATCCAATTCCTTCCTCGATATATCAATATTCATAGATATAACACGAGCTGCGATTATTTTAGACATAGGTAGCTGCATGTTTGCTAACAATTAAAATTACATTGGGAGATATTGATATTCTGTGTGTCCTTTCAGATCATGGAGGATGTTGTTAAGTTGCATGGGAAGGACCTGGGACCTATTGTAGCTGGAGCAGTTAGGAAGCGCTTGGGTCCTAAATTGGAAAGCCTCATGGTGAGTGACACATGAGTGATTATAATTTCTTTCTTTTTATATATGCATTAGATGTATTGATAATGCTCAGACATATCGGGTTTTCTTTATGCTTTCTACTTTGTTCCCTATAAAAATCTTTCTTCATGCTTTCATGTTTGCAACTATAACATTTTCTAATTATCTTTATGCCAAATTTTCCCTCCCTTTTCGTGGATTACATGGTACTGTTACTTTTACTTCATCCTCCTTGGTCAAGTAGTTCTAATGCTTAAAGACGACTTATTTATTTCTTATCCTAAGCATGCAAGGTAGAAACCAAATTTCATTATAATGAATCCAACTTCTCGCAAGTATGTTGCTGAAAGAGTTCAGAGAAGCTAAAAGCCAAATTCTTTGCCACCATTCTGCCTACCTATGTGAAAATGGAAGCCTTTCAAGAGGGCATGGAGATGCATCATAACATAATTGCATGGAGATTTTCATCAGATATTTTAGTTAAAATACTCTGTTAGACATGCATGCAAGATGGGGAATCATAAACATAGCACAATAAATTATTATTCTTGTGAGAAATTGCATACCTATTTAGTGGAGCACTTGTTACTCTAGAAACGTGAAGGAGGAAAAGAAGATGAAACTGAAAAGTGTCTGCAATACGTAAATGGTGAATTAGGCACAAGAAGATGAAGCAATTGTAAACCACAAATGACAGAGTTATATCTATGTTGTATTGAATTGCATTTTTTTGCACCTTGTTTAAGCATGACAGTAGCACAGTAGTATGTTTTTGAATACAAACTGCATAAAGATTTGTAAGAAATATAATGCATGCAATTTCGAACCAAGAACCATTATGAAAATCATCTGTCGTCCTATCTTTTTCGCTTGCAAAGAAACACATATACACTCGTATAGAAATGGCATCAGTTTTGGCGGCGTGATAGTGTAATATTCCCATCCAATGGTGGCGATTAATTTTTTTAGATAGATGCAATCTGTCTTCGAATAAATTTTGAGACACATTTAATGAAATTAATAAACAATGGGGATTTCAAATCAATTCTGCAAAGTAAGGAGATGAAAGTGTGTACACGGATGTCTGACATCCATATATACGACTGTAGGAAGCCTCTCGGCTAAATAAATTTTACATGAGATATAGCTACAAATATCATTCTTGTTCTTTCAATTGGTCCTATATCAACTATGGCTTTTCCAAGTGTCAAACCTTGCGACTTGTGTATTGTCAATGCCCAAGCCAGTCTCAATGGTATTTGAACTATACAACCTCTCTGTATTACACTGATGGGAACTGTTTGTGGATTGTTATCATCGAACATAATTTCTGGTGGCATACTTCTAGGTTTGTATACAATATTTTGAATATAACCTAATGCTCCATTTACAAGACCTGCTTCTACCCATAGATTAGAAGTTAGCATAACTCTTGCATTTTTTGTAATCAATAACTCCATATTGAGCTCATCATGAGAACTTCCTTTAGTTGCATTAACAATTCCAACTGTTGTTGCAATACTACGTGCAATAGGTTGTTTGCGAGAATATAATTTTTTCCTGTTATGATTCTGAACATTATCATTTATGGAAAATAAATGAACATCATTTTCAAAGGCTTCATTGGTTGTTGTACTCATGTTACTATTTTTTCTTGACATTAGTAACTTCTAGTCATCAATTGTAGGTTGTTCTTCTCTCAAGTTTGTCAATAGTTGACGAAATTGTATCTGATCAATGTCTTCTCCATCCTGTCTTATAACTTTATCTAAGCTAACCATGATTTTGAAGTCTTGCCATAGAATCTATGCTCGTCTGTTGCTCCAATTTGTTGGTCTCTCTTTGACGGGAGGCAGCTGACCCAAGTCTCCAACTAAAATGATTCAAACACCTGAAAATAATATACAAACATAATTTTAAATGTTATATAATAAAAATATGGAAATTTAATACGTGGATATTACATTTATTACATTCTGAAATGCTTTTTATAATTCATGGCAATTACGAACATACTTGCAAATCTTAGATCAAAATTTTGTGGGAATGCTTGATGAAGACAAGAATCGACGTTCTCTAGTAATTTCTCTCCAATGAAGCTCATTTCATCAATCAATATATACTTCACATGTGATAGTTCTTCTTGGAAATTGGTTAGTCTTGTTCCTTCTAATAGATAAAATTTTTTAATTGGAATTATCAACTTGGAATGAATAGCTGATGCTCCTATGTTGAATGTTGCTACTCTAGTTGGTGAAAGCAATAGAAGGGGAGATTGATTAGGCATTGCTGCACTTTTAAGACTTTCACTAATCACACCAATTAGATAAGACTTTCATGTTCTTGTTGTTCCTTGAATTATCATATACAATGACATCCTATTTTCATTGATATGGTAATGTGACATAATTATGTTCAATGGTTTCTCTTGTTTATCACTCAAACTTGTATAATTGATATATTGTGGTATATCATCATGTATAATGCATTTGTTCTCTCTCATTGTTTCTATGAAATTGATTGCCTGAGCTATGTATTCATCACTTTGATATTCGTTAGACCAATCTGTTTGTCTATCAATATCCCTCCTTCCCAACATATCTATTTTTGAGAGTTGCATTACATCATGATGATGTAGCCTAAATGTGATTTCCCATTCATGCTCTATCGTGTTTTCTTGAACGATGCCATTGTCTTCAATTGCTGAATCACTAATATTTTCATTGTTTTCCGTACTTATTATTCGCTTGACATGCCAAGGGGTATAATTGAGCGACTCCCAGTTTGATATTATGATGTCATTTTTTTCACTTATATTGCTTTCCATGTCACAAAATGACTTGTAAAGTAACAATTTTGATAAACATAAATCAACAAATTTTTTTGATCCACGGGAAGGAATGGATAGAAACCTTGGAAACACTTTGACAATAGTTGCTCTTTGCCTAGGCTCCCATTTTTTATCTCTTCTCTGTCGAGGATTATATATCCATGATCTTGCTACATCAATACGTGTGATAGCTTCCATTGAGTATGGCCATTTCCTATATCCATCAATGAATGATTTCGTTTGTTCTTCATTGTTATCTTCATCACATACATTAACTAGTTTGAATACTTCATGTGAAACATTTAGATTAACAAATCTTTTACTACTTTCAACCAAGGGAAGTTCTAAGAGAATGTGGCATGTTTCTTGAGCTCCAACATCTCTTTCTATAATAGTTTCAATCAAGAGTTTCCTGTATGCCTTTGCTGCTAGATCATCTGGGTTTTCTATATTTGTAAGATGCAATAGCATTTTATGGTAAGTTTATGAGCTTTTTCTCTTCTTTTGCTGCATACTTTGTAATGTACTTTATCACTGCATATTTTGAGAGAACCAGTTGCCAATCTATATTAGCTCTCCACAGTTGTAGTATGTAGCGGTTGTGTGAATTAATGTCATGTCCCCTCCTTGCTCGTTATATATATCCTAAATGAGACAAGTATTACTATTGATTAATGTAATGATTATTTGAAATTTATTTATTTATTAAATAATTATTTAATTAATATATATTAATATATATTAATATTTATTCTTGAAATGTTCAAATAAAAATAAATTAATATTATATTGTAAACATAATTTATATATTATAAACAGTTGTTAAGAAATTAGAAACAATGTAGGGGAGACAGAAAAATAAACAAATAAGTATTATAACAATCTTCAAACAATAGTGACTATTTAAGTGAAGGCTATGAATGTAATGATTGACACGTGCAAACCGAGCAAGCAAGAAACACAACTAATATATTACAGTGGCAAACAATCAATATGTTGACTGGTTCATAATGATGGACATATTATCATTGTTGTCAAAAGGATTGGCTAAACCATGAACACTGTTGAATCCATTGCACAGTCACATTCAGATGTACATACAGTCCCAGTTGTTTATACATTCTGATATATACTCAGACCCTTACACATGGATAACAGTAATAGACCATTATACAGTACTTCGAGGAATACATATATACAACATACACTCAGATACAGTCCGATTATATATATATAAAATAAAAATAAAAATCAGACCCTTATGATACTTGGTATTATATATACTTGGAGTAGTGTACATATACAGTAAGCTACGTGATGAAAAATATAAATATACAACAAACTACGGTGAACCAGCAACTCACCATCCATTGTATTCATGTATTCATATATAGAATAAATATATATAAGTCACCGAATTTATATGTATTGCGTGAGTAATGTATGACAGGATATCAAAATTTCTATCCGGTCAAAATAACAGACGGTATTAAAAGACTATCGTGAATCGTGGTCATCAATAAGAATTTCTATTGGCAGATTAAAATATTAATTTAATAATTAATTACAAACTATGAATCGTGGCCATACAAACATGATTTGTCAAACCAATAAAAAAGGCAAATGCAACTTTTTGAAAAGTCGTGATCCTTCACAAAAGATGCGATATATATATTGGAACAGATAAAGAATGCAGGGGGCAATTAAGGGGTGATATAATAAGTATGGTATGGAAGGGGAAGATCTAAGGTACATACACCAGCAAATATGCATATAAATTATAAAGAGAATAAATCATTCAGAGGCAGATTTACAAAAGGGATACATATGATGGGGAACCACCGATCAGAACACATCAGAATAATATTGACCCTGATGGTATGCGTGGGGATATACTTTTACTGGTATGAAATAATGTTTCCATGCAGAGGTTAATATTAATGAAAATATTAACATAGAGTACAATATATTTAATAAGGATATCAAGTCAGTGGCAAACCAGATCTGACATGCGTCAGATTTGTCTGCCAATATCAGCCCCTAAACACATTACTAATTAGGATTGTTTATGTGGTAATAGTACAGTAATAATATAAAAGGATACTAGTAATCCATAAATAATTGATAATACTATTTAGTTCATATATATACTCAAATCAGAATAAGAGTAATATAATGATGTGTAAATATAAATATTGATAATAATAGATATTAATAAAACAGTTAAGGTTACATAATACTTTAGAAATTACTTTGTAATATCATGCAATAATTTATACAAATAATAATTAATAAATGCGTAAAGGATTTATATGAATCAGAATAAGATTGGTTATTTAATATGGTAAGTTAGCAAGTACTTGATAGACTAAAGAAAGATCAAGTATCACAGATTTGACTCGTGTAAGATAGACTTGATTTTTAATCAAGTTAGTTTAAGTCATTAGTATTTTGAAAATAGATTGATTATGGTTAAATTAGACCAAATCTGATTAGGGGACATTACAATTAACTCTGTCGTCATTTCTTGCTGGCTCAAATTTCTTTTCACTACTCTGTATGTCAAGTGATGTAATTTTGATCCATGTAAATTTAAGGCCCAGGTTGCATTGTATCTACAATTTTATTTATAAATATTATTTAGCGTGTTTTTTCAAACGTTTACATTTTGTGTATATAAAATTATTTATTATAAAGTAATTACTTGCAAACCATTCTTCCTTGTTTCTTTCTTAAACATGCACCCTCTCTACACATTGCATGTCTTTGTACTGTGTTTAGAATTTCTTTGTAATCCTTATCAATATCTATCTTGGAAAGTTGTCTTATGTTTTTCAAACATGGATGTTGTGCAAAGTTTTGGAATGCCTGCAATAGTAAAGATAAACGTATTAGTTTCCTATGTAGAAAACATTCACATTTACATTGGATTACATAAGTTACAATTGAAACTCATCGTAATGATATCTATACGTTTCGTTGATGAACATCTACTCTTGGATTCCATGCATGAACAATGCCATGAAAATATCTTTCAACAATCTTTATTTCTTGTTCATTAGACCAATCTACATTGTCCATATTTGGTTCTCCATGTATCCATAGAAAACTGTGCACATGTGGCGATCCTCTATGTTGCCATTCATATCTGCACCACTAGAATGTCTTAAGTGCATATAGTGGGTGACTATATGAGGATAGTCGATCACATTTTGTTTCCTCTAGATTTGAGCTTTGCATGGTGTTGTTGGTGCTATTCCCAACATCAGTGCATGTAAATCTGGCCAATACAAGTCCACAACACTAAGTGTAAATAATATTTTCAATGTTTCGATTTGATGGAGCATGTTAGATAGTTCTGCTTGACATTTTGTCCAATATGATCTAGTTCCTCTCAATGTTGTTCCAAATTGCATCAATTTATTAGCCAGTCCTGAGTTTGTCAAGTTCTGCATATGTTTGCACAATTCACTTATTGTGATAGGCAACTCTCGGAAGTTCCTTTAAATTTCAAATACAACAGTTGAATTTTGTGCTCTGTGCCTCATTATCATGTTCATCATGTAATATCAAAACCTTGTGTGTTTGCCAAAGTGGTGGTCCCTATAGCGAAGTAAATGCTTGGCATACTCATGTAGGTGTACTCATCTTATTCTTGGTTCCAACCAATCACACCTACCATCAGCAAATAGAGTTGGAAATGCCATGTCAAGTAATCATGTTGTTGTGTATTCATTAATTGAACATACACCAATTGCAGGGCAATCAATCAATGTGGGAGGATCTACATTTGGATTATTCACCCATGCTTGGATTAATTCCATTTTTCTTTGCACATTAGGTGGTTTTGAGGCCATTGATGTTGTGTGATCTATGATATTAGAATCATCTACTTCTACAATTAGACCAACAAATACTAGTTGGTTTGAGTCAGAATCAAATTCCATATGCATAGTCCTTATTTTGTCAAAGATATTTTGATCACAATCTCTGTCCAAATTATGCAGAGCACTATGATCAATTGTAGCACCTAAATAGAACTTGTCATGCTCAATTTTGTATTTTAATGCTTTGTAGACACGTTCTCTATTTACTGTAAAGTTGTAATTTGTGCCATGCTGATCTTTTCTTCGAACAATGATTATTGGCAAGCCTTTCATTGGATGTGGTAGAATATTATAAATTCATTCAATATTTTGTGGAAAACTTATTATGTGTCCTTTATACCTATATTGACCACCTATTGCATATGTGACTTGTAGAATTGGACTTACATGTGCAATCAACATTTCTTCTACTTGTGTAAGGTTGGAAAGTTCTTGTGGCTGTGGTCTTGGATCCATATTGTTCGACAAAGAGAATCTGGTATTCTCTCATTCTTGGCGACACTTACCACAAACAGGACCTTGTGTAGTGCAATACACTTTTATGCCAAGGTAACATTCTTGACATATATAACACATTACTGGAGAAACAAAGTTGTCTAATCGATGTTGAAATGCAAGTTGAATATTTTTCAAATCATTTTGAAAAATTTCATTAGTATTGCTTGTATTTTATATATTATTTACCATTCCTATATTTCTTTTAGGTAGAGGAATATGTTGAGTATTTTGAGGTATATAGTCAACAGATGAAAATTCTTCTGTAGTCACATAAATCTGTTCACTTAATTAAGTGAATATTTACTATTTATTTGATCAATAGACCATCAATAACCAGTTAATTAAATTAATACTTAATTAATTCATCCTCAACCTCTTCTCCTATTAATTAAATAAATTATTCAGTTTATTTAAATTAATTCATTTAGCCACATTCTAAAACAATCAATTACATGAATAAACATATTTATTTAATTTAACCTCCCTTTCCTATTTAAATAAATTATCAAATATTTTTTTAAATCCCTAAAATACCCCCCCACTTGCATTTTCCTACAAATGCAAGTTGCACCTATTTTGTTGAAATAAGTAATTTTATTTTAATTAAAATCCTATTTTCCCTCACACACCAATTCCACTTGCTCTTCTAACTACCTTCTAGACTCTTCTAATCCCTTCTAATTAGCCTAATCCATCTCCTAAACATTGTCACAATCCTAAGCAACTTGAAGTCACTTCTCAAAGCCTCCAAAGTCTTTGAAAAGCATTCAATGCTTTGTGTCTCCAACAAGCTAACCCCTAAAGTCTTCCAAACCATTAAATGGCTCTTACATGACCATTAATGGTTAAATCCACTTGCCTACATGGTTATCCCCACTAACTCTTGCACAAGAGTTTGTCCATTGGATAATAGCATTATCCTTAGATAAAATCTTTATCCAATAACTCAAGCTTAAACAAACCCTTCCAGGGTAACCCTCAGGTCATGTCAAGCATTTAAGGATTCTTCCCTCTCCTCTCAAGCCATCTCATGATGACATTTGTCATCCTAGGATTGGGTTGAAAGCCCTCACATGGATCATAAACCATTCAATCCTGGCCTTTGTTGAGATTACTCAATCTCAACCATCCATTTCTCTATTTTTCCTATAAATAGAGCCCATTCCTTCATAATCTAGATCTTGAAATCTTGTATGCATCTAAGTTATAATGAATTTAAGAGAGCATTTTAGAGTAAATCATAATCCACATTGTTTTTTGGTTAAAATTGATAATAGCTAAATTAACTCATGCTTTCTCATTTCTAGCTTGCATTTGCATATTTTCATAATCATCTTTCAATCTTGAATCTCCATAAGACTTCCATAGTAGTGCAAAGCTGAGAGATACACTCATGTGGAACTTGGAGAGGAGAGGAACATGGGAGGAGCAGTTATGAGCATCTTGGTTAGCATTTGGAGGAGTGTAGTTTATCTCTTTTATATTTGCATGCTTTCCATTTCATGTTTAATATCTCTCTTGATATGCTTGTTTAGGATAGTGTTTTGTTGCTAACACTAACGTTTGAACTTGCTCCTCTTGTGTTGTTGTGTTCCCATCAAACATTCTAATCCTTTTACAGAGCATCATCTTCATTCTGATAATTCATTTGAATGTCTATATGTGATTGAAATCATTGCATTTCAAATTATTGTTCACAAACTTGTTGAGTATCCTCTCTATGAGAATGAGATAATAGATTGTTGTTCACAAGTTCGTTGATAACCACTTCCAATTATATTAAAACCTTTTCTATTTTGAGCTTCCAATTCTTGTATTGCTACTTTTGCTCTACGTGTACGATATCTGTGCTTTTCAATCTCATTGTGTCTTTGTCTTTGTTCCTCCTTTTCAACATCTGTCATTTTTTCACGTTGTCTTCTACGACATTCTCTTTGATAATCCCTCTAATATTGCCTCCATTGTTCCTCTGATTCAGAATTCATTCTTTGTCATGACATCACTATAGAAAATTTTATATTTCAACAAACTTAATAAATGCATTTTATTTAAAAAAATACCAGTATTGTAGATTGAAACTTAATACACTGTATATGCGAAAGAAAAGTTCTAAACACAACATTTCACAAAAAGATCTACATATTTCATGTATGCATTTTATCGATCTTTATTGGATGTTTACAAATACACATATCTATATGAAATTATCCAATTGACATCCTCAAGTGCACTATAAATTATAGTATAGAAAATTAGACAATTTCATCACATTCATAATGATTTAGTCTTATAAGACTTGGAAATCGAAGTTGTGAAAAATGTTGATGATGAGTGGAATGTTCTATATATATATATATATACACACACACACAATGTGATAAACGGATTCAGTTTAATTTGGTTTAGTGATCAATTAGTTTCAGGGGTAGGGTTGAAATTGGTTTACTGGAAGGGTTAAGGTTTGCACTCAATTTGGTTAAGGGAAAAGGGTTGAATTGGGAGTAGAGTACAAATATGAATACAATTTAATTAGAAATAGGATAAACATTATGTTTCAAATAGTCTTAGAGGTACGGTTAGCGTTAAGGTTTCATTACAGTTAAGAATTAAATTAAATTTCAGAATTTTTTAGAAATTTATTAAAATTAAAACTTATAATGTAATTAAACTGTTAATGATTTAATGATTTGGTAAGTTGAACAATTTTGTTTATTAATTCATTATTAAATAAACATTTCATTTATAAACATTTCGTTAATACAATTATTTGTGTTAATAATTAAATTATAAGTTAAGATGTATTATTTAATATTAATATTTTTTATATTTTATTTATAATAACTTGATTAATATTAAGCTATCAATAATGGTTTAACATTTTTTACTTTATATTTTCAATAATGTCAATATTGATGTGATGAAAGAGTTAAATTCTTGTTTTCAATCAATTATTTTTTTTAGATTATTTATCTATATATCAATTTATTATAGTACTAAAGTAATTTTTTAATTGATTATTTTGTATTGCATAGATATGTTCAACAATGTAATACTTTATATTTAAATAAATTGCATATTGCAAAATTTATTAATATTCTTTCACTATAATATATATTTTTAAATTTTGATTTTTAAGCAATGAAAACTTACAAACAAATTATATGATTCTTAATATTTGACAAATTTTTATATAGATAAACAAACTCAACTTAAATAAATATTTGAGAAATATTTAGTTTTGGAAATTATTTTTTGATAGTATTATATTATTGGACCTTTGAAACTTATCATTTCATATACTTATAAAGTAATTTTTTATGTGAAATGTTTATTAAATTCAATTGAATTTGTGAAATTTAGTGAGGAGGAAAAATCATAATTGATAATAACAATAAATTATGGAAAACATTATTTGAAAAAAGAATAAACAAATTCCCCAAAACATTCAAAAAAATTTACAAAAACAAAAATTCAAACTTTTCTATTATTTTACATAAGATTTTACAAACTCCCACCACCTTTACATATACTGACCATGTTCACAAACACTATAGTTATGGTAACTATATTAAAAAAACTATACATATTTACTTGGAAGTTTATCAAACTTTGCATAAATATTCTATTTGTTGAGGAAAAAGAAGAATCCTTCTATGATTTGAGCGACATGCTCTCCTTTGAAATGCAATTCATCTTCATTTTGTTCGCGAAAGAATTGATCTAGAGCTCATGTTTTGAAATCCAAATAATCGATCATTTCTTCGATTTCGCGCATCTGGTCAACGTCGTGTTGCTGTATGTCGTAGACTCCTATCGCAATATCTTCAAGGCCATTTAAGATCCCACGAATGTGTCATTCAATGGACCCGATAGCTCTATCCATTATAGATTCAATGTAATTGTTGGAGCCACTCAAATCTACGGGACTGGGGAGTTGGGGGATGAATTGTCTTCTTGCTTTCGACATTCGTATTTTTGTGCACAAACACTTCTTCATAAGAGTTCGCATCTATAGTCTATAAAAAGTTATATATATTAAACAAAAGATAAAGTCAACATTTAATCAATGTGATTATTATTAAACCCTAAGCAAAATGTAATCCTACTTGAACCTTAACCATATATGATATGGATTCATTCTATAATATCTCTTAGACATAAACTTCCATTTTACAGATACATCATATACATTCCGATCTTGATAGCTATTACAAATTAACATAATATCAACAACTAAATTTATTGCTATAATATTGAATCAACCTAAACTAAGCTTAAGATCAATGTTAACAAGACCTCCACATATTCATTCACTTACTAATAAATTACATATTTCGCATGTTCATGATCTATATCTCTCTATAATAACTTCCAAATTCCAATAATAGGTGGCATGATAAACACTTGTGAATTGCAGCCTAATAGAGCAATTACTTTGTTGTGCAGAGATGATTCGAATCTTATAATTGAGTATGATATAATTCATAAGTCTATAGGCTTCATTAAATTCTCAGTGCATATAGAGAAAATACCTTCCCATGTCACCCAGGTGAGCGAGCACACAAATGTAGACATAATTCCTTAAGAGAAATTATAGATAAGAACATCTGATACACTTGTTGAATAAAGGAATACTGATCTATGCAGTTATGCAAAAAAATTCAACACCAATCACAGCTTTGTGAATTGAAAATCCAATTCCTTCCTCGATATATCAATATTCATAGATATAACACGAGCTGCGATTATTTTAGACGTAGGTAGCTGCATGTTTGTTAACAATTAAAATTACATTGGGAGATATTGATATTCTGTGTGTCCTTTCAGATCATGGAGGATGTTGTTAAGTTGCATGGGAAGGACCTGGGACCTATTGTATCTGGAGCAATTAGGAAGCGCTTGGGTCCTGAATTGGAAATCCTCATGGTGAGTAACACATGAGCGATTATAATTTCTTTTTTATATATATATGCATTAGATGTATTGATAATGCTCAGACATTCCAAGTTTTCTTTATACTTTATACTTTGTTCCATATAAAAATCTTTCTTCATGCTTTCATGTTTGCAACTATAAAATTTTCTAATTACATGCTAGAGTTTCCCTCCCTTTTTGTGGATTACTGTTGGGTATATGAAACCCAACAGTCACATGGCTGTTTATCTTCCCCAAAAGACTGTTCATTTCATATTTGATATAGTACTATTATTGTTAGTTCATCCTCCTTGGTCAAGTAGTTTTAATGCTTAAAGATGACTTATTTATTTCTTATCCTAAGCATGCAAGGTAGAAGTTGTTGGAAGTGAAGGCCAATGGACTCCTTCCTTTTGCCGCCAAAACTCTTGGCTATTCATATTCTCTTTTCAAGCTCTTTAAGAGCTGATTGTAATTCATTTGTAGAGGTTAATTGCTGGAGCTGATTGCAGTTGTGTATATGTAAACCAGATTGGTGATTAATATATTGATTCCCCTGCTTCAAGTGTGGATGTAGGCAATTGCCGAACCACGATAAATCTGGGTGTTCTCATTGTCTGTGTTGTGTGTGTATTTAATTCTGTTTATCTGTTGTTTTAATTCATTTCTTCATCCTAACAATTGGTATCAGAGCGAGGTTAGATCGCTATTTAGATTTTGGTGTTTGAATTTCCAAAATCATGGAAGAATAGAAGATAGAGAAGTTCTCCAGTCAGAGCTTCAGATTATGGAAGGTGGAGATGGAGTCTTTGCTGATAAAGCAAGACCTTTCACTCGTGCTTGAAGGGAAAGCAAAGAAACCAGTTGGGATGGTTGATGAAGAATGGAAAAAACTGGACAAGAAGGTGAGAGCGACAATCTTTCTCTTGTTGTCCAATAATGTTCTCTTCAATGTAATGGGTGATGCAACAACAAAAGATGTATGGGATAGACTCTCAGCCATGTATGAAATGGCATCGACTTCAAATAAAGTTTTTATTATGAAGCGCTTGTACAAATTGAAAATAAAGGAAGGTTGTGCTATGGCAAACCACATCAATGAATTCAATACATTGATTAGTCAAGCGACTTCGGTGGGGATGACACAAGATGATGAAAGCAAGGTTGTTTTGTTATTATGTTCTTTACCAAGCAGCTGGGATGGTGTTGTAACAACAGTTAGCACATCTATATCCAATAAAAATAAGTTGGTTTTCAATGATGTAGCAGCTACTCTTCTCAGCGAGGATTTGAGAAGAAAGAATGATGAACCTTCATCTGGTGAAGCCTTAACGACGGTCAACACCAAAAATAGAGGTAGAGGTCATAACAGAGGCATAAATAATTACCATAGACGTTCGAAATCAACAAAGAGATTGAAGTCTAGAAACAGAAATGGTGAATGTTAGTTTTGTGGCAAAGTTGGTCATGTGAAGAAGGATTGTAGAAACTTCAAAAGGGCACAAGAGAGGGTGCGAGACATCGAAGCAAATATAGTCTATGATAAAGATGATAGCATATTAATCCTTTCAACAACTGACACTACTTCGGATTCATGGATGCTTGATTCTGGTGCCTCCTATCATGCTACCTCATGTCTTGAAGCATTCATTAACTACCATGAAAGTAATTTTGGCAATGTTTTCTTAGGAGATAACAAAGCTTGTGAAATTACAGGCAAAGGGGATGTATTGCTGCCATTAGATGGTGGTAAAACATGGCTGTTCAAAGATGTTCACCATTTCCCAAAATTGAAGTGGAATTTGATATTTGTTGGACAACTCTTTGGTCAAGGTCTTAATGTTAATTTTCTCCTGGATACATGGAAAGTAACTCATGGTACCATGCTGATTGCAAATGGTAATAAAGTGGGAAGTCTATACATATTTAAGACTCATGGTGAAGTGGGAGCTGCAATGGTGATTGAGAACAACAAAGTGGATCTTTGGCATCAAAGACTTGGGCACATTAGCAAGAAAGGACTCCATGTTATGCATACAAGAAATCAGCTACCAGGCCTTAAGCTTGTTGACTTAGCCTTTTGTGAACATTGCCTTTATGACAAACAAAAGAGAGTCAGTTTTTTGAAAGGTGGACGTGACACAAAGACAACACGTCTGGAGCTTGTATACTCAGATATTTTTGAGCCTACTGAGGTAACCTCCGTTGGAGGAGATAACTATTTTGTAACATTTCTTGATGATTGTACAAGAAATATGGATTTATATGCTTTCTAGGAAATCTGAAGTCTTTTCAAAATTTAAAATTTTCAAGGCTTTAGTTGAAAATCAAATTGGGCATAAGATTAAATGTTTACAAACTGATAATGGTGGGGAATTTTGTTCACATGAATTTGATGATTTTTGTGCTGATAATGGGATTAGAAGAATTAGGGTTGTTCCTTTCACTCCTCAAGAAAACGGTGCAGCCGAGAGGATGAATAGAACAATTCTTGAAAATGCATGATGTTTGTTGTCTAATGTAGGTTTAGGCAAATAATTTTGGGCACAAGCGTGTAACACAACAGTGTATTTAATCAACTGAAGTCCATCATCTAAATTGGATTTTGGTATTCCGAAAGAGGAATGGCAAGGGAAAAGGATTTCATGCTCACATCTTCATGTGTTTGGATGCGAAGCTTTCTCGCATATACCCAAGGAAAAGCGAACGAAGTTGGATCCAAAGTCATTGAAATGTATTTTTTGGGGGTATGGAGAAGAGCAATTTGGTTTTAGATTGTGGGATTCAATTCACAAAAAGATTGTTCGCAACAGGGATGTAGTTTTTCATGAAACCTCCTTTCTCGCACTACAAGATGCAAATAAATCAAAGACAGAATATGTCCCTATGTCTCTATTTCAGAATTCAACTACCAGTGCTCTGCCTTCGGTCTCTCATTCAGTGGGAGATCCTATGACATCTACATCAGTTGAATACAATTCTCAGACTTAGAATGATGAAGAAAGTGTTGATAATGTTAGGTCTTCATTTAATTCAAAACTTTGGGGTCTACAGAACAGAGCGAATTCTCCCCAAAATAACACTCATGTTGTAGGAAACTTGGAAAATCATCCTTATGGTGAGAATTTTGGCTCACATTATTCCCAATTGGCTGGGCAACCCACACGCTGGTCTGCAACTCCACCTCAGCCTACACATTGTGTTTCATCCTCCGCACACCCACCTCCACGGCAGCCTCCCCAAGAACGTGCCTCCCCTCACTCCTCGCGTGACCTGCCAACGCTGCAGGCTTCCCTCAACCCTGCCGCAACTTCCTTCCCCTCTCTGCAGGCTCTCTTCCGTGAGCTCCCCGCCTACTCTCATGCCATGGCCTCTCCACCTTCCCATCCCCTGCACTCACTTATAGTTATAGGGTCTCTACCACCATCGTGCATCCAAACTGCCGATGGTGATGTGGCAGCCCCCTCCCACAGACCTAGTTCCCTGCACAAATAGTCATTGCAGGCAGAGCACGATGCTTCTACAAGTCCACTTTCCCGTAATTTATCTGCATCTAATGTGGACAAAAATCCATAGGTCAGTTATACTACCAGGCCAATTTAAAATGGGAGAGATATGAGTTTGCATCAATAGGGATTACAAAAATTGAATGACTCTACTACTGAAACAGAGAGTCAATCAAGGAAATCAACCAGACAGAGGCAACCTCCTGCAAATTCTCCGATTATGATTTACTGTTTTGTGAAGAAGTTGAACCTTCTTTGCTCATCTTTGATCAAACAAAGCCTGCAACATACAAAGAAGCTTGTAAAAATGTAGACCGTGATAATTGGTACGCTGCAATGTGCGAAGAAATGGATGCACTAGTGAGAAATTAGACATGGGATTTGGTGCCACTTCCGCCTGACAGAAAGGCATTAAGAAATAAATGGGTGCATAAACTAAAAGATGAAGCCGATGGTCACAAAAGATTTTGAGCAAGACTGGTTGTAAATGGATATGCTCAACAGCAAGATCTCGACTTCAAAGATTTTCTCACCAGTAGTTAAAATTACTACCATCCAAGTAGTATTGGGATTAGTTGCAGCGTGGGATCTTGAACTTGAACAGCTGGATGTGAAGATGATATTTCTCTATGGCGATCTTGATGAGGAACTATTTATGCATCAACCGGAAGGGTTATTAAAAAGGGGCAAGAACACCTTTATTGTAGATTGAAACGTAGTTTGTATGGGCTTAAGCAAGCCCCTCGACAGTGGTATCTTAAATTTGACAAGTTCATGATTGATCACAAGTTTACTCGCAGCGAGTCTGATCCTTGTATCTATTACAAGAAGCTTCCTAATGGTGAATTTTTCATTCTTCTTCTTTATGTGGATGATATGCTAGTGGCTGACACAAACATGAGGATTGTGAGTGAACTTAAAACTCACTTAGCAAAGGAATTTTCCATGAAAGATTTAGGGGCAACAAAGAAGATCCTAGGAATGACTATTTTTTGGGATAGAAAAAAGAGAGAACTCAAACTATCTCAGCAAGACTACATTAAAAAAGTCTTGGACAGATTTGGTATGGCGGATGCTAAGTCTGTTTGTGTACCCTTAGCCTCTCATTTTCAGTTGTCTTCTCAATTGTGTCCAAAAACACAAGAAGATAAGGAGTTTATGGATACAATTCCCTACAAATCTGCAGTCGAAAGTCTTATGTATGCTATGGTGTCTACTCGACCGGACATTGCTCATGCCGTGGGATTGGTGAGAAGATTTATGGCTAATCCAGGCAAATCACATTGGGAGGTGGTTAAGTATATCTTGCGGTATCTCAAGGGTACTTCTGATTTTTGTTTATGGTTTGGAAAGGACAAGGCAGTTTTGCAAGGGTTTACCAATTCAGATTTTGCCGGTGATTTAGACAAAAGAAAGTCTACGTTAGGTTATGCTTTCATATTTGTCCAGGCAACAATTAGTTGGGCTTCAAAATTGCAATGTATAGTTGCTCAATCAACTGCGGAGGCTGAATACATAGCTCTTTCTGAGGGAGCAAAAGAGATGGTATGGTTGCAACTCTTGTTCAGTGAGTTGGGGTTGAAGCAATCAGATTTTGCTTTGTTTTGTGATAATAGCAGTGCCATTTTTATGACTAAGCATCAGACATCTCAACCGTGGTCAAAACATGTTGATGTTCGTAGTCATTATGTTCGCCATATGGTCAAAGAAGGCATGTTTCATGTAGATAAGATTCATACCGACTTGAATCGAGCTGATGTGCTCACTAAAGTGGTTAAGTGGGAGAAGTTCAATTTTTGTCGAGCTTCTCTTGGCCTTTCCAATAACTAATAGCATGACTGAGTGGGGGAATCAACTTGTTGCAGCAGTTTGTTGGTCTTCAGTGGGAGATTGTTGGAAGTGAAGTCCAACAGACTCCTTCCTTTTGCTGCCAAAACTCTTGGCTATTCATATTCTCTTTACAAGCTCTTTAAGAGTTGATTGTAGTTCATTTGTAGAGGTTAATTGTTGGAGCTGATTGCAGTTGTGTATATGTAAACCAGATTGGTGATTAATATATTGATTCCCCTGCTTCAAGTGTGGATGTAGGCAATTGTCGAACCATGATAAATCTATGTGTTCTCATTGTCTGTGTTGTGTGTGTATTTAATTCTGTTTATCTACTATTTTAATTTGTTTCTTCATCCTAACAGAAGCCTCCTTGGTCGAGTAAGGAGATGAAAGTGTGTACACGGATCATTGACATCCATATATACGACTGTAGGAAGCCTCTCGGCTTAATAATAATATTATTATTTTACTAGAAAAATATAATATAGTAATATAATCATAATAATGATAATATAAGAATAATAATAAAATGTATTTTAATATATATTAATAAAAATAAAATAAATAAATATTATATAATAATATAATAATTAAAATATAATAATATAACAACATAATATCCAAGCGTAATTCTATAAAAGTCATGATAGTCCTAATATTTATCTAAAACATTGACATTAACCTTAATCTAACTTCAAATCTAACTCTATCTCTAGTTAAACCTCAAGTGAATCCTAAATTAAAGATTTAACCAAAACCTACTCTAATGGCAACTCTAAATGTAACTCTAACTTAACTCTAATCTTAATTCTAATTGAATTGCAAACTTAATTATTGTTATTAGATTGTATTAATAGTGGTTATTATATTTTATTTAGATTTATTATATTAATTATATTTATATTCATATTATATAATTATATATTTATATATGTATATAATTATATATCATTATATTGATAATATATTAATATATTATTCTTATTTTATATATATAAGAAACAATATTAAAATAATATATATGCTTTTCAAATATATTTAACTACATTCTTTATACAGATTTCTTAAACATATATACGCTAGTTAACTTGTATTTAACATCATGCCACCTTGCAAGACTAGTTAAGCGTTTCTTTTTCCACAAATTTCTCGGTGTCTCCAGGTTTTCCACGTTTTCAACTTTTCACCAAACTTTACTTTGATAGGCTTTTCAAATATTTTTCTCCTAGACTCATGAATTTTTTTTGTCCATATCACAACCAACACAATTGATAAAGTTGCTTTATATATTAAAATTTAATAATGTTGTTAAGAAATCATAATGTATATTTAATTTAATTATTATAAAATATTAATATTAATGTGGTAATTAAATTATATTCTATATAACATACTAATTAAATTTATTGTAAATTATCAATTATCTTACTCAATACAACAAGTACTCGCCACTACGTGGCACTTGTTTTACTTGTAATCAGTCTTGATCAATTATATATACTAGCAATTGTATCCCAATGAGGTGCAAGGGTTACGTCGATAGTAAGATATACTTTATGTAATATACTAGAGGGAAGGAAGAAGTTGGAAGAAAGAAACATTGCATATTCAAGAATATTATCATCAACAATGGCAGTGATTAGTGTCCCTATGAATGCTGCAGTATGAGTACAATAGAAGAAAATCATTGTCTAATAGTGTGGCAAAACGAATAAGAGCATATTGATTAATTACTTTATGTTGTCTTTCATACTCACTGATGCTCTGCAAAAAGGATTAGAAAATCTGTTTGATGGCAACACACACAAGAGCACAAGAAACAAACATTAGTGTTAGCAACAAAAGATTATCCTAAACAGGCATATCAAGAGAGATATTAAGCATGAAATAGAAAGCATATAAACATAAAATGAAATAGCTAATCAAGATGCTCATAGTTGCTCCTCCCTTGTTCCTCTCCTCTCCAAGTCCCAAATGAGTGTAGCTCTCAGCAGCTTTTTGCACTATGGATGCTTATGGAGGATTGAGATTTAATACTAAGCTTCAAATATGAAATGAAAAGCTAAATACTATGCTAGAGTAGATAGTGATGCTATGAAAAAGCTCTATGCTAATGCCAGTATAACAACAATACTCTAAAATGCTTCTCTTTTGCTTGAGGAGAAGGGTTCTATTTATAGAAGAAATGGAGAAATGAAGGGTTAAGATTGAGCAATCTTAACAAGGGTTAGGATTGAAAGTTGGGGATCCATGTGCACAATTGGCACCAATAAAATGGTGACAAGTTTCAACATAGGATTGGGTTGAGAGAAGAGGTTGGAGGCATTAAAGGCCTGAGAAGACCTCATGGTTATCTAGAAGGTAAGGGTCAAGTCTAAATTAAGATTACCCACTGGATTAAGAGTTAATCCAAGGATAAACCTTTGTGCAAATGTTTAAGAGATAATCATGGTCAAAGCATTAAAGGCTTGATGAGACCTTTGGGTTGGGTAGAGGTTGAGTCAAAACAAATGTTTTAACCATGTGGGAGGGTTTGAGGTAGCCATTAATGGTTATTGGAGACTTTGGGGATTAAGTGGTTGAAGGTTGAAAGCCTTCAATGGTTATCAAAGACTTTGAGGGTTAATTTGTTGAACACACAAAGCATTAATTGCTTTTCAAAGACTTTGGAGTCTTTGAGAAGTGACTCCAATTTGCTTAGGAATGTGACAATATTTAGGGGATGGATTAGGCTAATTAGGAAGGGTTTAGAAGAATCTAGAAGGGGTTTAGGCATACAAGTGGATTTTGTAGGAAAATGCAAGTGGGAGAAATTTTGGTATTTTCAATTAAAATAAAATCATTTATTTCAATTAAATGGTGTAATTTGCATTTGGATAAATATTCAAATAAATATTAATTTATTTAAATGAGAAAATGAAGATAAAGCATTAAAATGCTTGAAGACTTTGAGGGAAACCATTAAAGGCTTGAAGACTTTAAGGAAAACCATTAAAGTCTTAAGAAGACTATAGAAGGAAGTCATCAAGTTTGAAGACTTTAAAGCCATCAAGTTTGAATACTTTAAGGGAAACCATTAAAGGTTTCAAGTGGGTGAGGATAAATAGGATTTTAAATAAATAATTTATTTAAAATAGTTGTGCAACTTGCTTTTGTAGGAAAATACAAGTGGGTGGAGGATAAAGGTGTTTTAAATAAATTATTTATTTAAAATAATTGTGCAACTTGCTTTTATAGGAAAATACAAGTGGGTGGAGGATAAAGGTGATTTAAATAAATGATTTATTTATTTAAATGTGAGAGGTGGGATTTTGGGGGATTTAAATAAATATTAATTTATTTAAATGTGAGAGGTGGGATTTTGGGGGATTTAAATAAATATTAATTTATTTAAATGTGAGAGGTGGGATTTTGGGGGATTTAAATAAATATTAATTTATTTAAATGTGAGAGAAGATTTAATTAAATAAATATGATTTATTTATTTAATTAATGGTCTGAATTTGGTTAAGTGAATTAAATCAAATAAATTGAATAATTTATTTAATTAATAGGAGAATAGGGTTAAGATGAATTAATTAAATATTAATTTAATTAATTATTAATTGATGGTTAAATAATCAAATAAATACTAAGTATTCATTTAATTAAGTGGACAGATTTATGTGACTACACTCACATTAACCCAATATGTCTAATTGAAATTTTAAGTATGTTGCCTGGAAAGCCACGTTTGTCAACTCTATTATCTAAGATTGACCTGAAATCTGGATATCACCAGTTGCGTATCCAAGATGCAAATATTCATAAGACAGCGTTTCGCACTCGTTATGGTCACTATGAGTTCACAGTAGTACCATTTGGGTTGACGAATGTGCCTTCAATTTTCATGAGCCTCATGAATGGGGTTTTTCACACCTACCTTGATCATTTTGTCCTTGTGTTCTTAGATGACATATTAATTTATTCTAGAACTATGGAAGAACATGAAGGTCACTTACGACAGGTAATGCAGTGCTTGAGGGAAAACCAACTTTATGCTAATTTGGCAAAGTGTGATTTTTTTCAATCAGAAGTAAACTATCTTGGTCATATAGTTTCAGGGGAAGGTGTATCCGTGGATCCTTCAAAGATCCAAGCCATTGTTGATTGGCTAGTGCCAACCAACGTTTCTGAAGTTCGGAGTTTTATGGGTTTGGCCGGATACTACCGTCGATTTGTTCAAGGCTTTTCCCGGATAGGTCACCCGATCACTTCTCTACAGCGGAAAGGGAAGAAGTTTGTTTGGTCAGAACAATGTGAGTCAGCTTTTCGTACCTTGAAGGAACTCCTTGTCAGTGCTTCGATTTTGGCAGTTCCTGATCCATCTAGAGATTTTATAGTATGCACATATGCCTCTTTGGAAGGTATAGGTGCAGTGCTTATGCAAGATGGACGAGTGGTTGCTTATGAGTCTCGCAAACTCAAGAACCACGAGTTGAACTATCCAGTTCACGATTTGGAGTTGGCAGCTGTAGTTCATGCTTTGGTTAGATGGCGTTATTTTCTGTTAGGGCGTCGTTTTGAACTACATAGTGATCACCGTAGTCTACATTATATTTTCACACAACCAAATTTGAATGCTCGACAACGGAGATGGATGGAATTTCTCTGCGAGTATGATTTTGATGTTCGATACATTCAGGGGAAAGAGAACGTGGTGGCAGATGCTTTGAGTTGTAGGTGGCATGAAGTTTCAGTATTGTCCCTTGGAGTTGACTTAAGAGAGAGGATTCTCAGAGTTCTCCCTCAGGATACTTGGTATCAAGATGTTAGAACCATGATAGAGTCCGGAAGGCCTTTAGAGGGAAGATATTCTGGATATAATCTTGAGGCAGATGGACTTCTTCGTCACCATGGGCAGATCTATGTACCTTCTTTAGAGGGTCTTCGCATCTTGATCATGACTGAGGCCCATCGTGCACCTTATTCGGCACATCCAGGTGTCAAGAAGATGCACATAGATCTTAGACAAATTTATCATTGGGAAGGCATGAAACGTGACATTGCTGATTTCGTGTCAAAGTGTTTAGAATGTCAGCGGGTGAAGGCAGAGCATCAGCACCCGGCAGGGCTTCTTCAACCTAATTTGATACCGGATTGGAAATGGGATATCATTTCCATGGATTTCATTGTTGGGTTGCTTGTCTCTTCACGTCGGCATGATGCCATCATGGTCATAGTTGATAGGTTGACTAAGATTGCTCATTTTGTTCCTATTCGAGCTTCCTATATAGCAGCAGTAGTGGCACGAGTCTTCTTGGAAGAAGTAGTGAAACTGCATGGGGTTCCGAGGTGGATCATCTCTGATAGAGATCCTGTCTTTACTTCAGCTTTGTGGACCTCACTTCAGCATGCTTTGGGAACTCAGTTGAACTTTAGTTCAGCCTATCACCCAAAGATGGATGGTTAGACAGAGAGAGTGAATCAGGTTTTGGAGGATATGCTTCACATGTATGTTATGGACCAGCAGTCGTGTTGGGAGGATTATATCTACCTTGTAGAGTTTGCGTATAACAATGGATATCATAGCTCCATAGGTATGTCCCCCTTTCAGGCATTATATGGTCATCCTTGCCATACTCCCTTGAGTTGGGATTGGTTAGAGGATAGGGTGTTTATAGGTCCGGATATTCTTCGGGAGATGGAACAATAGGTTGGGCGAATTTGAGAGCATTTGGTAGCTGCACAGGATAGGCAGAAGAAGTATGCAGATGCTCATAGGATAGATCGTCAATTTTCTGTTGGCGACCGTGTGTTTCTGAGAGTGTGTCCACGGAAGAGTCTGATTCGTTATGGGAAGGGTTCTAAGTTGGTGCCTCGGTTTGTAAGCCCTTTTGAGATTCTTGAGAAGATAGGTCCTGTTGCTTACTGCCTTGCCTTGCCACTGAGTCTATCCCGCATCCACAATGTCTTTCATGTTTCAGTTCTTCGACCTTATCACCCTGATGTGACACATGTTCTTGATTGGAACTCTTTGCAGGTCGAGGACGGGCAGCTTTCCATGGAACCCATGTGCATTCTTCAGCGTCGGGATTTGATCCTCAGGGGTCGCACCATCGACTAGGTAAGGGTCTTATGGGACCCAAATGATGAGACCTCGGCAACTTGGGAGGATGCAGTGAAGATGAGAGAGTTATATTCATATTTGTTTTAGGCTTCCAGGAGTAAGCCTAGTCTTGGGGGGAGAATGTAGTACCCTTACTTGTTTGAACTGATATTTTGTTCTTGTTATTCTCAGTGGATACATTATCATTTGTTATTCAGAATTATATAACATTGTTCCATGTTTTATCTAATTATGAGATATATGATTTATTTGCAGTATTTATGTACTTATGTTTTATGGCATTATATGGTTCATTGCTATGTACTAACGCTTTACTTCATCTATGCACTGTGTGTTGTGTATCTGCGAGTGTATGGGATGCATGGGGATGATTTTCCTTCACTCATTTCGGTGAGACAGGGAACGTCGCGATTCTCCTTCATCGGTGTGCATTTCATGTTTTCTATATTGTATATATGCATGTGTGGTTCGGTGATGCAGGATATTGCAGGTACAAGTACCGGGTAGGTACAAGGTATCGTCTCCACCTGGCTTCACAGGTCTGAGCGTGCCTTATATTTTTCGATGGAAGTGGAGGAGATAGTAGTTGACCCTATTTTGTTCAGTTACACTTGGGTGAGTGTCTAAGTTAGTCGTCCTGTCAGTTGTTGACCTTCGTATTTTGTTGTTTGATCTTTTATGAGTAATTGCTTGATGTTTTCTCAGTTTGTGTGTTTAGTGATTTTAACTACTTCATGTTATGTTTTATTTGTCTATGAAGGGTGAAAAATTGTTCATAATGTGAATTAAATAGTGACGCGAGGATTTAACGTCCTTCATGTAGAGGTAGGTGAATTATCGAAAGGATATTCAATGTTTGGTTTTCAAATTATACTAAAAGTTATACATATTTTATATGTTGATTCGGACTCGGACATATATATATATATATATATATATATATATATATGCGTATAGGTAATTAGGAGTCATGTTCAATTATCGTGAAATATGACTACTCCATGAATTTTGTATATATCTACGTAATCATTTCAGGTTAAAATAAAAGGTTTATGTTTATATATATACGTATTATATAAGAATATGGTTCGACAATATATTTGTATAAATTAACCATATACAAGTAATACGCATATGTAATTATAGAAAGTCACATATTGTATAAAAGTGGCAGGTTTTACTAGATAAGCGGCTACAATTGACAAGTCATTATTTATATATAAATAAATTTTAAATTTTAAAATAATAATAGCAAATATGATTAAGTCGCGTGTTAAAGGTATATATTCAAAAGGTGGTGGGTTTTTAGTTATCATATATTATAAGATATTGATACTATAGAATACCAAATTAGAATTTAATTCTTTGATTAAAATATAAAAGTTTAATATAAATATATTATTGGTTATGTTAAAGTTAACGTTAATGCTACTAAGGGTGACGGTTCCTCTTAGATAACGACTGTTAGAAGAGTTGATAGCCAAGCCGATAGTCGAGCCACTGTAGCTGGTCGACTTGGCATATATTCCTCACAAACCACGGTGTAATGGTAGGGAAACCGGTTTATGTAGTCGACCCTCCTCCCTTTTGATAAAGCATGCTCCACATAGCAAGTAGAAAACGAGGGCTATTCCACGTAACAACCATTTGCAAGAAGAAGTCGACGAGTTTAATGGTATACTGGAAGTCACCGAGACTTAGGAAATGCAGAAACTGTTACAAGTAACGACCGAGAAAAGGTGGTTTCTTTAATACAAGTAAAGGTTTATGTGAGGGAGGTCGATAGTAATATCGACCACCCCCCTTCATAAAAGGGAGGGGTCGGTATTACCACCGACCACCCTCCTCCCTTTTATTATACACACCCCCCTCCATTTTATTATACGTGCCTCCTCCCTTTTAAATAAAGGCTTCTCCACATTGAATCACTCACCGCCTAAGTAGAAAGTGACATCGATTTATATGCAACCATATCCATTAAGGTGTGTGGTGGAAGGAATTAATGAAGGGTTAGGAGGTAATGTAGGGAGTAACTTGGAGAATAATGTGGTTTACCAACCCATGTAAACCCACCCATATCCACCATTATCAATGTGTATTAGATAGTTATTTAATTTGCTCATTTTTAGGAAGTTATTTTTAGTAAAGTCGACTTAGTCTTGGAGTTAAAAGCCTCATGGATAAATAATTAATATAGACTTAACCACTTTAGTGGTGTGGTGTCATGAAATGGTTAATGCAAAACTTTACATGGTGAACATATAGGTGTTCATATATGATTAGGACTGTTATGATGCAATTAGATATTGAGTGGTGCCACTTAGAATCAATCCATCTCTAGTAGAGGTAGCCCGAAAGTAGGAAAGAGGGTAGATGACAACCTTATATATAGACCATTGAGTTGGAAGAGAAGGGGAGGTGAGATGCAGCGAAGGACTAGAGAATGGAATGAAGAAGGGAGATTCATTCGCTTCCAAGAAAGGACGGTAGACCTCGGGAGGAAAAGAATAGAGTAGAGGAAAAGAATAGAGTAGAGGAAAGAATAGAATAGAGGAGAAAGATAGAGTAGGATAGAGAGTTATAGAGGATATTTTTGTAGTATCAAAGAGAGTTAGATTTGAGATAGGGTTGGGAGTATATTGGAGATAGGTTTGCAAGCAGGGCGCATTACTATTTGGCGAAAGGGCGTCGCGGTCTTGGAAACTGGTCAAGATTACAAGAGGTCAGAAATTACTTTAGTTTTGCTTATTATTTACGGAAGTCTTTGTTATAAGTAATGATTATGATCTTTCTTATGTTATAGTTATGGTGAAGTATCATTTATTGTTTGGGATAGTTAAATGAAAAATCATAGGGTTTTAGATGTAATTAAGTTATTAGCTATAGTAGTGGAATTTTGTTTAAATGATTAGAATATTGCAGTTCAAGAACATATTGTACACTTTTTTTATTATATGAAAGAAATTTATGCTTGCGTTTAGAACCTAGGTATTAAGACTTATTAGTCGCTTCTCTAGGAGAGTTTGGGGAGTAATGGCTTACTGTTGAAACATTAGGATTATGACTAATTAAATAGTGTATTAATATAGTTGTAATTCTTATTTTTTTGAAAGTCTTTATTTACAAGTTGTTTATGCATTTGACTGTTTTAAGGAAAGATTGCATGTGTTAGGATCATGTGTAAATGGTGATTTCTGTCAAGTTTAAATTCCAATACTTGTTGCATTATCATTGTGTCCTATGTTATTATGTTTCCTTGGTCAGGTGTCGATGTATAGCCTTATGGATGTGAGCCATTGTGTGTTTTGTCCAAATGGTCAACCTTTGGTTAGTAAATTGTGTATCTTCACTTGTGGTTTGTCAGGATTAGGTATGGCTGTCTGTTTCACCATAGGGCTCTCATAGAGAGACTTTTCATGTAGTGTCCTATGAGAGAGAGTGGCTTTCAAGTGGGGGCCGTGCCCAAAGTGGATGACAGGATAACCCGTCGAAAGTCAGTTAAAAAGTGATAACCTAATAATTGATTAAGGGGTGGTTAGAATAAACATTAATTAAGATAATGTGCCTTGTGCATAGGTGTAGTGCTTGTACAGGGCTCATAATGCTACGAGAAGGCCTGGAATGGCAAACTTACCACCTTGTCTTCATGAAAGGATTGGTAGGGTCTGCATGAGACTTAATTGGAGCCGGAAGTCGAGAGAGGTTACCAGGACAGAGAGTCGGGACCTAGGAGGCTGTACCATGGTATCCATCTTAAGCTATGTGATGACACTCTCTCCTTAGAGTCACTAGTGTTTGTGATTTGAGTCACATGAATATTTGCAGAGCCATGTATTTCTTTCGTACTTGTCTTACTTTACTTGCTTGAGGGTTTTCTACTATCTCCTAGCACGGTGGGGTGGTTCCATTTCGGGATCACATGGTTGGGTGGTATTGTCACTTCCCATCAGATGTTCTAGAAGGTATCTTTAGGAATGGAAAGGCTTCACTGATGTTCTTGGTTCGTGGTTCATGTACCAGCTCTTGTTCGTGACCATTGTTCAGTTGAAACCTTGAGGTCTTGTATCGAAACTTTTATGTAACCTTTTTGTAACGTTTTAATTCATGGTATTTTTGTAAATATGTATTTTTGAATATTGTAAAATAGAGAAACATTGGAATTTCAGTTACTTAATTCTTTTGTATATAATAAATGTTTGCTTTGGAGTACTTTGAATTCTTTCATTGTGGAATTTTTATCTTAAACATTTAATTTTCCTATAAAGCTGAACAATAGGTTTTTCCGTGATGTTAATATAATTTATGAAGTAATCTTCATTGGTGACCCTTAGGGAATCATGTGTTAGACTTCTGTTGTGTTATTAGGCGTGCAATGGTTTAATTCAAGCACTTGTTCTTTTTAAAGAAAAAATCATTTCACCCTTAGTTGCATAGATTGTGATGTTTTTCCTTTAGGGTTTCTGGCGGGGCATTACATTCATACTCACATTAACCCAATATGTCTAATTGAAATTTTAAGTATGTTGCCTGGAAAGCCACGTTTGTCAACTCTATTGTCAAACCATAATAATAATAATATGAGTCATTAGCCAAAATTAAAAATATCAACTCTTTACATGATATATTGTATTTCAAGAAGACCTATTCAAATTTACTTTGGGTAGGTGCTTCGAAAAAATATTCGACACACACCAATAGTTGAGATCCTCCTCATAAATTTCCTAGGATCCATCATTGTACATTGTAACTTTTTAACAATATAAAGAAACAATTAACTCTAAAAAAGTACACATTAAGTCTAACCATAATACTAACTCTAACCGTATTACTAATTGAAATCTAATCCTAACACTATCTCTAACCCTAATATAAATCTTAGAAATGCCAACATGAATCCTAATGTTAAGATTATGTTTATCAACAATGGATGTGATCGGTGTCCCTAAAAATGTTGTAGCACGAGTAGAATAGAAGACAATCTCTATGTAATAGTGTGACAAAAAATTAGGAGTAGCTTGAATAATTCCTTTGTCTCATCCCTCGTACTCATATTACAACAATATGTCCATGCATCGATTGTAGTTTAAAGAATGGTTTTTGGCAAGCTATGTTCGTCAACTATGATTGTCCAAACATTATAATTTGAGTCATTAGCCAAACCTTGAAATATCAACTCTTGACATGATGTATTGTAGCTCAAGTAGACCTGTGAATTTTTACTTTGGGTAGCTACCTCAGACAATAGTCTACACAAACTAATAGTTGAGTTAGGGTATTATTATTGAAAACAATAATTTCTAAGAGTTTTAAGAAAAACATTTAGGAAAAAATGAACAGTTGATTATGCTTGATTTTAATGTCATTGCAAGGTGTTGAATCGTTCACGCATAATTACAATTCTTAAAAAATATGTAAAAATCGTGATAGGAATTGGAAAATATTGTAGGAGACAACCATGACGAATTTGACTTAAAGTCGGATTTGATTTGGAAATCAGATTTTGTTTGTATTCTGACAATGCCTAAGTGTTAATAGGCATTAACTTGTCCTATTAAAATTAATTTTGCACGATGTAATGTGTACAGGAACAAAGAAAGTTTACGACTTATTAAAATAATAACTTTTTAAATAATGATAATGAACAAACTTTTAATACATATTTTTCTAAACATAATCATTGCATTACTTCATATATATAATCTTGTAAATAAGTTGGCAAACATATTTAAAATATCCTTTTGTGGTTAAATAAGGTGTACTCCCACAATTTGGATGGTCTACTTTGATTCTCAAACAAACTTTTCATGCTATAGTCATTCAAACGCTTGAATTAGTAATAAACCGGACTGTTTAACAACAAAACACTCGATTGATGGATTTTCCAACCAAATTGTCGAATATTTGTTTGCAAAGGATTTGTTTGTATTTTTTTAATGGTAGTCAGGCGCATTGTTTATGATTCCGCATTTTGTGAACCATTTCCAACTATAATATCTCACAAAAATCACCTACCATTATTTTTTGCTCCAAATATCCCATTTGGGACAAGTAGGGAGAGCACTGGCAAAAAAAAATGATTTTATGCCTATCAATTGCATTTGTTTGAAATTTTACTTTTGGATATATCCTTTTTCATGATTGCTTATTTTTCTCTACTTTATCTTGCATATGCACATAGTGTCATATGACCACTAAAGTGGGGGATAAATGTAGTGTCGTAAATTGTACACCCTTCCTAGGGTGGTACAATTCTACACTTAGTTTAGCACCCACCTTAGTGTGTTTGCATCTTGCATTGTAATTTCCCTTTAAGAATTTAATTAATTAATTAAATTAAATCTAAAGTCATATTTCATCACTCCCCACATCATAAAATTGGGCCCTTTACCCTAAGTGTGCCACTTTTTATTTTATTCCTCCAATAAATCATTAAATCATAAACCCTAATTATGTCTTATTTTGACCTTTAAGGCCCGATTTCACATATCCAAACATCTCGAAATTAGCTGTAACTTTGGGATTCACTCTAATATCATCATATCTGATGGCCCTGAAAATTTGGTGAAAAGTTGGTCGGACCAGGTGCAAGTTGCACCCGGTCCTCGACATTTTTCCCAAAATTTTGGGAGCATAATTCTATGATATTATTTTTGGGATCCAGGAAAACTGAGAGGTGGGGTGAATCAATGTTGCTACTGGAATGATTAATTTAAACCTTATTAACACAACAAATTAGCAATCAGTATACATAAAATCATATAACAATAAGTAATAATGCAACCACACAGATGAACACCATAACACAATAAATTTATACGTGGAAAACCTTAATGAGGAAAAACCACGTTGGGATTAGAGGCTGACAATATCTATCAGATGAATACATATTACAATAAGGGGCCTACACATGCAGGAAGGCCAACACCCTAGAGCGCATTGCTCATCACAAAAGGAGCCTCACTGACTACGAGAAAAATTCAGACTAGAATCCAGAATAAAGATTGAACTGCTAGAATAACATATCCTATGCTTGAGTATAGTTCTAGTTAAGCTCAATACTAGAGGTCTTAAACCTCTTACATACACCCAACTTGATCACCTATGATCAACCAAATCCTCTGCATATGATTACAACTATATTCACACATAGATAATCTCATAACCCACAATCGATGATCTATAAAGAGATCTTACATCATATATATACCAACCCGGGACCTAAACAATTAGGTCGGCCACCTAAAAGATAATACAATAAATCCATTACATAAACCCTCAAACCAATGATAATCCAAGTCATCCTAAGACCGAAACAACATTAACCAAACCATAAATCCAACTAGTAACACATCGGGAGCATCCACCAACATGTTACATAAATCGGTCCATAACCTAACATAATAGGATTAAGTCCCAACCTAAAATAGGTCACCATAAACCAAATGAAAAACCACTGATCAAATAGAACATGAACATGATAACCATCGACATCCTGAAAACCTTGTAGAAGCCACACCAATACCATTTATCGAATCCATCAAAAGACTTTCAATAAAGCTCTACTGGTAGAACCCTTACCAGTAACTGAAAGGATTACTATAACATCTGATAGCTTCTGGATCACCAAATCTAGAGCAAATTGAATGTGACATGCATCTGAATAACATGAATAACCGAACCAAACCAATTCCACCAATCAAAACTTACCACAGATAAATCTTCTGATAATCATCAAAGTCCAACCACTCTATTGGAACCTGTTAGACAACTAAACAAGCTAGTGCTGACATCAATGATAAACATCAATGCAACACATAATCAATTCCTCCAAATTGCCAACAATCTCCCCCTTTGGCATTGATGGAAACACTAGATGTGAAAAACATCCAAGTGCCAAGAAGTGCCAAACAAGTCTCCCCCAATGGAAGACATCCAAAAAATGATATATCAATGAAGTTCTGAACCAAACAATCAAACCATAGACCCAACTCCCCCTATGACTGATATCTATTAAGCTCTATTTTTACATGTATACCTCTCCCCCTTTGACATCAATGTTAGAAATTTGACATAAACATCAAAGAAAAAACATAGAACCTCTAAACCACACAACAGACTACTCCCCTTGAGTAGTAGCACCATCTCGTCAATCCAGAATGAATGATAGTTCTAATAATGCATGCCAGACTGATGCCAATTAGCATCACTTAAGTCTCAACTAGAGAGGCAAAGACCCCCAATCTGTCTCTAAAGTACTCAAATGATTCCTTGGGAAAAGGTTTAGTGAAGATATTTGCAATCTTCTCTTTAGTGTTCACATAAACCAATATGAATTTATTTTCTTCCACCTTTTCCTTCAAAAAGTTATACTTGATTGATATGTGCTTTGTCAAGATTAGAATGAAATACCATATTCTTTGATATGTCAATAGCAACAAAGTTATCATAGTGAATAACTACCGGTTCATTACAATCTACCCTTATATCTTTCAACATTTTCTTCATCCACAGAACTTGTCTACAACTAGTAGCAACAACAACATACTCAGCTTCAATAGTAGATAAAGAAGTACATGTTTGTTTCTTGCTGATCCATGAAACAAGTTTCTTTCCAAGAAAGAAAACTTCACCCAATGTGCCTTTCCGGTTACCTATATCTCCAGCCCAATCTGCTTCTATATAAGCACATAGTGTATAGTCATCCTAAATCATAAACCATACCTGAAAATCTTAGCTACCAGAGCATAAGATTCAACATTATCAATTCCTTCCTTCTGAAAATATCCTTTGCAAACCAATCTAGCCTTGTTCCTGACAACTTGTCCATCTTCATTCAATTTATTCCTAAAAACCCATTTAGTTCCAATAACATTCTTATTTTAAGATCAGGGAACTAAAGCCCATGTGTTGTTCTTTTCTATCTGATCCAATTTCTCTTCCATAGCTTTCATCCAAAATTCATCCTTACATGCTTCATCTACTAATGCCGCTTCAATGTGAGAAATTAGGCATACCTCTTCAACTACCACCCTTCTCCTTGTCATTACTCCTTTTCTTTTGTCTCCAATGATTTGATTTTTTAAATGATTCAACCTTACATACCTAGGAGCCTTCTGACTTTTTGATTCTTTGCTCTAATCTTTAGTTACTGTTGAATTTTATGATGCTTCTGACTTTTTGATTCTTTGCTCTAATCTTTAGTTACTGTTGAATTTTATGATACTTCCGGAGTAACTGGTTCAACATTCTATTTCAGTACAGGTGTTACCGAATCAGTTAATATCATTTCCACTGCTGGTTCTCTCTCATAAGTTTTGATTTGACCTTTGTACTACTCATCCACCTTGACATTAGCGCTCTCCATAATTCTTTGCAATCTTTTGTTATAACATCTATATGCTTTGCTTTCATTTGAATAACCAAGAAATATCCCTTCATCTCATCTAAGATCAAACTTTCCAATTTACTACCAAAGATTCTGAAACACTTAACAGTAGATGTATGACAAAACCATAACTAATAATGTAGCTTACCAATAAACCAAACTAGATCCAAGATCCAACAAATCTTCATCGGTTAACCTTCAAACTGACTTCTCCAAAATCTGAAAAAAGCTTTTAGATCACTACTAGGGGTAATGCAAGATCTATCATTAATTTTCCTCCTCCTAAGGTGAATTCCTTAGTTACCAGATGCATTTCGTGCAGGTGTAGGAACATTCTGCTCTGACGGTTGAGCAACTGAGGTACATGCTTCAACCAGATGAACATCTGGGGTATTTGATCATGTTGGTTGATCCTCAGACTTCATAACCCACTTCTTCTCATGCTCCTTCCGAATATCATCAAACTTTTGCTTTCCCTTCTCATTGGATTTTTCATTCCTTGCTAGTAGGTTCTTGCTTCTACAAAATTTAGCAATGTGTCCTACTTTGTTGCATGCATAACAAGTGACATTGTTCTTCTGAATTGCCTTGGCGTAACCTTGATTTTTATTTGACCTACATTGATTAGCCATATGTCCAAAATTTCCACATGCATGACATTTCACATTCATTCTACAATTTGTTGTCCCATGACCATGATTTTTGCAATTGAAACACTGACTGGTACCTGAATGATTATTCTGATTGACTCTATTTCTATATTGACTTGCCATATGACCAAACTTATTACAAACAAAGCATCTACCATTAAATTTATGTGCATTGGGTTGTCTTACCGGTGACCTCTGATTTCGGTTGTCTGGTGAATTCTCCTAATTTGCAGTACCAAAGCTTTCTCCATGCTCAAATCCAGGACCTCTAATGTCTCCACTGTTCTTTTGAATCTTCAATAACTCATCAAGCTTTGCATAACTGACCTTGAACTTATCTTTTTACTCATTTGAAACATCCATATCACCTCTTAGGACCGTCACCATTCTTTCCAACTCTTGCTCATTGTTATGTGATTGTACTAATTTAGTTCTCAATATATCATTCTCATGTGCCAACCTAATGCATTCTTCAGATCTATCTTTCAGAGATTTAGCAAGATTTTCTTCATTCTTCTTCTGGTCTTCACTCTCCTTGGACATCCTCATGGTTAGGGCTTGCATTTCATTCTTCATAACACCATTTTCTTGACTCAACTTTTGACATAGTTCCTTTAAATCATTCTTCTCTTCATCATCTTGATTTTGTAATTGATCACACAGTTCTTTCCTTTTGGCTTGTGCAAATGACAACCTCTCTTCTAGAGTAAGGATGAATTCTTTTGTAGATCTCAGCTCATCTTGCAATTTCATGTTCCTCAACCTTTCAACATCATAGTCTTCAAGAGATACTTGAAGTTCTTTCCTCAAACTCATCTCCATAGATTCCGAATACATGATCTTCCTCAAGTTGTTAGACTTACTCTGAGGCACTAGGCTCTGATACCAATTGTTGGGATCCAAGAACACTGAGAGGGGGGGTGAATCAGTGTTATGCCAAAATGATTAATTTTAACCTTATTAACACAACAACTTAGCAACCAGTATACATAAAAGCAGATAACAATAAGTAATAATGCAACCACACAGATGAACACCATAACACCACGGATTTATATGCGGAAAACCCAATGAGGAAAAACAATGGTGGGATTGGAGACCCACAATATCTATCCACTAATCAGATGAATAAATATTACACTAAGGGGCCTACACGTGCAGTAAGGCCAACAACCTAGAGTAAACTTCTCATCACAAAGAGAGCCTCACTGACTACAAAAAAAATTGGACTACAATCCAAAATGAAGATTGAACTGCTAGAATAGCATCTCCTATGCCTGAGTACAGTTTCAATTACACTCAATATCGGAGGTCTTAAACCTCTTACATAAACCCAACTCTATCACCTATGATTGACCAAATCCTCTGCATATGATTACAACTTTATTTGCACACAGATAATCCCATAACCCACGATCGATGATCTACAAAGAGATCTTACGTCATATATATACCAACCCGAGACCTAAAGAATTAGGTCAGCCATCTAAAAGATAATACAATAAATCCATTATATAAATCTGTAAACCAATGATAATCCAAGTCAGCCTAAGAGCGAAACAATATTATCCAAACCATAGACCAAACTCCCCCTATGACTGATATCTCTGTTAAGCTCTATTTTTTCACATGTATACTGTTGGCAAATGCACACTCCAATGAGAAATTGTAGGTGATTGAAGGTTTCTTCATTGATGGTAACCTTGCAATCATATGATACTGGCAAGACAATATACCGGCACCGACAACGACAAACTCTACACTGGCACACAGGACACCGACAGACAAAGGAAGGATACCGACACCTTGGCCGACAAGAATTTTGTTTATAATATATTTTGTAATTAATTGTAAAATCATTGTAAGCCGACATGGCGAGTTGTAATATGACTCATATATGTATGAGATCATTGTAGAATATTTTATAATAAGAATATAGGTGAAATAAAGTAGACCTAATATACGAATTATAGGTTAAGGGTTTATGTATGCAGCAAAGCTAAAACCAGTACTGGATCTGGCATGGCAGATGCTATTTTGAAGCAATACAAGACATTGGATTTGTATAATCCATTTTGTAAGTCAGTGTGACTTCTTATTTTGTATTTGAGTAGTGAGCTCTAGGCACTTGGCCTTCCTACATGTGTAGGCCCCTATTGTAGCAGTAATATTCCCTTATAGACTAGTAAGCGAATATTCTGGTTCACAAATACCATCGAGGTTTTTCCCACACCGGGTTTCCTCGTTAAACTACTGTGTTATGGTGTGCTTTTCATGTGGTTATTGTTATCTTTGTTTACTGCATTATTTTTGGCTTACTGGTATACAGTATTGATATGCCTTACATGTTTTAAATCAAGTAAACGCAATAGCCGGTTAGATACTGATTCACCCCCCCCTCTCAGTATCTTTGAGAATCCTAACAATTGGTATTAGAGCCTGGTCCTGTATTTTCTGAAGCCTAATAGCTTGAGGAAGATCGTGCAATTGGTAGAGATGGAAAACTTAAGAGAACAATTGAAAATATCTCTTTCAGACTATGATGCTGAAAAATTGAAAAAATTCAAACTTGAAGATGATCTAAAAGCTGCTTAGGATATCATTCAAGCACTTCAAGAGAATTACACTATAGCAAGGAATAAAATAAGAGAACTTTGTGAGAAGATGCAAAAAGAAGGAGATGAAAAGGAAACTCTTAATGATCTAGTAAACAAACTAAGACAAGAGATAAGTACAACACATAATGAGATGCAGGATATGACTATGAGATTTTACAAAGAAATTGAAGATAGGAAGAAAAATGAAGAAGATCTGACTAGAAGATTGAATGATGCGGCAAATGAAAACACAAGACTTAGTTATGAAAATGATATGCTGAAGACAGATCTGATGCATACATAGAATGACTCAAATGCACTTATGAGACATAAAGAAATCTTGGAAAGAGAACTGGATACTGCAAATTAGCACAAAGAAAAATTCAAGAAAAGCTCAGAAGAACTTGGTGACATATTGAAGAATAAAAAACCTAATGGTGACACTAATGGCCTTGGCTTTGAAGCTAGTGAAAGCTCTAGTATTGCAAACACACATGATCATAGCAAATAGGTAAGACAACCTACTACTTAAAAATTTAATGGCAAATGCTTTAACTGTAACAAGTATGGTCATAGAGCAAATCAATATAGATCTAGAAATTATCAGAACACCAATACACCCACCAGTCAATATTCTAAATGCAACAAAGTTGGCCATAATTCAGAGAATTGCAGAATGAATGTAAGATGTTATGTTTGTGGAAGATTTGGACACTTATCTAATCAATGCAGAACACAAATCAGCATAGGATATGGGAAAGCAATTCAGAAAAACAATGTGACTTGTTATGCCTGTAACAAGATTGGACACATTGCTAAATTTTGTAGAAGCAAGTCATCACCAGAAAATAACAAAGGTCCTAGTTTGAAAGGTAAAGAAAAGGTTGAAGAGGTAAAGCAAGAATTCTCAAAACAATGGATCAGAAAATCAGAACAAAATGTTGATGGGAATACTCCTCTACTGGCAGAACAGAGTAACACTCCACCGGTAGGAGACTCTCCATCTAATTGAAGGAAAATCCTTGGGAGGGTTTAGCAACTAAATGTAAAAAATGTTATTATTCCCTCGGTTGATGGTGAGAAGTTGAGATTACTTCTTTACTGGTAGACAAGTTAAGTTGTGACTTAACCGACAAGCATTAAATGTGGTAGGTGAAGAAAATAACATTATAAAACAAGTATTTTGGCTCCATTTTCATTTCACTAAGCATTCAAATCTTCGAGAGCATGAAAATATTGAACAAAGGCATTCCAAGCAAAGAAGAAAAGAAATCTATCAAATCTCTCATCCCTAAGGCATGATAAGGTATTTATAGCTATGACATCCTCATCTACTCCTGAATATATTGCAAACCCTACTATTGTTGAAGTTATTAAATGCCCTAGACCCGTATTCCAGCTAGTTCCCAAAATTGCAAAGAAAGATGATAGTTTAGGTGCATTCTCTCAAATACCTAAAGGGGTAGTTTATGCTGAAGACCCTAGAATGTATATACATTGTCATATAGAGGAATTGGGCAATGATGAAATAAAAAACATGTATAAATTTGTAATTTGTGATGAATCCGAAAATGTCAAAATTGAACACAAGATAATAGAAACCCTAGGTTTTATAGAAATTCTTAGTATCCCAGATTTCCCCAAGGATATCGTAAGAATTGTGCTAAGTAGGGTTCATGGCGAATTGTTTTGGTTGGACTCTATTCACAAGATTACTAAAGAAGCAATAAAGGCTGTGACAGGGTTACCCTCCACCAGCAATAGACCTGACAAAACTAACTGGTGCAACATCTGACAAGAGATCACTAAGGGTAAATGACGTAATAGATATCAATGTCAAATTTATCAGTATGATCTTAGGTTACAAGTCTACACATGCAAATAGGTTAAACTCAGTTTCCAGCCTATGCATAAAGAGTGCTTATGATATGGTAAATAATAATGCAAGGATAGACATATGTGAATGGCTTAAAGATGAACTGACTGATAATTTGGGAAGATAAAGAAAGACAAGAAAGGAACATTCAGGTTTGGAAACCTACTTGTTTGTCTAATGCTATATATAACCAAACAAGTACCCGATATTGGCACCAAAGATTTTGGATATGATATACCGGTAGGAAAACAACTATCAGTATTGCTAAACAACATGGGAGAAAACATGGAAAAGAACTTAAATGAGTATTTTCAGGCATTGAAAGCTCAAATGAAAATAAGAGTAAGGTTATCACAAGCTATTGTGGATAAGTACCAAAAGGAAATCTGTTTTGTAATAAAGAAAGACGAAATTTGGATGGAGGCAGTTGTTCCTAGAACCATCTGGGTCACTGAAATGGGGTATGCGACTTATGACAATATAATAGAAACCTATGCAAAAGCCCTCCTAGAAGCTCCTAAGGAACCTAAAGAAGAAGTATTTGGTAATGCTAAAACTATAGAGAGTCAAATTCAATCAAAGAAAAGAGTCAAAAAGGTTGAGGCAACTGTTAGAAAAGGAACTCGATAGGCAAAAGAAATCAAAGAAGTTGTGCTAAAGCAAACCGGTATAATTGAAGGTGAATTAGAAGCAATCCAACCAGAAACTCACCTTTCACCGATTGGAACTTCTTCAGAAAGTGACATACCGACAGTATTCATGAGAGTTGAGAGGAAGAGAAAACCTTCACTGACACCTTCTCCTACACCAAAAAGATAGAAGCAACAGGTAGTAAGGCCCCTAGCAAAGAAATTAACTCCAAAGAAAAAGAAGTTGACTCCTAAGAAGAAGTCAAAACAAGCTATAGCTCCTATTGATAAATTGCTGGATGAATTTACTGAGGATGGCAAATTCAAGAATATCAGCAAACTGTATAACAAACTATCCGCTGATGACAAGGAGAAAGTAGATAACAGTGTAATATTGCACTTAGATATTTTCAAGAAATTTTTGATGCAAGTTGTTGATGAAATACCGACAGATCTATTCAATAGACTAGAAGCTAGAAGAGTAGCTGTTATTGATCTAGATAAGAAAATAAAAATTGAAAAATTACTTGTTGTACATCTTGTTAACTTACCTGATGAGATAGATCAATTGATCTTTGAGGCTAACCGGTCAATATTTTCAACTGATCACTGACATGTAGCACTAATGCTAGGGAGAGTAAATCAGATAGCAGAGGAAACAACAGATGCATGGGATATATTCCTAGTAGAAAAAGAAAAATAGGAAGAGTATCAAAAACCTAAAACCTTCAAAGTATATCAAAAGGATAGGGACAAAGGAAAAGGCAAGGTTGGAGGACCTCCCAGTATAAAGATAATAGACAACTTACCCCCACTGCCTTTAGATACTCCACCGGTAGACACTACTGACAATCAACCGGCAACAAAGAGTATGGACACACCACAAGAGGCTACAAATCCTGATTCAGAGGTGTTGTACACAATGAATATTGACACACAGGAAGTCAACATTGTGGTTGACAAAGAAACATGTGAGAAAAGAGATATGGCAACCGAGCCACCGGTAGAAGACACAACAGCTGAGACAAATATTGAAGATACGGTTGGAAACGTTGAAATTGGGATTGAGCAACAAATTGGACAAACAACAGATACAAGGAAAATTGATAGCATTGGTATTGAGCAACTGACTGAAAACATTTCAAGGGCAAGCACAGAGAAACCAGTAGAAAATATAGAGTCACAAGTAGAAAAACCGGCAGTGGATACTACTATAAAATCATCAGAGGCACCATCAGAGAAATCATCAGAAGAGAGCACAAAGAAATAGGAAGAACAACAAGTTCATTCACAGGTACATTTAGACCAACAAATGTGACAGAGGTACTGCTAGATTCAATTAAGAAGATAACAGATTGTAATGCTCTAGAGCATATAAAGCTATTGATAACACCATACCAATTTTGAAGATGATAGCTCCAAAGTGTAACATAGAAAACAAAGATTCTTTGAACCAATTAGACACATTGTCTAAGTATATAACTGGTAACCTATTAACACTGGATAAAATAAATGAGGATACATTTAAGGAGAGATTGATATAAGAAAAAGAAAAATTCTTTGAGGATATAGTTAAGAAGAACAAGGAAGAGATGGACACTCTTTTACCGGAACTCAATGAAATCATTTTTGACTTCAAGAAACTATACAGGGATACATGCAAAATAGATGTATTAACAGAAGATCTTGACAAAGAAATCAGAAAGACACAGGATAAGATTAACAATATTGCTAACAATTTGATTGGGACATCAGATCCATTTTTGGAATTAGAAAATAAAATTGCAAAGCAAGAAGAGAAAATTAGAAAACTGGACAATGAAAAACAAATAAGAAAGGACAAAGCAAAGGACTTAAAATGCTGACTTGGTCCAAGATTAGAGTATCTTATTTCTTTGAGAAAAGAAATATCCAAGGCTCTGGTTCCCAGACTAAAGACACCAGAAGAGAAAATGCACATACTCATTGGTATAGTACAAAGAACCCATGAGGCTATAAAAGACAATAAAACATTCAGCAACGACATAAATTCAATTTTGACAGATATTTTTCAGATTGTAACCCACCAGTTACAAGAAACCAGGCCGGACTCCACTGATAGCAAATGACAACCTTTGTCATTGATGTCAAAGGGGGAGTAGAGGCTATGAGAAAAATGATCAGCAAATGGATCATCAGCTCAAGGGGAGCTCATTCTTTTTGGTAAGACAATTCTGGCAGACTCATTTTTGGATGACACTTTTTGGATTTTTCTTATGAGTGTTGCCATCAATGCCAAAGGGGGAGATTGTTGGCAAATGCAAACTCCAATGAGAAATTGTAGGTGATTGAAGGTTTTTTCATTGATGGCAACCTTGCAATCATATGATACCAGCAAGACAATATATCGACACAGACAACGATGGACTCTGCACCGACACACAGGACACCGATAGACAAAGGAAGGATACCAGCACCTTGGCCAACATGAATTTTGTTTATAATATATTTTATAATTAATTGTAAAACCATTGTAAGCCAACATGGTGAGTTGTAATATGACTCATATATGTATGAGATCATTGTAGAACATTTTGTAATAAGAAGATAGGCGAAATAAAGAAGACCTAATATGTGAATTATAGGTTAAGGGTTTATGTATGTAGCAAAGCTCAAACCGGTACTGGATCTGGCATAGCAAATGCTATTTTGAAGAAGTACAAGACATTGGATTTGTATAATCCATTTTATAAGTCAGTGTGACTTCTTATTTTGTATTTGAGTAGTGAGCTCTAGGCACTTGGCCTTCTTGCATGTGCAGGCCCCTATTGTAGTAGTAATATTCCCTTATTGGCCAGTAAGCGAATACTGTGGGTCACAAATCCCACCAAGGTTTTTACCACACCGGGTTTCCTCATTAAACTACTATGTTATGGTGTGCTTTTCATGTGGTTATTGTTATCTTTGTTTACTGCATTATTTTTGGCTTACCGGTATATAGTATTGATATGCCTTACATGTTTTAAATCAAGTAAACTCTACAACTGGTTAGAGATAATGATTCACCCCCCCCCTCTCAGTACCTTTGAGAATCCTAACATATACCATAACTCATGGTCGATGATCTACAAAGAGATCTTACATCATATATACCAACCTGGGACCTAAAAAATTAGGTCGGCCACCTAAAATATAATACAAAAAATCCATTACATAAACCTACAAACCAATGCTAATCTAAGTTGGCCTAAGGCTGAAACAACATTAACTAAACAATAAATCCAATCGGTAACCCATTGGGAGCATCCACCAACACGTTACGTAAACTGGTCCATAACCTAATAGAATAACATTAAGTCTAGACCTAAAATAGGTCACCATAAACCAAATGCAACACCACCGATCAACTAGAACACAAACATGATAACCATCAGCATCCCAAAAACCTTCTAGAAGTCGTACCAACACCACTTATCAAATCGTTCAAAAGATCTTCAATAAAGCTCTGTCAGTAGAACCCTTACCGGTAACCAAAAGGCTTAATAGAACATATGATAGCTTTTGGATCACCAAATCCCAAACCAACTGAAAGTGACATGCATCTGAATAACATGAATAACCGAACCAAACCAATTCCACCAATCAGAATATACCAGAGACAAATCTCCTGATCATCATCAAAGCCCAACCACTTTACCGGAACCAGGTAGACAACTAAACAAGCTAGTCTTGACATCAATGACAAACATCAATGCAACCCATAATAAAGTCCTCCAAATTGCCAACAATTATAATGCTTAACCCCCAAAAATTGGTAGAAAATTCAAATCCTAGGTCAACCTAAAGATGAATTAAGATCCAGGGTTTCATACATAAGATTTGTTAGGATTCCCACAAATACTGAGAGGGGGGGGGTGAATCAGTATCTAACCGGTATATTAAATTTCTTAACTTGAAACATGCAAAACATATTAATACTGTGTACCGGTAAGCAGAAAGTAATGCAATAAACAGAGATAAAAACAACCACATGAAAAATTCACCATAACACAAGGATTTAACAAGAAAACCTGGTGTGGGAAAAGCCTCGGTGGGATTTGTGACCCACAATATTCACTTACTGGCCAATAAGAGAATATTACTGCTACAAGAGGGGCCTGCACATGCAGGAAGGCCAACTACCTAGAGCTCACTACTCAAATACAAAATAGGAAGTCTCACTGACATACAAAATGGATTATATAAATCCAGTGTCTTGTACTGCTTCAAAATAGCATCTATAATGCCAGATTCAGTACCGGTTTCTGCTCTACTTCTAACATAAACCATTAACCTATAACTCATATAATAGGTCTGCCTTATTTCACCTAATTACATTCCTCTTCCTTACTTACAAATGTTCTACAATGATCTCTCTTATATAAGAGTCATTTTACAACTTGCCAAGCCGGCTTATAATGATTTTACAAATAATAAACAAAATATATTACAACAAAAATCTTGTCGGCCTCTGTGCCAGTATGCTACCTTTCACTGCTGATGCCAGTGACCTGAGTGCTAGTGTAGAGTCTGATCTTGCTAGTGCTAGTGAACTGCCTTGCCAGTGACATAGGATTGTAAGGTTGCCATCAATGACAAAACCTTCAATCACCTACAATGTCTCATTGGAGTGTGCATATGCCAACAATCTCCCCCTTTGGCATTGATGGCAACACTCATGAGAAAATTTCAAAAGTGTATCCAAAACTTGTAATCCAAAAATGTGTACCAAAAATATATGAGCTCCCCCTAAGCAGATAAGTCTTTTGTAGGTTATTTTCTCATACTACTACTCCCCCTTTGGCATCAATGACAAAGGTTGTCAAGGTGTCAATAGAGTTGTATTTTTTCTGTCTCAACCTTGTAACTGGGTGGTTACAATTTGAAAAAGATCTGCCAAAACCAAATTTATGCTTTCCATAAACTTCTTACTATCTTTTATTGCTGCCTCTATTCTTTGAACTGTACTGGGGAGGTGGTGCATATGCTCTGCCGATGTTTTATGTCCTTGTCTATCACAATGTTGACCTTTTGAGTATCAACATCCACTGTGTATAGTACCTCGGGATTAGGATTAGTATCCTCTTGTGATACATCCATACTTTCATCGGCCGGTTGGTCTTCTATTGTTGTTACCAGTGGAGTAATCATAGGTGGTGGGGATAAGTTATCTTTTATTTTAATACTAGGAGGTCCACCAACCTTTCCTTTACCCTTATCTTTGTCTTTCTGATAGAATTTGATAGGCTCGAGGTTCTTGTATTCTTCCTGCTTTTCTTTCTCCACAAGGAATATATCCCATCCATTTTCTGTTTCTTCTATTACCTCATTTACTCTTCCTGCCATTAGTGCAATATGCTGGTGTGCAGTAGAGAGTACTGATCAGTTGGCATTTGCAATTAGATCATCTATTTATTTTGGAGAGTTAACTGGGTAGACAACAAGTAATTTTTCAATTTTGTTTTTCTTGTCAAGTTATACAACAGATTGTCTTCTTGCTTCCAGTCTCTTGAATAATTCATCTGGTAGCTCATCTACAACCTGCATTAAAAACTTCTTATAGATGTCCAGGTGTAAAATGACACTGTTTTCAACTTGCTCTTTCTCATCTGCTGATAGTGTATCATATAATTTCTCTATGTTCTTGAGATTTCCTTCTTCTGTGATTTCATCCAACAGTTTGTCAATTGGAGAAATATTTTGTTGAGTTATTTTCTTTTTAGGTGTTAGCTTTTTCTTTGGGTTGTCTTCTTTATCGGAGACCTCACTACCTGTTGTTTTTGTCTAGTTCTTCTAGGCGAGGGTGTGGATACCGGTGAAGGTTGTCTTTTCCTTACAACTCTTTTAAATTTGGTTGGCTTGTCACTCTCTAAAGAAGTTGCTACCGGTGACAGGCGAGTTTCTGGTTGTTGTTCCTGTAACTCATCTTCAGTGATACCGGTTTGTTTCAGTACATCTTCTTTTATAGCCTTGGCCTACCTTGAACCTCTTCTCACAGTTGCTTCTATTTTCTTTACTCTCTTCTTAGATTTAATTTGACTTTCAATGGTCTCAGCACTACCAAATACTTCTTACTTAGGTTCATTTGGTGCTTCCATAAGAGATTTTGCATATGTTTCAATGATGTGGTCATCAGTCTCATAGCCCATTTCAGTAACCCAAATTGTTCTTGGGATAATTGCTTCCATCCAGATCTCATCCTTTTTAATCACAAAACATATATCATCCTTGTATTTGTTAACAATTTTCTGTGATAGTATGATTCTTTTGTTCATTCTGGCCTTTAGTGCTTGAAAATATTCATCAATAATATTTTCCTTGTTTTCACCCATGTTGTTAAATAAGTCTGATAATTGTTTTCCTATCGGTATGTCAAATCCAAGATTCTTGTTGCCTATACCGGGCACCTGTTTGGTTATATGTAGCATTAAGCATACAAGTAAATTACCAAATCTAAAAGTTCCTTTCTTATCCTTCTTGATCTTCCCTAAGTTGTCAATCAATTCATCTTTTAGCTATTCACATACATCAATTTTCACATTTTCTTTTACCATATCATGTGCACTTTTAATGCATAAACTGGAAATTGAGTTAAGTCTATTTGCATGTGTTTCTTTGTATCCTAAAATCATGCTAACAAATCTCACATTTATGTCAGTCACATCATTAACCCTTAGAGACCTTATGTCGGATGCTGCACCAGTTAGGTTCATTCCAGGTCATTTGAGACCTTCTTTGTTTTGTCTGGTCTGCTACCGGTGGAGGGTAACCCTGTTACAACTTTCACCACTTCCTTGGTAAATGTATGGATTGAATCTAACCAAAAGAATGCACCATGTACTCTACTCAATACTATCCTAATAACTTCCTTGGGGAAATCCGGAATGCTGAGAATTTATGTGAATCCTAGGGTTTCAATAATTTGGTGTTCAGGTTTTACTTTACCAGAATCATCATAGATAACAGATTTGTACATGTTCTTGATTTCTTCATCTCCTAATTCTTCTATATGGCAATGTATATAGATTCTAGGGTCTTCTGCATAAAAAACTCCTTTGGGAATTTGGGAAAAAGCACCTACATTGTCATCCTTTTTAGCTATCTTAGGAACTAGCTAAAATACGGGCCTAGGGCGTTTGATTACCTGGACTACAGTAGGGTTTTCTATTAATTCAGGTGCAAAGGAGGATTCCATGATTATAAATACCTTTTTCTGCCTTTGGAAGGATTGATTGCTGAAATGTCTTGCCTCTTTTCTCGAAATGCCTTAGCTCTGGAGATTTCACACTCTTCGAATGTTTGAATACTCGCCGAAGTGAAATGGAGCCAAAAACATTAATTTATAATGTCAATTTGCCAACTACCAAATTTAATGCATGTCGGTTAAGTAATCACTTAACTTTGTCTGCTGGTATAGAAGTAAATTCAACTTTTTACCATCAACCAAGGGAATAATAGCATATGTCTCATTGATTGCCAAACCCTCAAGGAAATTTCTTCAATTTGATGAAGAGACTCCTGCTAGTGGAGTGCTACTCTGTTCTGCCGGTGGAGTGTTGCTTGGTTCTACCAGTGGAGTAGTATTCCTATCCACATTCAGTTCTGATTTCATGATCCATTGTTTTGAAAATTCTTGCTTAACTTCTTCAACCTTTTATTTTCCTTTCAAACTAGGACCTTTGTTGTTTGCCGGTGATCCTTTACTTCTACAAAATTTAGCAATATGCCCAATTTTGTTACATGCATAGCAAGTCACATTATTATTTTGAATAGCTTTCCCATAACCTATGTCAGTTTGTGTTTTGCATTGATTAGATAAGTATCCAAATCTTCCACAAACATAACATTTTACATTCATTCTGCAATTCTCAGAGTTATGACCAACTTTGTTGTATTTTAAACATTGACCGGTGGGGGTGTTGATATTCTGATAATTTCTAGATCTACATTGATTTGTTCTATGACCATACTTGTTATAGTTAAAGCATTTGCCACTAAATTTATAAGCAGTAGGTTGTCTTACTGGTTTTCTATGATCTTGTGTGTTTGCAGTACCGGTGCTTTCACCAGCTTCAAATCCAATTCCACAAGTGTCACCTTTAGGTTTTTGATTCTTCAGCAAGTTACCAAGTTCTTCTGAGCTTTTCTTGAATTTCTCTTTATGTTGATATGCAGTATCTAGTTCTCTTTCTAAGACTTCTTTCTATCTCATCAGTTCATTGGAGTCATATTGAGTGTGCATCAGATCTGTCTTCAACAAATCATTTTCATAACCGAGTCTTGTGTTTTCATTTGCAGCATCACTTAGTCTTCTAGTCAAATCTTCTTCATTCTTCTTTTTATCTTCAATTTCTTTACAAAATCTCATAGTCATATCCTGCATCTCATTCTTTGTTGTCATGTTCTCTTGTTTCAGCTTGTTTATCATATCATTAAGAGTTTCTTTTTCATCATTCTCATTTTGCATCTTTTCACAAAGTTATCTTCTCTTGTTTCTTGAAATAGTAAGATTTTCTTGGAGTGCTTTAATAATATCCTGAGCAGCCTTTAGATCATCTTCAAGTTTGATATTTTTCAATTTTTCTGCATCATAGTCTGAGAGAGCTCTTTCAAGTTGCTTCATCAAATTTTCCATCTCTACCGGTGTCAAGATCTTCCTCAAGCTATTAGGCTTCTGAAAATAGAGGACTGGGCTTTGATACCAATTGTTAGGATTCCCACAAATACTAAGAGGGGGGGGTGAATCAGTATCTAACCGGTATATTAAATTTCTTAACTTAAAACATGTAGAACATATTAATACTGTGTATCGGTAACTAGAAATTAATGCAATAAACATAGATAAAAACAACCACATGAAAAACACACCATAACACAAGGATTTAACGAGGAAACCCGATGTGGGAAAAACCTCGGTGGGATTTGTGACCCACAATATTCACTTACTGACCAATAAGAGAATATTACTACTACAAGAGGGGCCTGCACATGCAGGAAGGCCAACTGCCTAGAGCTCACTACTCAAATACAAAATAGGAAGTCTCATTGACTTACAAAATGGATTATAAAAATCCAGTGTCTTGTACTGCTTCAAAACAACATCTATAATGCCAGATCTAGTACTGGTTTCTGCTCTGCTTCTAACATAAACCCTTAACCTATAATTTGCATTATAGGTCTGCCTTATTTCGCCTAATTACATTCCTCTTCCTTACTTACAAATGTTCTACAATGATCTCTCTTATATAAGAGTCATTTTACAACTTGCCAAGTCGGCTTACAATGATTTTACAAATAATAAACAAAATATATTACAACAAAAATCCCGTCGGCCTCTGTGCTGGTATGCTACCTTTCACTGCCGCTGCCGGTGACTCGAGTGTCGATGTAGAGTCTGATCTTGCTAGTGCCAGTGAACTGCCTTGTCGGTGACATAGGATTGTAAGGTTGCCATCAATGAAAAAACCTTCAATCACTTACAATGTCTCATTAGAGTGTGCATATGCCAACAAGATTTGTCTTTCTTCATTTGAAGGCATCTAATCTAATATAGGAAAAAGATTTTGGAGCGATCACAGGGAGCCTTTTATGCAGTGAAAGAGAAGATATTTTGGAGTCTTCAACAACATTCAACAACTACTGTCAAGCATTCATCAAGCATTTGTTGATCAATTGGGGGCTTTTGAAGATGTAGGAAAGCAATAGGAGATCATCAACTAACAATTGGCCTGTACCCATCCCTTGGGGTTGGGAATGATTTCATGTTGTCTTCATGTCTTTGTATGAGCTTCTTTACACTCATTTTCACATTTATATTCATGCTTTAGATCATTTAGTATATTTTATTTAGAGCCTTCTCATTTACATTTACATTTACATGCACTTAGGGTTTACTCTCCAAAGCGTAGGGTAGCTCTAGTTTCTTATCTTTCTCATTTAGGATCTTGCACACACACAAGATTCCTGCACACACTATTTGACTACACAAATAGGCTATTTGTTGAGGTAAAAATCACCAAAATAGGGTTTCGACTAAGGAAAAACCCTATATAGCCACCCCGAACCCTATTTTCAATTACAGGTGTAGGTACAGGATCCGATCGTCACTGCAAATTTTAGGTCCAACAGAGCACACAGACATAGTCACGAAGATCAAACTTGAGCAGAAATCACTGGGACAGGGGCATGGTACCTTGGTCCTACCTAGGACAAGGGCATTGTGCCTTAGTCGTCCCTGGGTGCCCTGGTCCTAGAGGGGCGCCCTGGTCCCCGAGGGGCACCCTAGTCCTCCCAGTTTCAAGTGGATTTTGGCATAACAGTAATTTGGAATATCAGGATTGTAGTCTCTCAATCACAACTTCCTATTTGCAGAAATAGGACCAAGGCGTGGCACCCCTATCTAGGCCAGTTTGGCTGATTTTTCAATACTAGGTACACATTCAAATTCCTCCCCCTTCTTCACTTTCAGTATCTCAATTTCAGATCTGCAAGTTTCTGCAATTTCAGTTCATATATGCTTCATTGTTCATCTCCTAGTCTAGTTGATCAATCACACCCTATTTTTCACATTTTCTCTTCATATGCAACAAGCGAAATAGAAACCCTAAGAGATAATCCTTGGCTATCTCTTTCTCTAAAGAAGTATCCAAAGTGAGCTATCTCCCTAGGCTCGTTTGTAATCCCAATATGTTGGCAAAAGTGGGATTAGGCCCTAGTCACCCAGTCTCGCTTTTTCCCCTCCACATATATATATCAATAAAAAAAAATCAAATGATTGAATATGTGTATTTAAATACTACCTTTTTTATCATATCATTTTGATCATTGTTAAATATGTAATTAATTATACATACATTTATTGTTTTTATTGTTTGATTACTAGAGATTTTATGATTAAGTTCCGATCAAATCTTGAAAATTTAATTTTAAGGACATGATGTGACCATTTCACACATCGCCCCATTGCAAATGGGGACCCCTAGTAGTTTTGTTTTAGGGTTTTTTCTTAGCCTTGCAATATTATAAGTCTTTATTTTTGAGAATTTAGGGTCAAAGTTTTTTAGAGGTCACCCCAGGTCAAATGGAGAAATTATGCTTGAAATTGTGTCTGGAAATCACGGAAATGCTTAGAAGGCCTAAAAGACAAAGATCGCAATTTCTTAAGGTCAATTCTGGCACCTTCATATTTTTGTGGGATTCTACTTTTTGCTTTTTTAATTTTGGGCACTTTTGGACCAATCCAGGAAGCTGCTTTTTGCTTTTTGTAGCTTTTTTTAAAGTTGACCTAGGATTGGGTCCCTCAAGTCATGACAGCAACATTCCTATCTTCAGAATAAAAAATTTGTGTTTCCAAGTGTAAAAAGTAGGGCAAGATCTCCAAACAGGTTTTGTTCCAGATAAACATGAAAGGTTGAGCAACAAAATCTATTAAGTGTCTATGCCAAGGACAAGTTATAATGGAGATAGCAATGGAAGAAATTCAAAGTATCTGGCCAAACATGAAGTTCGCCATGCCAAAGGTCAATATGGAAGATCATGTGCAAAGTCTTCTTTGGAGAAACACAGGAGATGGGGAGGTAAGTGCCACGTTTTCTATGGAGTGGCATACAAGAGTTGAAGTCCACCTTGCGCATGGCAAGACAACCCCAAAGTCCACCTTGTACTTGGAAAGATAAAGACAAAGTCCACCATGACACAAGACTCTCAAAGTCCTCCATCCTAAAGCAAGGCTGAATGTCCAAGGCATAAAAAATTCCACCCAAGGGGAGATGGCATGGAGGTTATTAAGTCCGGCCTAGGCATGAATGGAAATGTCCAAACTATCTTCAAGTCCACCCAACCTTGGCATGGAAGCTAGAAAGTCCGCCCAACCTTGGAATAATGTCCAAAGGCTCATGAAGTCCAACCTAGACATGAATGGTAATGTCCAAACTATCTTCAAGTCTGTCCAACCATGGAAGAATGTCCAAAGGCTCATGAAGTCTGACTAGAACTTGATCAAAGTATCCAAGACATGGGAAAGTCAACCGTCCTTCAAAGTGGCAAACCAATAGCAAAGTCCACCAAGGTAGTATGTGCACAAAGATGGTGGTTAGAAAAGTGGACACCACCTAAAAAAAATATGAAAAAACAAGCAGCAGGTACGCGATATTAAAATTTGAAATTAGCACGTACGCATTTAGGTCCATTATTCAGGAGCCTAAAGAAAGATACCGCGTACACTCTATTTTTTGGAAAGTGAGTGCATACACGGTGGTTTTAGGAAAGTGAGCACATACACACTCATTGTGTGTGTGAAAAGTGAACCTATATCTGTATCTGAAATACACAACACTTCAATTAAGTCATTACAGGCATGGTTAGACAAATATAAGCATGAATATGAAAACCATAACAAATCGACCCATTGCCTTCTAAAATATGCGAGTATAAGATTGCTCTCAGATTTGTATAAGCAATCTAGTGACTAGACTACACTAAGACGAAGGATTTAATCTATATGAGCATGATATTAAGCTAGATGGATGCAAGATTAATCTAACAAGATTTAAGCAATAACTGAGATAAATGATCTAAATATGTATGCAATGAACCTAGAGCAAAAACAACATAATAACAATATATTCTCCAAGATCTTTGAATGAGAGATGAAGGCCTGAATTTATAGAAAATTCAGAAAGAAACCAAAGGATGAGATCAAATGATGATGAGTGGTCAAGATTTTTCAAGAGGAAGCACAATCCAGGTGAATTGATGTGATTGGATGCTTTTCTCAGTTTTAAAGGAAATTGAACTAAAATTAAGATAAAATCAAGAAAAAACTGATTTATTCTCTATTTCATTCAATTTTGATATTTAATTGTTTTAATTGCTTTCTCTGAGATTATTTATCAATTTTTAATTTGTTTTTCAAGATTATCTCCAATTGATTTCTTTTTTGATTTGTTTCCTTTTTTGAAGATTTATGGCAAATTGATTTATTTAATTAAATATGCTAGGATATTCAATTAAAATAAATAGGATAATTGTTTAAACATGATTTACTTGGAATGATCAATTAATTAAATAAATATTTAATTAATATTGAGTGATTGATTTTGCCATGTGACTTTGATGATTTAAGAAATTAATTGTGTGCTCAAGATTGATTTAATTGCCTTTGGTTAGGACCTTGGTGACATTGTCGAGATTAGGGGCCCATGGTTTAGATGACCATTTTTAGGGTATTACATTTGCTCCTCTTTGAATTAATGTGTGAGAAATGCATTGGTTCAAAGAAAATTTGATGTCTAGGAGATACCAGTTTTGAACTTGATTGATCACGAAGTATATGAAAAGCGAGGTGTTTAGCTTGATTCAAAGCGATGAAGTTTAATGAAGTCTGATTAAAGTGATATTGATCCCAAACTTGATTGAACTTAGGAACGATAGAAAAAAAAAGATATCGAACTTGAACTTGATTGATCAAGAAGCGAAACTTACTGATCTAGAACTTGATTGATGTAAACACAGTGAGTGATGATAAAAATCGATCTTGAACTTGATTGATCAAGACATGATGAGTAAAGATAAACTATCTGGCTTGATCCAAAGTGACGAATACTGGACACCTGCTTAGATTGAGTGTGATCAAAGATACTCTTTAAACCCTTGGTTGAGTTTAAATGAATAACCAGCTTGATGAAAAGTGATGAAACTGATTAACATTAAGAGATTGATTTAGATGAAGACAAATATCAACTTGATTTGAAGCGATGAAACTGATATGCCCCTAGAAATTGATTCGATTCAAATGATCGAGAAATCTCAACTTGATATAAAGCGATGAAGTTGAGATGCCCCTAGTGATAAGAATTTGATTAATTTTCTTTAGTTTGAAAAAGATTTTTTCTCGAGTTTTGATGAAGATTTGAAAATTTTCTCGACATTTGTAGATGTGAGATCATAAGGTCATGAGTATGCCCCCTCGGGAGCGAAATCGAAAGATAGAGAGGGTTCATGATGATAGGCAATTTTTTGCGATGATAAGTTGTTTGAGCACAAATAGATTCAGAGGAATTTTTGAAATTTTAGCAAGAAATTGAGTGCAAAGTTGATTTGTAGAAATTAAATTGAGATTCAGCGTTGAAACATGATAAATTGAGCACAAATTGAAGAAGAGAATGAGAAGTTGATGAAAGCGCTAAGTGGCCAACATTGTGAAATTTTGATTAGAGAATTGACGTCAGATTTCGATTTCGATCCTGAAAATGGACTTAGGATAGCCGATTTATGAGCTCTTGATTTGATTTCATCGTACTTGTGTTGATTGATTATAAGATGTTGTTCTATATACTTTATTCTATATGTGTGCATATCTTTTTAGTATAGATGAATGAATGCAAATGGAATATGGATGTTTATTTTTGTTTCTTTTTATGCAAATAGATGAATGTGAATGAATATAAAATGAAATGTATGGATCTATATAAAATGCTCATGGATGTAGCTAAACATCTCAAAACACAAGTACTCGATTGAAGAAATGATGAAAATAGACCACTTAGATAAGAAATGATGAAGCTTCCAACTCTCATTCAGAAAATAAAGAGATTATTGTTATCATACTGAAATCACTCTAAATTCACAAAATGCAAAATGCAGGATGAGATGCAATCCTAAACCTAGTTAGTAGACTTTGGAAAGCTTAATTGTCATCATTGAGCATTTTACAACCATAGCAGGCAGATTAGAGTTCCTTGCTTTTCATGTGCAATATTAATTATCTTGTCCGTAATGGCCCTTTTTTCGTTCATATCCTTGGACAGATTTCACAGGGACCTGGATTTCATGATAAAGAAATTCCCTCAAAACAAACAAAGAAATGATGGGAACCTCCCCATAGCATACAAATAAGCAGAATCGAGGTATGTGAGGCTATTTCACCTTGATGTGAAGGCTCTTATCATAGACACCCATCTAATTTAGATGTTTCCAGATCATTGGGATCATTCCTACAAGCAGAAAACAAGAAAATATTATGCCCTCAATCTTTGCTCCTCTTAGTCAAGATAGACTTCCTCGAGTTACTTAGAGGGATAATAATCGAAAACCAATATAAAAGACAACACAAAGAAAATTTTCATTCATAGCTCAAACTGTTCAGTGATTGTTTTCAGTTTTGTTTTGCTTGTTTACTCAGTGATAAAACTCTTTAGTAGTTAGCAGACAGGTGATTGACTTGGAGTGGATGACTGGGTATCACTGACGTAAAGATGACTTGGTGGATATTGCTTAGGACATGTAACGTGCTCTGTTGATTACCTAAGACTAGGACATTGATCGGTTTCAAGCCATGAGGGTTCCAACAAACCAGGATGTCACAAAAGTGATTGAAATATGTACAAGCGAAAGCAAATATGCAGGAAAGTGGGAATGCCAATGCTGCGTTGATATATGGAGAGCTTGAGTACAAGAGGTGCCTGTTTACCAAGTTTTCACCTACTTGGCAGAAATTCTCTCTCTCTTTTTTTTTTTTTTAACCGAGGTGCCTGTTTACCAGGTTTTCACCAAGGCATTTTCTCTCTCTTTTTCCTTTTTTTTTTTTCTAAATTTCTTCGGGACATTTTCTGATTTTTAGGATTTCTTGAGGACTTTTTTTGTATTTTTAGGCTTTCTTCAAGACATTTTTTGATTTTTATGATTTTTTCAAGACTTTTTCTGATTTTTAGGATTTCTTCAAGACATTTTCCGATTTTAATGATTTTTTCAGGACTTTTTCTGATTTTTAGGATTTCTTTAGGACATTTTCCAATTTGTAGGCTGTTGGAGCAGAGAATATTTAGGTGAAGAATTTCTTCAGATGGATGGTGTTGATCGGTTCATGGAGCTATTCTCCTTCCGATGTTGAGAGTTGATAGGTACAAGAGCCAAAAGTTGCAGTAACGATATAGGGACCCAGTCAGTTGGGTTCAAACTTCCCTTTGTTGTCTCGAAATTGTTGATTTTTAGATTTTCTCTTAGAACTAGGTCACCAACCTGAATTTCTCTATGTCTAACCTTCTTGTTATATCCTCTGGACATTCTTTTCTGATACACTTTGAGATGATCAAACACCACTTGCCAATGCTCATCCAGCAATTCGAGTTCTTGCAATCTAGATATTCTATGATCTTCATTAGTAACAAGACCTTGCAAGGAAACCCTTAGAGATGGTATTTCCACTTCAATAGGTAATACGACTTCGAACCCATACACCAAAGAGAAAGGTGTATCCCCAATAGGTGTTCTGATACTTGTTCTATAAGCCCATAATGCAGGATTGAGCTCTAGATGCCAATCCTTCCCGGATTTGTTCACTGTTCTGTGCAAGATGGTTAGTAGGTTTTTGTTAGATGCCTCTGCTTGTCCATTACTTTGAGAGTAATATACTGATGACTAGTGTTGTTTTATTCTGAATTTCTCATAGAGTTCATCTAGATATTTGTTCTTGAACTGTCCTCCATTGTCCGTTATAATTGATGAAGGTATACCATACCTACAGATGATATAATTAAGAATAAAGAGGGCTACTTGTTTGTCGGTTGCCTTGATGAGTGGAACCACTTCTACCCACTTAGTGAAGTACTCAGTGGCAGTGATAATGAATTTATGCCCATTAGATGATGCAAGATATATTTGGCCAATTAGATCAAACACCCACAGTTGAAAGGGCTAGTGTGTCACGAAGGGTATGAGATCTCTTGCAGGAGCGTGTATAAGGTGCCCATGTAGCTGACACTTTTCATAGGTTTTAGCAAATTTTATAGCTTCTTTCTCCATGTCTAGCCAGTAGTAGCCAACCCTTAGTAGTTTTCGTGCTAAAGTTAGATCATTCGAATGGGATCCACAAACACCTTCATGAACCTCAGATAATGCGTGTTGGGACTCCTCGGTTTCTAGACATCTAAGCAGAGTATTATCTAAACCTCACATGAATAGGTCATTAGCAATGATGACGTACCATGATGCATTGCGGATTAGGTTCCTTTTTTCATTTCGGGAAAGATTAGCAGGGACAACTTGGTCACGCAGGTAAGAGTAAATGTGGCTATAATGAGATGAATCATGTCCAATAATAGAACAGACCATCTGGGACTCAGGAGAATCATAGGTAGGATAATGTAACTCTTCCACCAAGAATTCAAAGCAAAAATTAGATTCCTGTAGCTGTGGTATAGATGCCAAAGTGGTCATTTCATCTACTGCTCTATTTGCTATTCTGGGGATCTGCTAAAAAGTATTTTTTGAGATCATCCACCATTCTTTTATAAGGCATCAATTTCTCATCTCTTGTCTAATATAGGTTATTGATTTAGTTTATGATGAGTTGAGAATCTCCATAGATGTGTAATTCAACAATCTTCCACTTGATGGCCAGCCTGATCCCGTTTACCAAAGCTTCATATTCTGCAATGTTATTTGTGCAAGGGAAGAAAATCTTGTAAGATTTTGGGATTGAATATTTTTGGGGAGTAATAAAGAATATTCCAGCACCAGAACCATGTTGAGTGAAAAACCCATTAAAGAACATCTTCCAAGATTGTTCAGTAAGGTGCATGATTGATTCATCTGGGAATTCTATATGCAGAGGTTGATTGTCTTCAAGTGGAGCATCAACAAGTTGGTCTGCAATAACCCGTCCTTTGATGGCCTTCCGTTCCACTTATTCAATATCAAATTTTGTAAGAACCATGACCCATTTACCTAGTCGCCCTATAAATGTTGCTTTCCTATGAAGATATTTGAGTCGATCAATCTTGGCTACTAGCTTAATGGAGTGTGCTAACATATAGTGCCTTAATTTTTGTGATGCAAATACCAATGCCAAGCATGCTTTCTCTATTATAGTGTATTTCATTTCATATGTCACCAATGTTCTCCTGATGTAATAGATAGATCGTTCCTTTTTATTTTCATCTTGTTGTGCCAGAAGTGCCGCCAGTGAAGTATCCGTAGCTGATATGTATAGAATCAATGGCTTACCTTGAATCGGTGGCATTAATATTGGTGAATTAGAAAGATATTCTTTCATTTGTTATAAATGTTGTTCACAATCTTTATCCCAATTGTATTGAATTCCTTTCCTTAGTACCTTTGTGAAGGGTTGAGCTTTGTCTGCTAGCTGAGATATGAAACACCTTATTGATTGAAGATGACCTTGTAAACTTCTCATTTGACTGATATTCTTGGGCGGAGGCATTTCCATTATAGCTTGGACCTTTTCAGGGTCAACCTCAATTCCTTTTTTGAAATTATGTAACCAAGCAATTTTCTTGATGTTACCCCAAATGCACACTTTTTAGGATTTAATCAGAGCTTGAATCTTTCCATTCTATCTAGTATGAGGCCTAGTTCTTGAATATGCGTAGATCTCTTCATAGTCTTTACCAGGGTGTCATCAACATAATCTTCCATGTTTTTATGGATCATATCATGGAAGATAGTGGTTACCGCTCTTTGGTAAGTTGCTCCTGCGTTCTTTAGCCCAAACGGCATAACATTCCAACAGAATGTTCTCCATGCGCATGTGAAAGATGTCTTTTCTTGATCTTTAGGTGCTATCTTGATCTGATTGTAACCAAAGAATCCATCCATTAATGAATACATTTCATATCCAACAATCATATCTACTATCATGTCAATATTGGGAAACAAAAAATCATCTTTCGGACATTCTTTGTTGAAATCCCTAAAGTCTGTGCAAACTCTAATGGATTTGTTTGCCTTTGATACAGGTACTATGTTTGATATCCATTTTGCATAGTCTATAGCTTTGATAAATCCATCTTTTAGTAATTTTTCTAATTCAACTTTGACTAGTAGTGCCACATGAGGATGCATCTTGTGAAGTTTTTGCTTGACTAGTTTAATTCCTGGTGTAATAGAGAGATGATGCATGATGAGATCAGGATCGAGTCCTAGCATATCTAAGTATGTCCATGCAAAGTTGATCTTCTTTTCTAAAAAAGGGTTGCTCAAATATTTTAACTCTTCTGCTAATAGTGATTGAGCTAAATGAATGATGTGTGGCATCTCTTGACTCCCAATATTCACTGGCTGAGTTGGCTCGATCAATATGAAAGATCTCTCCTGGAAGTGACTTGGCAGTATATCAAGTATCTCACCTTCAGGCACCTTTGAGAGGTTTTCACCTTTAGGTACGTCCTTTATTTTCTCTTTTTAAGATTTTGACGCCGCCACAATGTGGTTTTCGCCATCAAATCTTTTATTTTTATTTTTCTTGTTTTTGTGACTAAAATACTTGATATCTGCTTCAGTCATGTTTTCATTTTGTTCGCTAGTGGAAGAGTACATGGGTTCAATTGCATTGAGATAGTAGGCTAATGTATAGTCACTGGTAAAAGTAGGTACATTCAAGGGTTGGTTATAAAGAGTACAATCAATCAGTTTAGGATGTATTAGGGATAAGGTTGGAACAAGCTCAAGGGCGTTCATGGTACTATCATCATGACATCGGACCGACCAGTCAAGTTCCAAAAGACTACCTTGCATATGTGTCTCGAGACCAGAAAGAGTCACGACATGATTATCAAAATTTATGTTAGTATTTATTGGACTTGACCCAACCGACCTACTTCTAGTGTCATCACCTACTTCATACTGGACTACATATTGTGGTGTGACAATAGACAATATCTCATCATTCATGACAAAGTAGTCATAATATGTTGTTGAATAGTTGTTGTTATAAATAGAGCTCATGTCTGAGTCATCAGAGTCATAAGATGAAGTTTATGAGTCATCTTCAAGTGGCTTAGTAAAATTAAATATAGTATCAACACCCACATCTTTGATGCTGCAAGTTCCTTCATGATTTGGTTCATTGATTGCTTGTATTTGACACACTTGTGAACATAACTTTGACGTTTCCATTAATCCCTGTCGTCTCTTCCATTCAACTTCCTCTAGACTGATGACTAGTTCTTTTTCAGTAGCTTCTAATTCTTCTTTTATAGTTTCGTACCTGATCTGTCCTATCTCTTTAGAGAGAGAGTTTGTAGGTGAAGAAATTGCTTGTGTCTTTTCTTCCTTCAACTGTCATTCATAGTCTTCTTGTCTTTTTAGTCTAATTTCTTCCATTTCCTTTTGCATATTTAGGTGTATCAGCTCTTGTGAATCATCTGTGATGTCACTAGATTCTTCGGGGGTTTCTATAGTAGATGTATCTGAGATGTGGTCTGGACCCCATTCATACTCATTTGAATCAATTTCTGAATCATCTACTTGTTGTCTGCTCGTATATGTGACTGGAATGTTCAGCGGTGCAAACAATTCTCTAATCCTGTAGACTTCGTCTCTCATATCCTCTAGGACTTCTACTTCCTATGATACTATAGATGATATAACTGGAACTTGATTACCATTTGTTTCCTCTTTTTGGGTGGGCAACTCTTTTTGTTCATCATCATACTCTTCCTAAGTTTGTTGAGTATCAATTTCTTGTGTTGTTAAAGGTAGTACCTTTTTCTTCCAATTACGTTGATGGTGGGACATGTGTTTTTTATCTGATTTCTTTCTTGGATCATATCCCAGTCCAGCTTTATCATTGGCAGACTTAGTTTGTAACTGAATTGGTTCAATAGTACCTTTTTGACATTTTCCTAAAGGACCAGTACTTGAATATCCCATGCGTTGAAGCATCTTATAGCCTGGACCATATTATGTCAGAGAAATCTCACAATGTCGTATTTCTTTATTTGCACTGTCTTCTTTGAAAAGTGATTTGAGGACATCATCTTCTTCTATTTCATCTACAAGAGAAGTAGAGGACTGTATAAAGACACCACCATAAATGACTTTTGGAGTTGAAATGTGTGGCTTCATAACCTCTGATGGTTTTCCCGATTGTCTTGGTGATGGAGGAAGAGACATTAGTGAGAATATAGGCTCTATCTTGTATCCATCCATGCCATTGTTTGTGATTTTCAATTTCTTTTGTAAATCTTTCAGCAAAGATTTCAAACTTTCAGCTGCAAAAGCTGCTCTATTATGAGGAACAAAAGCATCAACACTTTGCGTTAATGCATTACAGGTATAACTTATATCACCAGGAATACTGACTTCAACTCTGTTATAAGGAAATTTCAGGCATTGATGATACGTAGATGGTGCTGATTTCATTTCATGAATCCATGGCCTAGCCAGTAAGATGTTGTATGAAAGATGAAGATCAAGGACCTAAAAAATGACATCTCTTTCTATAGGTCCTACCCTGATTGGTAATAGTACCAAACCCTTATAAGTTCTTTCTTCTTCATCATAAGCCTTGATTGTTATTTTCTTTGTTGGATCAATAACATTTTCAGAGAATCCCTGTCGTGTTAATAGATTGTAGGTACAAATATTCAACCCAGCACCTCCATCTATCAAAACACGTTTAACTCGGTGTTTGTGGATCATGGCTTCAATGTGTAATGGTTGGTTATGTGGGTGACTCAGTGAGTTATCATCTTCTTCAGAGAAAGTGAGGGAATGAGGTGAAGTCAGGTGACCCACCATAGATTGAAACCAATCTATGTTTAAATCTTTAGGGACACTAGTAGTAAGTAAAGCTTTGTCTAGGACCTCTTTATGAGCAAAAGAGATCTTAAGCAGTTCCAAAATGGAGATTTGAGCATTGGTTCTCTTTAATTGTTCGATAATACTATAACCAGGAGAAGATGATGAAGCTAGTTGTTTTGATTTGGTTGTGATTGTATCTATTTGCCTATTTGGTAGATTTGATGTTGTTTGATTGAAATTTGAGGAACTAGCTACTGGGGGAGTAATATTCCTTTGAGCACGAGTCACAACATTAGCAGCTTGTTCTTGACTTTGGTGATTTTGAACGATGATCACATTGCAATGTTCAGATTGAACAGATTCAATCATGTTGATCACATTATCATTGTTAGTGTAGGTGTAATTGACTCAAGCTCCTCCCTTGGATTTTGAGGAATCTCCTGGTTCATAAGTCGGTAAGGGATCTTTAAAGGCCTTATGATCAGCATTAGTCACATGACTTCCAACAAATATCTTGCCTGTATCAATGAGATCTTGAATTTCATGTCGGAGTTTCATGTAGTTGTTTATGTTATGTCCCTCGTTTCGATGGTAATCACAGTATTTATTTTCTCTCCACCATTTGGGTCTAATTTCTGGTTCATATGGTCTAGAATTATCTGGCAATGTTATCAGATTATTTTCCAATAAGTTTTTAAAAGAAGATTCATATAATTCATCTAGGGGAGTAAAATCATGCTTAGGTTTTGAAAGCCAAGGTTTTTCTTTAAACCATTCTCTTGTTTTCTTTGGGGGATTTTCTGTTTCAGTTTCAACTACCTTGAGTGCTTGCATGCCACTGGCCAAGTTAAATATTGTGGATTTTGTTTTTGCTTGGGCAATATCTACCACTCCATCATTAACGATGTTCTTGTTGCTATCTTTGCCATATTTCCAATATTTACTCTTTTCTTTAGAGCTAGAACCTTGCGATGTTTCTTTCCAAAGTGATATATCTCCCTTTTGGATAAGCACGTCTTCCATTCTAAGGGCGTTATCTACTATTTTGTTGAATGAAGGGTGTACTTGCATTTGGACACTGTACTTCAATTTAGGGACTAAGTTGCTGATAAATATATCCATTTTCTCAAGATCTGGGATAGTCCATGAATATCTAGAGAACATCTTTCTCCATCATTGGAGGAAAGTGAGAAAGGGTTCTCCTGTCTTTTGTCTGGTATTGAAAAGTTCTATCATAGTGACTAGGTGATGTATGTTGTATGAGTATTGTTGTAAAAATAGTTGGATTAGTTCTTCAAATGTTTTTATCCCTTTGGGTAGGCTTGCGAACCATTCCATTGCTTGACCCCCTAAACTCCTTGGGAAAAGGCGCATGAGGTACGTTTCATCATGCATGAACTCCATACAGGCGGCACAAAATTCTCTGACATGATCTTGAGGATCTGAGGTACCATCGTATTTTTCAAATTTTGGGATCTCAACTCTTGAAGGAAATGGAGACATGTAAAGGTTCCTGTCAAATGGGAATGGGCATATTGTATCCAGAGAATATTGTTTTGGTGTTTTATCTTTGTTTTGTAGTTTTGTGACCGTAGTTTGTAATGTTTGTATTTGTTTGCTTATCTATCCCCATGGTGTTTCTTCTTCTTTAGGGACGAGGGATTCCACATTATAACCAGTAGGGAGTTTAGCGCCTTGCTTTGCTAATTGTAGGAAATAGTCTTCTTTTTCCCTAGCCATGATGACCTTCATCATTTTCTGGAACTCTTTATCATTCTGACATCTATGTACTTTGGCTTCAGGAGGTTCGGGAGGCTCAGAATCAGTCGACGAGGAATCACTGTTAGTGGCATGATTGCTAAAGTCATTGTGAGTGTCTCATTTATTAGCTTCTCTTTCTTTGTCTTTCCCCAGACATGGTGGGAGATAAGGGCTGACCAAAGGTTGGTATATCGTAAACTAGTATCTATGATGAGGACGGTTTATTGTAAAAAGGGTTTTCCACAAAGAATGGATTGTCTTTTGACAAAAAGGGCGTTTCTTTTTCTTTGTCTCTTTTGCTGTGAGAATTTCTGGTTTGAACAGGCATTTGTAACCGACAGGACCAAGAGGCAAATGTTTTGCAGAAGTCAAGATCAAATTGTAGCTAGTAGCTCATTTAACCTAGTGATTGAGAGAACTAACTAAGATCTAGTCTAGTTTCAGGAATGATCTAACCTGTGTAAGACGTTATCTAAGTTAACTTAGGTTTGATAAGATGTTTGTTTGAACTAGCTTAAAGATGATCGACAAAATCATGCAACACAATGGTAGAGGTACACTATCAAGGTTGTTTATGCTCAAGAGGATGATGAGCAGTTTTAGACTCGCTGTAGACTATTTTGGACATGTTTGACTATTCTGTACTGACAAAATAAGAGATTCGTATGACAAGATTTTCTAAGCTGGACGACAATTTAATAGCTTTAGGACAACAACAGTTTTGTTTCATACGAGTTGCTGCCTATTACCATATGACAAATAGGCATATCTTGAACGACAAAGGATTCAGTGTAGTTCTGTCTCATACGACATAGGATTTAGTTATAATGATGGACTATTGGGTTTCGTACGACAGATAATTGAGCATAAGATGACAATTTAGCAGACTCGTACGACACAGGATATGGTGCAGGATGACAAATAATCAGGCTCATACAACTGTTCACAGGACAAAGACAAGAATTTTGAGTTTTTCAATAGCTGAGCATGACAACTGAGTATGACCAATTCTGAGGTGGACTAATTTTTGACCAAGATAGACTAGTTTTGACATGGATAGAGTTTTATCATTGAGTTGTTGATTTGTTATTTTCAATTTTAGTATCTCAGTTTCAGTTTGAGAGATGAAAACACAGAAAACATGCAAGATGAATAGTAACTTCAATCACAACACGCTAACCCTATGGAAGTTGTCTTAGAGAAGAAAACATTTTCTTGTTGAATTAGGTATACACCCAATAGCTAATCAGAATACGGCCGCTGAGTCTCACACAATGGATTCTCAACGCCGTATTAGCCGACTCCAAACGCTAATGGGGGCATGATATGGCAAGTGTCTTGGGAGAGTTACTATCTCTCTTGCACAAAGATTATCAACCTTTTGGAGGTGAATCAGGTAGCTTCTGTCTTATAGTTCTTAGTCAGGAATTCTATTTGAAATTACCCCTTGAAGTCACGCAAGGATGATTGAGGCCTATAGCCCGACAAGGTATTGAAACAAGCTGTAGTCACATAAATGTGATTGAGACCGTGAGGCCCTACAAATGCTCGATATGAAAGATCTCAAAGAGAAAACTCAAGTAATCCCATCCTCTGAGACTTTAATCACCAGAGGCCTATTTATTATAGTGAGTTGGAATGCTCAGGTCTAGCTATACTCACTTGGGTCATTCTCACAGGGTGATTACTTTTTCCCACTGTGAGAGGCCCACTAAAGGTATACAAATCTCAAAAAATAGAAAAAGCTTCGAGGGTCTAGATTTCTGATTTTCTGTAAAAGACAAGAGCATACTCTCCTACCTCTCAGATTTTTCTGAAAACACAAAAGACAGATTTGTTCATTAACTAGATAGCAAGTTAGGTGCCTAAAAAAGATGAATTTAAAGAATACACGATGTTTGGTTGATTCTCTTTAGGCAACCTGTAAAAACAACATATCAGTGGTCATGTTGTTTTTATTCTTTGACAGGCATATGTTTGATTGATAAATTCTTTGTCAAGCATCCTGCAAGAATCTGGTTAGGTTGTGAAAATCTCAGGTAGACAGAAGACAATTCAGGGTTAGCGTCAATGTAATCAAAATTTAATTCAAGAAAAACCTTGAAAAGTAATTTGTTTCTAATCTAACAGAAAACATAATCGTACGAAAATTCTCATAAAATGGAACGACATAAAACTTTTATCATACAAGTCAGAAATCAATACAAAATGATAGAAGATAACAGAAGCAGTATGTCGTACGAGTTCATATTCTGATTTGTATGACAATTTACAGGATATAATATTGTATCGTACAATAAACTGTAGGCTTCAATATAATGTCGTACGATGCAGTGAAACTACTCATACGATATTTCGCAAAGAGTGTATGGACGAAACCTGGAGGATAAAAAGTGATTTTTGAGGCCGAAAAATGCAGTTTCCTGCCCCACGGTGGATGCCAAAAAAGTGTGTGTGAAAAGTGAACCTGTATCTGTATCTGAAATACACAACACTTCAATTAAGTCATTACATGCATGGTTAGACAGATATAAGCACGAATATGAAAACCATAACAAATTGACCCATTGCCTTCTAAAAGATGCGAGTATAAGATTGCTCTCAGATTTGTATAAGCAATCGAGTGACTAGACTACACCAAGACGAAGGATTTAATCTATATGAGCATGATATTAAGCTAGATGGATGAAAGATTAATCTAACAAGATTTAAGAAATAACTAAGATAAATGATCTAAATATGCATGCAATGAACCTAGAGCAAAAATAACATAATAACAATATATTCTCCAGGATCTTTGAATGAGAGATGAAGGCTTGAATTTATAGAAAATTCAGAAAGAAACCAAAGGCTGAGATCAAATGATGATGAGCGGTCAATATTTTCCAAGAGGAAGCACAATCCAAGTGAATTGATGTGATTGGATGCTTTTCTCAGTTTTAAAGGAAATTGAACTAAAATTAAGATAAAATCAAGAAAAAACTATTTATTCTCTATTTCATTCAATTTTGATATTTAATTGTTTTAATTGCTTTCTCTGAGATTATTTATCAATTTTTAATTTGTTTTTCAAGATTATCTCCAACTGATTTCTTTTTTGATTTGTTTCCTTTTTTGAAGATTTATGCTCATAATTTCCAATTCCTCTTTCTTGATTTGTTTCATTTTTTGAAGATTTATGGCAAATTGATCTATTTAATTAAATATGCTAGGATATTCAATTAAAATAAATAGGATAATTGTTTAAAAATGATTTACTTGGAATGATCAATTAATTAAATAAATATTTAATTAATATTGAGTGATTGATTTTGCCATGTGACTTTGATGATTGAAGAAATTAATTGTGTGCTCAAGATTGATTTAATTGCCTTTGGTTAGGACCTTGGTGACGTTGTTAAGATTAGGGGCCCATGGTTTAGATGACCATTTTTGTGGTATTACAAAAACCGTGTACGTGGTACATGTCAAAAAAAGTTTTTTTAAAAACAATTGGGTCCTATTTTCCTCGTGACCATGGCATTTTTCCCTCTATTTTCTCAACAAAACTGCGAATGGGCAGCCACATTTCTCCACCAAACGCTATGGATCAATGTTAGTTTTTCTTAATTTTTGTCTTTCTTTCTTGTTTATTCAATTTGTTTTACGTTTTGAATTTAATTTGGTTTATTTTGATTAGGTTTTTTTATTTTTTGTTTCAAAAACCAGATTATGATGATCCACAACAACAACAACAAAATGCACCTCCTGAAAACCCCAAACAAAACCCATAAGATACACCTCCAGTTCCTCCTTTTGACTGTACACCTAAAACACAAGAGCAATCAATTAATCAGTTAGGGAAAAACACGTCTAAAATAAATAGCCTGATTAATAAATTGAAAATATCTGAGCTTGAGCATCATAAATCCCTCACCACTAGCCTAGATACATTAGCTAGTGGTTCCACAACCGTTTCCACATAAATTACAAAATAGGGAAACTTTAGGGATATGTGTCATCAATATTGTGTTGGTGGGTTATCATACGAGAGAGCGAAAAACAAAAATATTAGTAAACAACAAATATGTGCCCTTCTTTTGATCCTAAAACTCATTAGTCGTTACCTCTTAATGCAAAGAGGTTTCCCATACATTGGTGTACCAATGTGTAGATGAAGAAACTTTTCTCATAGAGGTGGTGGATAGTTTTTGATAATCCACCTTGTAATAATTATGAGGTGCCATTATATTTTTTGAGAAAGTATACTGTGAGTTTGTCCTTAATGTGCGGTCAAACTATTTTGACATGAGAGAGTTCCATGGTAGAGGTGACGTCTCTTCCCAAGATAGGCCCAGAGTTCGTAGGTGATTAGCCTCGGAGAGTTGGTGCCCCCTAGCAACCAAACCCAAGGTGCATCAGGATGTCCCAGTAGAGCTGAAAGAGTCGATGGAGCTATAGACTTTTCAGGCAGCCGCAACATTGACTAGTGCCATCATCTAGCATGAAACACAGTTAGCACACCCTCTTGTACTGGATGATGAGCCATTAGTTACTCCAGGTGGCAACAGAGAGCCTATTCAACATGTGTGTGTTAGTTGCTCGGGGATATGCTCGAGGACAGATGATGTGACCGCTACAGATGGATCCACATCTCATTCATGTATGATTTGCGGGAGTAGATGTCAGACTCTCATGATTTAGGATGTGGTGCTGACAAAGGAGTTGATGGATATGTTGTTTGGCCATCAGCCGTAGACACAGGTGTGTTGTTTTGAATTCATACAGTCTTATTTATCAATCACTTGAAATTTTTAATTACATAAATGAATTTTCATTTATACATCAATTTAAATTGATACAAATAATATGCATTTCAGGATGTAGCAACGGTATCCCATACTCCTCCCGTAGTTACTACAATTGCAAGTTCGACACCTAAGGTATAAATTTTGTAACATGTTAAAATAGAATAGTACACTTTGAATTAAAAAAAATTACAAGATATAGTTACTATGTTTAATTTTTCATCCAATTTCGGTTTGTAGGTGTTGACAAGGGACCAAATGTGCCAAATTGATGACATCATGCTCTCAGTGATCAATTTTGGCCTACAAGGCTATACGGTATCATATTTTGTACACCCTTTTTTATGTATTGTTTTGATGGAATGTGCAAGTCATTTCATTTTAGATTTAAAAAATAATGTTTAATATATTATCTATACTAATATCTCATGTTAATTTTGTTTTTTTACGGTACCCCCCTTCACGTCTAGGCCTTGTCCTAAGCAAAATAATTGCTGGAAGATGCCAAAACATGGGAAGAAGGTAATTGAACACATTTTTAGTTGTACAATTGTTTGAAAATGTTGAAATTGTCTTAGTTGGGATTTGTAGATTGATTAGTGTTTTTTGTCTATTTTACATTTACAACGGCCATTGAGCTATGTGGATTTGTTGAATGCACCTGATTCACTTGTAGATCAAGAGAGGGGGGAGGTATGTATCTCTACTTTATTTTCTTGATTTCTTGATTATATGCACGTGTACATGTGAAACTGTGATAAATTATAATCTTATAATTTTTTCATACAGGAAATATCCATAGTTGCTTCATCAATGGCGAGCCCTCCTTCGTGCACTGGAGAAGCATCTCAAAGGATCTAGTACACGTTTTTTTGATATATTACATTATTTTGTTTTAACCTACAATACTTATCATTATATTAATTATATTTAATCTTTGATCATATTTTGTATAGGTAATAGCGACAGTTTCTCCATTGATGGTGAGCCATCCTCAGTCCATTGGAGAAGCATCTCAGGCATTGCATCATTGTTCTCTATATTATATATTTTAAGTGTTTTTGATGAATTTATGTTAGTACATTGTATTAATTGTACATTTAATCTATAATATCCCCTTTCATGGTTCGACCATAACATGGATCCTTTTAAGTTTGTCTTCAAGAAAACTCCTAAGACTGACAAGGAGAGGAGAGTGAAGACATTAGATCCGAGATCAGCTAATGAGGTAATCTACATTTCAATTACAAAGAAATTATAGTTAAATGCATAGTTATTTTGTTAATTGTGAACTATTTTCTACAAAAGAATTCTAACTTGGATTTTAAATTGTGGTTTTGCAGCCATCTGTAGAGCTGCGTACTGCATCGAAGAGGCTTGATTTTGATGATCCACCACAATTTTAGGATCATATAGTGTTATTTGTGGTCATAGAATGACCAATACATGTAGATATATTCTACATTTTTATTGTATATCGATTTGGACATGACATATGCCACATTTTTGTAATTCTTGTATTGACTTGGCAGACATGCCATATATATATATATATATATTGATATTTGATCCAATAAATGTGTACTGAATTAGTTAGTGTATTTGTTGTATTTCGTGGCTGCCCTTTTATAAAGTTAATTGATTATTTGCCTATGTAATCAATAATATGAATATAAAAAACAAGAATCTATGATATTAAACATTGCAATCATGGAATATGATTTGATAAAATTTGTAAAATGTTGAATTAACCCTACAAAACTCCTTGTATTCAATTTATTATTGTGTATTCATTGTATTTGGTGGCTACCCTTTAATAAATTTAAATGAATATTTGCCTATAATCAAGGATATGCATATAAACAACAAAAATAGACAATATGAATATAAACAACAATATGTGTGTGGTGCGAGAGCACCCTCATGCTCACAATGGTCAAATTTTGGTTCTTGTGTTTGGGGTCATTTGGATAAAATATGTAAAAGTTGCTCAATTGTTGTCAAAGTTGCTCAATTGTCATCAAATTTGTCAAAGTTTATCTTTATTTGGATAAAAGATGTAAAAGTTTCTTAGTTGTGAAAGTTGCTCACTTGTTGTCAAAGTTGTCAAAGTTACAAGATAAGCTAGAATTGATTCAGTTCATTGTGTGCACAAATCAATGTCACGAATGTGTCTAGGTGGGAAGGTTTATGCTAGGCATACTCCTCTCGTGCATCCCAAAGAGTCAGAACATCAAGATTCATACCCTACCGACGTGATCTCTCAAGTTCCCTGAGTCCAAAAAATAATCAAACTTTGACGGACCGTTTCTTCCAATCTAGGACACATATAATCAATTTGTTTGAACTTGTGGGGTCACGTGAGGCTCCTATACAATGGCCTATCTCAATTTTTGACGAATCGGAGCCATTTTCAATTGGTAGTATTTTTTTGCCTGATGCAAAAACCATCAGTTGCATGCAATGCAAAGTTGCAAGATAGGCTAGAATTGATTCAGTTCATCATGTGAACAAACTGACGTCATGAGTGCATCTAGGTGGGAACGTTTATACTATGCATGCTCCTCTCGTGCATCCCAAAGTACCAGAACGTCAAGAGTCATACCCTACCAGTGATCTCTCAAGTGCCCCAAGTCCAAAAAATTGTCAAACTATGATGGATTGTTTCTTCCATTCTAGGACACATATGATCGATCTGTTTGAACCAGTAGGGTCATGTGAGGCTCCTCTACAATGAATTATCTTATTTTTTAATGAATCAGAGCCATTTTAATTGGTAGAATTTTTTTGCCTATTGTAAAAACCGTCAGTTGCATGCAATGCAAAGTTGCAAGATAGGATATAATTGATTCGGTTTGTCCTGTGCACAAACCGATGTCACGAGCGTGTCCGGGTGGGTAGGTTTACACTAGGCACGCTCCTCTCATGCATCCCAAAGCGCTGGATCGTCAAGAGTCATACCCTACGGATGTGATGTACAAGTTGTTTGACAAGTTTTTTGATAACTTTTTTGACAATAATGATAATTTTTGCTCAAATTGTATCTAGACTCAATCTATGACTCCTATGACCCGATAATGACTCAACTAATTGTCTATGATTATACAAGAATCAAGAAAGCTCATGATTGACCTTATCAATAATGGTCATGATTGACCTTATCACATCACATAGACTCAAAACATAGACACAAAAAATAGTCACAAAACATTGTCACATATTACTCAAAATTTTTCCTCTAAATATGGTCAAACCAGCTCTTGGCTATTTGAAAATACAAAAAAATGTCTTACAAATCATCTCATGGACTTTTATACAAAATTTGGCATTACAATATGTGCGATTTAGCTCACCACCATTTTAATATACAAAATTTGGCATCTAAATATGTACAAATCAGCTCACTACCATTTAAATATACAAAATTATGCCCCTAAACATGTAAAAATCAGCTCATGGGTATTTATATATACAAAAAATGAATATAGAACAATTCGTCGATAATATATAAAAAATTCTTAAAATCATTCTACTATGAACCGTAGAATCAATTAAGTGAGCCTTCAAGATCGACTCTAACCCATATTGTGTCAAGTATTGCCTCATGGTCAGATTCATGAACTTTTCATAAAATCTTGTTATGAGGTCTACCACAATACTTCATCAAATGAATATTTGTTACAACAACAAGGTTAGAGAAATGAAGAACACGTCTGTGTGTTTCAAAGTCCTCGAACAACCAAACATCACAATTCTTGATAGGGTATCTCCTAAGCCATGTTCTTGTCATGAAAACATACCCTATTGGGTACTCAATACCCTCTCCATCAATGATTATGATTGTCAATTTTGTTTTAGGCTCAACATAACGACACAAATAGTAATTTGTTGCTTTTTCATTGTTCTCTTCTGCAACAACTTCATACACATGACTTGAATTTTATAAAGTGATAAATAATACCCAAAACAAAGTGTGATGTACAACAAAATGAACCAAAAAGAATACATGCAAAAAAATTAACTCAAAAAATCACTTGAATCCACTAGGTCAGATACATGGTCAAAACCCACCGATGTCTCCATCTAGGTCAATTGTAGTGCTTTAGGAATTTGATATGTATTAATGGGAACCAAGAGTCTACAAGAGCATTTGTCAACTCACTCTTATGAATCACATTCTTCCCACAAACAATACATGCATGAAGAGCAAAAACATACCATCTGTCTCATATAAATTACTAGTGAACTTGCATTTGAACTCATAAATGAGTGCATGTCACTCAATCCTGCAACTGTACATCAATATAGATAGTTTTCAATGTTAGATTAAGTGATCAACGAAAAATATCTATGAACCATTCACGTACCTGGATTACCAGGACTCATTGTAGAGTTACACCATCACAAAATTGTTTCTGCATTTATCAACTCAGCACCACCTTCGTACTTCAATTCTTCTCTATGTATGGCTCTTTTTACACATGCTCCTGCACCATCATGCTCTCCCTTACCACATCTAGCCTCAGTGAAATTCCAAAAATGTTGTACACCGCTTGTCATATGCATCCTTGTCAACCAATAAAACATCTTTGCATTATTGAATTGTGCGGTACAATTATCTGACCATATTAAGTTTCGGTTGTATTGTATGTTTCTTGTAGTACCCCTTCTCGATCAGACTTTTAGACTGATATTTTGTTGCAGTTTACTTTTCAGTTGATACATTACTGCTAAACATTATTCAGACGTATTTGATATTATTTCATGTTTATCTGGATATGAGATGTATGATTTATGTATAGTATTTTAGTAGTTGTGATTGCAACATTTATGGATTATTGCATTGTACTGACACTTTACTTTATCTATGCGATGTGTCATATATATGTTGTGTGTTTGCAAATGTAATGGATGCAAGGGGATGATTTTCCTTCACTTAGTTTGGCGAGACAGGGAACGTCATAATTCTCCTTCATCAGTGTGTGTGTCATGTATTCTATATTTATATACATGCATTTGTGATTCGATGATGCACGATATTGTAGGTACAAGTACCGGGTAGGTACGGGGTACCATCTCCACCTGGCTTCACAGGTCTGAGCGTGCCTTAATATGTCTGATGGGAGTAGAGGAGATAGCCGTTGACCCTAATTCATACCCTTAGTCTACTCTTGTGAGTGTCGTCAGTTCCTTTTGCTCATCCTTCGAGTCTTGTTCGTTTGACTTTGTCGGAGTCTTCTTGTATTTTTCTTGGTTTGTGTGCCATAGTGGGTGTGATTATTTATTTGAGTTTAAGTCGCCATTTCATAGTTGTTATAAGTAGTTTATGCATTATTATGCCTTTGTGTTATGAGCTTAGCTTATTGAGTGAAGTTATTAGATTTAAATCAATAATTGTTTTATTTTGGAAAAGTAACTATTTTTAAATAATATAGAAAAATAAAATAAATAAAGTTAATTCTATTGCTTTTAGATTTAAAGAAAAAAAAATAAAAATAGAGTTAAATTATTGATTTTCATCTTTGTTGAAAAGTTAATTAAATTTCATAATGGGAGAAATGTATTTTTTTTCAAAAAAAGGAAATTTCCATTTACTTTGAAAGAAAATAGATAAAGTCAATTTGATTATTTAAATGTTTTTTTCGGTGAGAAAAATATTTCAACCTAAAAGTTTAGGTTAAAATATTTTTCCTATTTATCCCTGTAAATATTTTTGGAAGGGGATGCTTATTTTTGGGAGGAGGAAAATTCTGGAAAATTGTTTGGAAGGAAGATTTTGGTTTTGGTCTGGTAATTTGTTGAAGGATAGAAGCTCACAAATTTCTTCCAGGAAGCTCCACAGGTTGGATGGTTTCTACTTTGTTATTTTAAAAATATATGCTTCTTTCCCTTCTTCTGGGTGTTGTTAAAAGTTTGATTAAATGAGTGTTGTGTTATGGATTTAGTTGCTGTGAGGTTTATTGAAAAATCTCAATCAATTTTGTTATCAAAATGCAACTTCAAACTCTTCCAAATCAATTTCATGAAAAGTTTTGGTTTAAAATCCATTTCTTCATTTTGATTATGCAAAGAATTTGATTTCCTGGTGATTGTAGCTTTTAATTTTTGTGATTTTGGGTAGAGTCATGCTGGCAAAATTTTGCCAAGAATTTCCCCTTGTGTCTTGATTTGTTTAAATAAAAATTCTTCCTGGTAGTTTCAAAATTGGGGAAAATTCTGAGTTAAATTCTTCTTGTCCCATTCTTGTTTTGGCAAAAAAAATCCAATTGGGGAATGGCAATCAAGTTAGTTCCCAGTCAATTTGATTTTGGGAATGAAATTGTTTGTTTTGGGAAGCTATCTTACATCTCCGTTTTGTCTCAGAGATTGTATTTTCTTGTAAAATTTCATTACCAGTGATTAAATTTCAGCATGTTGTGTTGTTCAATTTAAAAAAAAATTAGACTGATGTTTTTTTTTAGTATAAGATCACAGAGAATTAAGTCTCTGTCAATTCATTTTGATGAATTGATTTAAAAAAAAAAAGAATGTAAAATAAAATTTTAAATTAAAATTTAGATTGGCAGAGGGGAGGCGGTGCCTTCTACCCCATGGTAGCAGTTCTACCGTATGGTAGCGCCTGCTACCATTTGGTAGTAGGTAGCACTTGCTACCTTTCGGTAGTAGCAGGGCACCGATAAATAAAAAAAACAAAAGCGCCCCAAATGGCCACCGAATTCAACATTCAGTTTTTTTTTAATTATTTTTTTTAAGTTAAAAAAAAATATAAATATTAATAAATAATAATTATAATATATATATATATATTATTTTGGGTTATTTGTTTTATTTATGTACTTTGGGAAAATAAAAGAGCTTTGGCAAAAATTTTGGAAATAAATGTGTTTTTTTTTAGAAATTAGATATTATATCTTTATATTTGTTAATATAATAAAATCATATAATATTATATTCAATGAATATATATTATATTGAAATTATTATATATATATATATATATATGTTTCAATTGGAATTAAATTTAGATTATGGTTATAGTCAATTTGGGTAAATTGTAATTTAATCATAATCAGATGATTGGGGGATTAAATTTTAAATGTGGGTTCAATTAACCTTATTAGACATGTGGCTTCATTGTTTTCTTATATTAATATAGATGTAATTTCTTTATTTCTGGAAAATCTTAATTGCAAGTATTTTATGTTTTCTGACTACTTTAAGAAAAGATTGCCTATTTGGGATCTTGTGTTATAGTAATTGCAGTCAAGTTTATGATTCATTGCAATTCTGGTGAGTTGTCATTATGTCGTATGATGTATACCCCCTTAGTCAGGTGTCGTTGTATAAACCCTGTGGATGTGAACCATTGTGTGTTATGTTTCCAAATGGTCAATCTTGGGTTAGTGACTATGAATCCTTCACTGAATCCTTCACTTGTGTTACGTCAGGATTAGATATGGCTGTCAGTTTTGCCATAGAGTTCTCATAGAGAGACCTTTCCTATTAGTGTCCTAGGAGAGAGAGTGGCTTTCGAGCGGGGGCCGCACCTGAAGTGGATGGCAGGATAACCCCTCGGAAGTCAAATAATAAGTGATAACCTAACAATTGGTTAGGGGGTGGGTATTTATTAATTTAATTAAGATATTATACCCTGCACACGGTTGAGTGCTTGTATAGGCTCAAGGTGTGTGGGAAGGCTTAGAATGGAAAACCTACCACCTTGTCTTCACGAAAAGTTGGTAGGGTTCGCATGATGCTTAGATGGGGCCGGGGGTTCAGGAGAGGTCACCAGGATAACCCAGGATGGGGGTCGGGACCTATTGAGACTTACCCAGGGTAACCATCTTAAGCTATGTGATGACACTCTCTCTTTAGGGTTGCTAGTGTTTTGTAAGTTGAGTCACTTGATTTCTGTGGAGTCTTGTGTACTATCGTACTTGTCTTATTGCTTGCTTGAGGGTTTCTGCTATCTCCTAGCATGATGGGGTGGTTCCATTATGGGATCACATGGTCGGGTGGTAGTGCCACTTTCCATCGGATATCTTTGTTCTTACCTTCATGCGACGATTGGCTTCGTCGGTGTACCTTGGTTCATGCTTCATGTATCAGCTCACGTTCTTGATATTGTACCTTTGGGACCCGTGTGGTCATTGTATTAGTAACTTTGTAACCTATGTACTTTAATTGTTCTATTAAAGCCATGTAATTTATGAAATGTTGTAATTTAAAGTTCAATGGGATGTATGTTATTTCAGTTATCTTGCATCTTATGTATAAATGAATCATTGGAAGTATATGTATTGTAACTCTTTATACCTATCTATTTGGAATCAGTTTTTTGAGTTTGAGTTAATTAATCGTAATTGAATTTCCCTAATTTAGATGGATAATTGGATTAACATTGTGATGTAGTTTTAATTCGAAGTAATCTTCATTGGTAACCCTTTAGGATGTCATTGTTAGACTTCCTCTTGTGTTATTATACGTGCAATGTTATAATGAATGCACTTAATCTTTAAAAAAAATAAAATTGTTGTACCCTTTAGTTTCCTTGTAGCATTGCATTCCTTTAGGGTTCCTGGCGGGGCATTACATTTCTTTCCTTTAAATTATCATAGAAAATTTTTAAGTATCCTTGTACAAACTCTGATGAATGAGTACGATCATCACTTATGTATAAGTGATACTCTCTTACAACCTTTCTATCCTCCTTCCTCCTCTGTGCTGTCATCTGCATGCATGAATGTTATGTGTACATAAATAGAAACTTGTGTAGAATAATAATAATACATATATTGCACTTCATTTTGAGGTTGGAGTGTATAATTTTCAGCAAAATCAACAATAGAAACAATGGTGCCAAGAGGAAATATGTCCTTACATAACTTGAATTGCTCATCTAACCATCGAGCTCTATGTGTATGCATTATGTACTCATAAACTAGTTTCTCTTGAATTTTTTTCATAAATTCAGCTACACATATATTATTTTTCACTAATGCATCTCTTCAAATATTTTCCATTTTTAACTTCATATGTGACTATCTTGTATTTTCCAAAAGAAACTAGTGTCCTACCAATTTCATCTGTGCTCTCTAAATGTACACATCTTGGTAAACGTTGCAAACCACCACATATAGCACAAGAAACTTCCAAAAAAGGCATCTTATAATAAATGCAACCATCATGTCTATTACATAGCACACTTAAAATTAATTCTCTTAGCGACTTAGGAGGTTCTTTTATATTGCATTCCTGCAAAACATCGTTAGTGTGCAAAGTAGAACAAATATGATGAAAAATATCAATGCATGGAAAATTCAATATGCATCCTACAACAACATGTGGTGCGTACATGATTAATCTTAATATAAAAAGGTTTTTCCATTTCAAAAACTCTTTCAGAAATTCTTATTTGAGGAAACTTTTCAAGGAATCTTTCATAAAATTTTGTTTGAGTCATATCCAAATAGTGTTTGACATGTGGTTCATGATTTGTAGACCCGATTAACCTTCTAACAACATCTCTTTGGTCGGTTGAAACTCTTGTGTTGTCATGCCAAAAATTTTCAATTAGTATTCTTAGTGAATCAATAACAACCTTGTCTTTGCATGGTAGTCTACCTGAGAATTCCCAAAGAGAATTATTATTAGGTTCCTCTATTTTTTCTCTCCTTTGTGATGCTTTACTTAAAGTTGTTCTACTAACATTCAATGAATTACTTATTTTTCTTATCAAACAATTTTTTTTATTTTCTTGCTCATTATGGTTGATGTAATGACACGTCGAGTAACATTAGAATCTTTAGTACGTGATTTTGAACCAATAGCTTGATATGCATAAAATAGATTTCTCATAATAGTTCTTTCACTGTTACTTTCAAATGATCTTAGGCCTAGAATTTTCATTGTCTCTCTAAAATTCAAATTTTTAATCATTTGAACAATTAATTGACATCTTAGGGTTTGATTTAAGTTTTCAAAATAGTTTTGCCATATTCTTTTAACCAATCTCCTACAAGTTCGTTCATTCATTTTATCGAGCATTGGCTTCAATATATTCTCATCAATGTCAATTAGATACTTTAGTTTCCTACGAATGATTCTAGGAGGTGTTAACATCGGTGCATTGTGTACATTCAACTCGTCAAATAAAGCAGGTGTATCTTCATCATTTAATTGATTATTCAATGTGGTCTATTCTTCAATTGCATTAGGTTCATTTGGTAAATCAAATATCTCTTCTTCAATTGCATTAGGTGCATTATGTTCGTTTGGTAAATCGAATTGAGATGTTGAGGGTGACATACCTTCTTGTCCCAGTGTTCTTGTGTCACGTAATTTCTTCATATGTTGACTTTGTCTTTCCTTTTCAGCCTCTTGTTGCCCCATCGTTCCTTGCTTGTTCTTTCCCATGGTTGATATCGGTTGTCCTAAATATAATCATATTACATATATATGTAAAAAAAAGTTCATAAACAATCAAATAACTATAAATAAGCATCTTATCATTATTTTTTTGAAATAAAACTATTAAACAATCACAGTAATATTGACAAAACTAATAAGAATAACAATTCAATCATTTGAAATCATGCAAAAAATAAAATTCACTTACTTCTATTTATAAAAAAGTGATAGAAGTGTAGACACAGTTCTAGTGGGGCCTTCAACAACCTCAAAAATTTCTTTTGAGGCCATTGAGGCTCTCTGGCAAATAAAACTATGTCTAAGTACCGCGCATGCGATATATTAATAACCACATACGCATTGTTGGTCCCTAAAATGTTGGCAAGCCCAACGGTAATTTTTTTTCACCCTGTATGTGCTCCTACGCCTTAAAAATGTTATGGCAAGGCAGAAAACTAATAGGCTCAGTACCCCGTACACGCTATTTGTAGTAAAGAAAATGTGAAGGAAAATGGAGGGAGGGAGAGGGGGAGAAAGGGAGTGGGAGAGAGAGAGATAGGGGGAGAGGGAGAGAGAGAGAGGGACAAAGGGAGAGGGAGAGAGAAAGAGTGGGGAGGGAGAGAAGAAGAGAGAGATGGATGGGGTATGGAGGAAGGGAGAAGGGGAGAGAGAGAGGGGGGAGGGAGAGAAGAAGAGAGAGAGGGATGGGGTATGGAGGAAGGGAGAAGGGGAGAGATGGACATAGAAGTAGAGGGAGAGAGAGAGAGAGAGAGAGAGAGAGAGAGAGAGAGAGAGAGAGAGAGAGAGAGAGAGAGAGAGAGAGAGAGAGAGAGAGAGAGAGAGAGAGAGAGAGAGAGAGAGATGATGCACAATGGGTTTTGTACACTGAGTCAAATTCTAAGTCTATCAAGGAAAGCATAGCTTCTCGAGATCAAACTGTGGACCTTGAGATTATTAGGTCTACTGTTCATCCAAATGGTGACCACTACATGGAAGATCTAATTGCAAAACAACAATATAAAGTAAGGGAGATAAAGGGGGTAGGGAGAGAGAAAGAGTGGGGAGGGAGAGAAGAAGAGAGAGAGGGATGGGGTATGGAGGAAGGGAGAAGGGGAGAGAGGGATAAAGAGGTAGAGGGAGATAGAGAGAGACAAAGAGAGAGGCACCCTATACACGCTTGAGAGGGGGAGAGAGGGAGACAATACACATACATACACACATATGTGTGTATATATATACTTAATATATTATATATATTATATATTATATAAAACATATTATATATATTATATATATTTATTATATATTAAATGTATATACACATATTATATATACAATATCATATTATACACACTCCCAAGTTTTAAATAAAAGTAGCACGTACACGCTGTTTTAGCTTTATTAATGCGTACACGTTGTTTATAGTAAACATAGTGCATACGTGCTTCTTATACCATAGGTGCCCCATATGCGCTTTTGACTATTTAGTTTTGGAAATAGGCCTCGATGACACAACTATGGGTTGGAATTTTGATTTCCCTCCATTTCCCTCCTTTTTGATGTGTTTTATTTTATCAACTTGGTTTCTCAACTTTGTCATCATCAAGTTTACACTTCGTCAAGTGGGTATCTCTAAAATTGCCACCATATTTTCACCCATCTTCTGAGCTTTCTAACCATATATATTTTTAAAAAATTGAACAATAATAACATATTACTATTGAATTTGTTTTACCAGTGTCTCCATAGTTCTTACAGATATACGTGTACCATTTTTTTAATATCTTTTGATCTACTTATCCAGATTTTAAAAACTTCATATATTATATTGTAGTGTACTTGATTCTTTACAATTTAAAAAAATAAATTTTAATTTTTAATTTTTTTAGTGCAAGTTATGCTTCGTGCACGAATGCTCAATTGGAAAAATCATAAGAAAAAATACTCCACAAAAAATTATTAAAAAATACAAAACTTCTAGTGCTCACTCTTAACTATCTTTCTGCCAAAGGATTTGTCAAAATACTAAATCTAACTATGAATTTTTTGATGCACACGTTAGACACTATGTTATGTTTTCCAGAGAAAATCAGGGTCTATTTTTTGTGTGTGAAGGATTTGACCCCCTTAATCCTATCCAATTTTAAAAATGTTTAGTAGTTTGGAAACTAGATTCAGAGTACTACAAAAAAATTTCTTTGATTATCTTCATATCTTGAGTGGATTACTTTCAAATTTTGCCTCCAAGTTTAGGTTCACCTGATTTCTGAAAAAAGTGTCCACTTATACCCCCCTTTTTGACCACCATCTTTGTGCACTTACCTAGCTTGTTCTTGGCTACACTCAACATGTCCAAAAAAAGGACAACTCCACCATGCATATGTCCAAGAGATAGTAAAGTCAGCCCGAGGTTAGAGTGGACAATTTCCAAGGTGTTATGAAGACCGCTTAGGAGGAATGTGAAGGTGGTTAGCCCAAGGTGAAGTCCGCTAAAGAAAGTAAGGGGAAATGACATAAACAAGGTGAATTCCACCAAAGGAAGTAAAAAAAAAAATAATGTTCAATGTCACATGAAGTTATTCATATCATCAATGGAAAATGGTATGGAAAATAAGAAGTTCACCAAGATGAAATTGGCATAATGATGTGCCAAGTCCGCCAAAGCATAAAAAAGTGTCTTAACACATGGATAAATTTGTCATGGATAAAGGTTTGGAAAAGTTAGAGAAATATTCAAAAATCCAACATAGATTTTTTTTCAAAACTCAAGACAGAATTATTTTTGAAAAATAATACTAACACTTAGTAAATTTTGAACTCAAGAAGAATCTAGAAGATTCCATGCCAACTCGTTCAAAGAGAATATTAAGTTTCCATTTTGGAAGAAATAAAACAATCCAAGTTCAACAAATCTAAAGAAAAACATGAAGTTGCTAAAAGGGTCGAACTTCTCCAACTCTATATCAATTCAACTTGTCCTTTTCAATTCATTCTCAAGTTGAGATTGAAGTTCGAAGGTTTTCTCTCTCCCAAGGTTACGAAAGATAGATTTTAGAAGGAGAAATTTTGAAGAGAAAGTAAATTTTCTAAGTGGAGGATAGAGAATAAAGTGAATTTTTTGAGTTGAAGAACATAATTTCCAGAGAATAAAGTGATTTTTCTGTGTTAAAGACAAAATGTTCTAAATTGAAGGCAAATCTTCGTGAAAATCAGTCAAAAGTAAATTCCAGAAGTTCAAAAATCCATATTTTTGATTGATTTCTTTCATCCTTCTTCTATCTTAATCATTTATTTCATAAAATCTGCTAAGTGTTGTGCAATTTTCTTCCATTTTCACTCTAATTTTTAACAGAAATGTAGCTTTTTGACAGGCTGAAAGTGAAAATTTGAAGCAAAACGTCCAAAATCAGAGTTAAAACTTTAAACTTTGTTGAAAAATAATGTTTAATTTTTCATTTTTATTGTAGGTTGATGACAAATAGAGGAGGACCTTCAAGGAAAGCCCATATGAAGTTTGCTAGGAAAGGGGTGAAGCCTAAATCAAAAATTAATTCCAAATGGAAAAATAGTATAGACACCAACCTTGAGTACGTAGAATTCAAAGATTTCAAAAGGAGAATGTATGGGGAAGATGGATTTTTGTCGATACCTATTCCTCATCAGATGATGAGAAATGACATCATCCAAGCAACATGATTTTCACCAACTATGGAATTTGTTGAGCTTATGGTTGAATGTGCCATACACTACAAATCACAAGAAAGGAAAATCATTGTGCCAGATGGAAGAGTATTGGCTCATCTCGAAGAATTAGTCATTCAGGATTTCGAGTTACAACCAAACTTCATATAAAACTAAGGAAGAAACCAAAAGACTTTATGAAGATCAATCTGAACTTTGTGCATCAAATGTTAATAAGTTGTGGTTGGAGAAGCCAAGACCCAGTCTCAAGAAAGTGCCAAAGAAACTATTTTGCAATGAATTCAAGGAGGACTATGGTGATATCATTTTACTGTTGAATAAAGTAATGGGTACCCCTCAAGGTGCACCATTCGAAATATGGATGTATTATTTTATTGACGAAATCAACTCTGAAGTTAAAATATTCAATTATTCCAAGATAATTAGCAACACCCTGAATGAACAGCTAAATTTTTTGGAAAGGATGACGTCCTTTTACATGAGCTCCTACATCATCTATCTACTGGAAAGAAACTATACAGATATACAAGACTTATTTGCAAGGACATAATAGGAAATGGCAAGAGTGAATTTAAATCCTATGACTGTTATCTACAACTACAACTAAGTGAGAAGGCCCACTTCAAGTGGGTAGATGATGCATTTATGATGTATATCACCAAAACATTACAAGGAGGAACCCATCAGAGGTTCACTCCAGAAGCCAAGAGTTTGATAAGAAAGTATGGATCCTGGTTTATCCAATTTCCAAGATTCACATACATAAGAGTCTAGGGATTTACTTGATGTCAAATTTATCAATTTTTGATTTATCCCACTAATAGAATTATCTTGCTTGAATTCCTTAGACAAATGGAAACATATTGAGGCTTCCAAAGAACAAAGCAGAAGGTGGCTATTTCATTTCCATTTTTCATTAGGAATATGTTGGAGTCTTACCCAACAACACATGAATATGAGAGTGCTAGGTTGGAAATGTAGTGGTATCCATTCACATTTTACCGATCCAGGGCTAATTTTGATCCACACAACCATATTGGATTAGTAAATGGAGAGAAGTACAGGCATAGAGTTGCCATAGAGGATTTTTGGGAAAATGTTGTGGACAAGTTTGAAGTCAGTGAGAAGACTATGGTCTAGATTGCTAGTAATCATGATCAAAACAATCGAGCTCTTCTGTGTGCCTGATCAGTTGGAGGATAATGGAGAATACACTCAGTCGCGCTTTGATAAAAATTGGCCTCTTTCTCCTATGAGATGGTGAAAACCATAACTCACATATATAACCACCTTGATGTAGCCAGTTATCAAGTATTCGTAATGATGGGTTGACCATCAAGTCCATGTTTTAAAGTGAAAGAGTGCGACTCTCACTTATAACTTGATGGGTGACATGGAATCATACTCTTCCAATGAAGGGGCATCTCAAAGTGCCAGGCCAATTGAAAGTATCAATTCAAGAAAAAGGAAGGAAGTAGTTGATGAACCTTTAAGCTCAAATAGTAAGGAAGTCATGAATGAGGAACTTTCTCAAAAGAAGCAGAGGTCAAAGCCATCCCATTCTGCTACATCTAAGAATTTGGACAACCTAATGATTATTGAGGATCAACCAATTGCTGAAATAAAGATTTCTTTTCCAATCCATGAGGGAAATATTGGATTAGTGCAACAGGAAGATGAAGAACCTCCATCTCCTATAGACACGGAGATACTTAAATCAGAAAATGAGGTGGATATCTTGGGCGAAGAATTTCAAGAGGGAACAATTTTGTCTCTTAGAAGAGTTCAAGATATACCATGTGAAGAGAATGATCAGGAAGAGGAACACCGTATTGAGAAGCCTATGATTCTTGATTGGTTGAAAGAAAGGTTGAAAGTAAAAGTACCAGTTGAAGTTCAAGAAGAGGACGACACAACTGATTTCTTGGCTAGATTAAGAAAGGTTGCTACAAAGAAGCTAGTCATTTTGTTTTCTACAATCCAAAGAGATGAAACAAGTTGTTGTACAGTCCAGATTGTTGTACCAAAGGTGGACAAGGCAAAGGAGGATATTACTCCTCGAGAATATGAAATCACCATTATCGACTTGGGACAAACTACAAAGGGTCAAGAGGTGGAAGATTTAGACAATTTAGTTGCTTCCATGAAGGTAAGATTGGAAAAAGAGATAGGAAAGAAAAGAGAATACAAGAAGAAAAGTGAGTGTCTAAAGGAATACATTCAACACTTGACCAATCCACTTAGCCAAGGCGATGCAACAACTCCTCCACTTTTGAATCCCTTGCAAGAAGCAATTAAAAATTTTGAAGAAGAAAGAGTGACAACAAGAGAGGCTAAAGAATGGATGGACAAACCTCCTTTTTACCCTCCAGAATTGTGAGCATGGCAGAAGCATGGGCTGACCTCCATGATATTCAAGATAAAATTATCTTATGCCTTAGGGTGTTGAAAGGCATTCCTAAATAGGAATTGATTGATGGAAAGATAATTATAGTTGGGGTTGCATATGATTTCAACATATGACATTGGGTATTGCTTGCACGAAGCAAAGTCCTGGAGAGGGTGAAGGCTCATAGTATTAAGGCCGAAGAGTAGATTAAAGAAATATAAAGCAAAATTTTCCTTGTAATTTGTGATTTTCTTGAAAAGGAGACCATCCAAGAAAGTGATATGTGGCTAGAAAATCTCAAACTCGGAACTTAGGAGATTTTCTTCACTGTCACTAGACCAATCCTGAAGAAAAATTTGACCAAGGCATCAGATTTCTTGTCCATCCGGGATGCCTTCCAAAAATAGAATATGGAATTTGGGAGATTGCTTTTGTAGCTTGTGCAAACAACTTGGATGGATGGGAATATAGGATCAATATACTGCCACATGTCACCATGGAAGAGGTCAACCCGATCGTGTCCAGGTTCATTGAACACACTACCACTCACAAGGATAGGGATGTGCCTTCCTAGGAGATAGATCTTCATGCCACTTGTCTAGCATGAATTTGTCTCTGGTGTTATTTTGGGAAACTCTATTTAGGGTTGTTGTGTCTTGATCTCAGCCATTGATCTTAGATCGATCTCGGCCTTCCATTTGTTGCCTCAAACTCTATATAAACTCTCATTCTCTCATTTTGTTGTGTGGAGAGATTTATGAAATTGTTTCTTAGAGATATTTTGATAATATAAGTTCATTTGCAGTTTGCTTTGAAGTCTTATTATTATCATGTGGTTGCATGGTTGCATATCTTCATTCAACATATAATAGTTTTGTTTAAAGTAAAATTGCTTTCATAATTGTTTAATGAATGAAGGATTTGATAGTACAGATTGGAGAAACTATTGCTCATACTTTCTTTGAATAGATGATTTTTGTTCAATGTGTAAAGTTAGCCTGAGCTTATATCGTGGGTTCTTAACTTCTACTTTGGATGAATATTGTTCATTGGCTCATTTATGGGGATCGACGACAATTGCAATACTGCAGAAATTTTTATTTTAGCAATTGGTTGATCCTCAATAATCATTAGGTTGTCCAAATTCCTAGATGTAGCAAAATGGGATGGCTCTAACCTCTGATTCTTTTGAGAAAGTTCCTCATTCATGACTTCCTTCCTCTTTGACCTTGAAGGGTCATCAACTGCTTCCTTCCTTTTTCTTGAATTGATACTTTCAATTGGCTTGGCACTTTGAGATGCCCCTTCACTGGAAGAGTATGATTCCATGGCGCCCATCAAGTTATAAGTGAGAGTCACACCCTTTTGCTTCAAAACTTGGACTTGCTGGTCAACCCATCATTACGAATACTTGACAACTAGCTGCATCAAGGTGGTTAGATCTATGAGTTCTGGTTTTGAGCTCAATCTGGCAAAACAACAAATTCATTCACTTTCGTCAGATTTTAAGCTCAAATGAACTAGTGAAATCAAATAAGAAAAGTATTGAACAAACTAGAATCAAATATTTCTTTCCAAAAAATAAAGACTGTTATGTAGTTATGGTTTTCTACCAAGCCTTTCTTTCCTGTGCCACTATTATAACCTACCCATTAGTATCACCTTCATGACATCGAATCTAACAGTGTTGGGCAAAGGTTTGAAAATAGAAATAGAGGATTTATTTACTCTTCAACATTTCATGATTAATAAAACAAAACAATCTTTTTATAATCTTTTTAAGAATTAACAATACAGAGAAATTCCATTCACACTTGCAACACCCAATTATAACATGATCCTCTTCTTTCACACTGAAAGAATATGAAATATGTGCAGGTATGTTTGAATGCCTCTTCTCATACATGCACCCAACACTAAAATTAGCTCTGTTACATAGAGAGGACCATCAATTACCCTTTCAATGCTCTCAGAAATGAAATCAATTTAAGAGCAATAGTGTAATAAAATACAAAATTCAAAATTTTCATAATTGCAATGAAGAAATCAGTCATTATGAACAAAACAAACCATAAAATACCTCAAATTTATTAAATTGTGCACCCACATTGGAGGTCGACCTCTTTCTACAACTGAAAATAAGCTGAAATTATCTTCTAACTTACAAAGAATTAACACAAAAACATTTTGCCTCTTTGTGAAAAAGCAAGCTGATTTTTTTTTAACTGCTGATAACTCTTCACAAAATGAAATTATTGCTGCACCCAAAAATAAATATTATAACCTCCAAATGAATTCCAAATCATTGTATATATGACTGCCGTAGAGAAGATTGGGTTTATTTATTTTGAAATTGGTTTTTTAATATATTCTTAGCATCCCTTATCTCCTATGCGATGGTGAAGTTTGCATATTTGAAGTTTAAAACTATTTTGTTTCCTTTTTATTTGTCATGCCTATACTTGGGTAATGCGACTTCAGCTTTTAAGGCAGTTTTAAAGCAAGGCAAAGAGGTGAGGAAGGCAAGCGATGCCTTCATAAAGCTCATTATCATTGCAAGGTAAGTTATCTTACAATGTTCTTATCCTCTAAAAAGCCACTTGAAGCATACCCTTGCTCTAAGATTATCAGTTGCATTATATATATATATATATATATATATCAGTAAAAAAAACATCAAATGATTTATTTATGTATCTAAATACTACTTTTTTTATCATATTGTTTTGATCATTGTTAAATATGTAATTAATTATATATACATTTGACTATCTTATATGTTTTATGATCCTATTCACTATCTTATGTTCTATCACTATGATACCTATCCATTTCACTATCTTATATGTTTTATGATCCTATTCACTATCTTATGTTTTATCATCTTATTTTTCATATAAAAGATTATGATACTCACCCAATTCACTATTACTCTTTCATGCATTATATCTAAAATTCATAGGTTCAAAATTGGATAACCGCGATCTAATATAAATTAAGGGTTTTCATATGAAGAAAATATTAAATTTGAGGTAAAGAGATTTCAAGGAGTTTTTTTGAATAGAGTTTAAAATGAAATCATTTCAATTGAAAAGTTTAGTTTGAGCTTTTTTGCAATATAGAGATTTTTTTCGCATAAATAACTTTTTCAAGAATACAAGAAGAAATTCTTATAATTCACTTTATTTTTAAGTTTAAATATGATTTGAATTTTGATTCAAAATTTTAGCAAACTATGTTTTATTAAATTATGGAAACTATGTTTTATTAAATTATGGCGGATAATATGGGGCAATTCAAAGTTTTGAAGAATAAGTCCTATAAATATAGTATATTAGTTTGCAAGGGTTATTCTTAAATCACATTTAGTTCAATGTTGAAAGGTAAATTTTGGCCAATAAAAGTAGGACAAATATTTATGACTATTTAGTAGGGATGAGGTGTAAATTTCTTATTGCCTGTTTGATTGTTGAAGAGTGATATTTAAGTAGCGAAAATTCTAAGTTCATGATACACCACTTATGTATTGAAAACCCTCATCATTTTTATGACCTTCAAAGTTAGTCAGAGCTAATCAAATTGTATTTTGAAGGTGATCTATGCATGTGAAATAAATTATGTCATTTGGTCAAAATAAACCTTGAAGGTTTTAGCTGGTAAGGAACAATATCTTCAAAATATATTTTAATGGTTACTAGATTATTCAATTATATATGAGGAGATCTCTAATCTAAATTATATAAACATATTTTCTTCTGAAGGTCTAATTTTAGATTTCTTATTCAACCATTTCTACTCTCCCATACTACTCATGCAAGATAATATCAAGATTTCTGATAGTATTTTTCTCTTAGTCTCATTATTTAAGAAGATTGGGTTTATTTATAATGATCATTATCATATCTTGTACAATTTTTTTTGTGAATGCCAATATAGATGACACCCAAGTGAACCTAATATTTTATTCATAAATTTTATAAGTTAAAATTTCTACTTACCTAATTGATGTTTCCTTTTTAATATGTGCCATAGAATTTATCTATAAATGGCATGGCAATTACAACCTAATATCTTATTATATAATTCATGTCTCGACAAAGAATTCCTTTATAAATAGAATTTATTTGTACATGGTATGAGTGTCATTGCCAAGGTATCATATACTAAAAGTTAGTAGAAACTTGAGTTGGAAATAAAATTGACATAGAGTTAATAAAGATGTTCCAAATTTCAAGTTGAATTCAATCGAGAGAATATATAAATATTTTCTACCATAGCAAAATATTGAAATTTTAAACTATTTAAAGAATTAAATTCCAATGTCAGTATTAATGCTCACACATGTATTTCCATGAATCCTAAATATGACTCCAAAGCCTAAGGCTAGGGGTATATTGTCAACCAAATTAATGGCTAGAACTTATGCTTAGAAAATGGCATCAAAGGATCAATTCCTATGGGTGTGTGGATTTGCCTTCTATAGACCTATAAAAATGACCACTTTCCTAAGTGAATATTTGATATTTATTTTATTCTCATTCCTCTATTTAATTAAATTAAATTTAATTAAAGCATTCACATTCATCTATTTGATTAAATAAGTTATTCAATTTATTTAATTAAATTCGCCTAGGCCTTTCATATCATTTAATTGAATAAACCACTTTATTTAATAAAATCCCCTTTCTACTTTTTTTAATTAAATTTACTTTTAATTAAATTGTTCACTTCAAATAAATAAATCTAATTTATTTAAATCCGCCACTTGCATCTATTTTTGTTGAAATAGAGCAATTTATTTTAATTAAAATTATCTTCCACCCACTTGCAAAATCCTACATCTCCCACTTGTCTCTCTAAACCCCATTATAGATTGTTCTAACCACTTCTAAATTAGCCTAACCCATCTCCTAAATATTGTCACATCCCTAAGCAAAGGGAAGTCACTTCTTAAACCCTCAAAGTCTTTGAAAACCATTAAACGCTTTATGTCTTCAACAAGTCAACCTTGAAAGTCTTCCAAACCATTAATGGTTATCTCAACCCTCTTGCATGATTAGAGACTTTCTCTCTAACTCAACCTTCATCTAACCCAAGGGTCTCATCAAGCATTGATGGCTTTAACCTTGGTTATTTCTTTAACCCTTGCACAAGAGTTTACCTCTTGGGTAAAAGCTTTATCCATTGGATAACCCTAACCTAACCTTAACCCTTACCTCCTAAGGTAACCATGATGTCTTCTCAAGCATTTAATGCTTCTTGCATCTCCTCTCAAATAGTCTCTTGTTGGCAATTGTCACCATTTCATTGGTGAGAATTGTAAACATGGATTGATAACTTTCAATCCTGACCCATGATAGGATCATCCAATCTTGACCCTTCATTGCCCTATTTTCCCTATAAGTAGAGCCCTCATTTTTCCATTTTCATATCCAAGTATTTAGTATCAAACTTATAGATATTTTTGCTCATCATCCAAGTTTCATACATCTAATCCATATCTAGTCATTTTATAAAAGCCTTAAGTCTCTTTTTGAATAGAAATAATCTAATAAACATTTTAGAAGCATTTCTATTATCATAAATAACCATATTAAGCTAGTGTATCTTGTTAGGATAGTTCTTTTACTAATCCTTTCATCTTATCATCATATACATGCTAGTTTAATTCATGTTTATTAATATCATGTATATTTAGGATTGCATTCATGTTAGATTGATCAAACATCCCTCATTCTCATGATTGTCCTCCCTAAGTCACTTTGCTCAGTGATATGAGAGAAAAGGAATTGGCTTGAGGGGTCTTGTGAGATAGAGAACAATGGAACATCCCTTGGGAAGTCGAGTTATTCAATATAACTCCACAACTTGCACCAAGAGTCCCATTGGTGTGTGGACAAGTCCTGAATTCGTATTTTTTGTTTCATCACACCACTTTTCCCGCACACACCTTCATTTTGGTACATTTTCCAACAAACTATCATCGAATTTCTAACAGTATTGTGTCGATGGTTTGATGAAATGGCGGTGGGATTTTCATCGGAGCCTCCGATGCTGAATATTTTGGCAAAAAACTGACAAAGATTTTGTCGAAAACCTGTTTTACCTCAAACAAAACCATGCAACAATTGTCATTGGAACTCCGACGAAAACCATGTTGGATGCAACAGAGTTTTCCATCACATGTACAACATTCCCATCGAAACCATGTTGAATGTGTGACGAATTTCGATGACAACAATCATCAGAATTCCAACTGAAATGTTTCGACTGCCACTATGCTCAGACAAGAATGTTGTACCTACGACGAAAAATTTCATTGCAAGTTCAGTATTCTCCTCAAAACCATGTTGTATGTGCGATAAATTTTGATGACAACAATCGTCAAAATTCTGACGGAAGTGTTTCAACTGCCACTATGCTCCAATGAGAATGTTGTACTTGCAATGAAAAAATTTCATCTCAAGTTCAACATTTTCGCGATCGAACCCTTTTGGGGAATTTCATCATAATTTTGATGAACAGTTAATATTTTTTTAAAAAGAACGTCAATGTTGTTGAAATGATTGGCATTGGCACAACATGGTGCCCTGGTTCGATGGTGACGATGTGTAAGAAACACATTGCATGGTTCAATAGTAGATGTAAAATGCTAAAGAAGATTACAATTGAAAACTGTTGATAGTTGTAAGTCAAATTAAATAGTATTAGAAGGTGTTCTTGCTATGATGTTATGGATAAACAAATTAATTCTGAGACAATCATATGTTGTCATATGGTCTCTCAAGCATCTAGATCTTACCTTGTCTCATATTTCCATTTTGTATAACAAAACTTACCATTGGCTTAAAGTGAATAGATTAAAGTGTGTGTCCATAATTACTAACACTCCGAATAGATAGCATTACATGATTCAATAGTATATGTAAAATGCTAAATGTGGATTAGAATTGCCAATCGTTGATAGTTGTTAGTCATATTTTAGGAGCAGAAGGTTTTCTTGCTATGAGGTTTTTATTATCAAATAGAGATAACATTTTTTGAGTATCAAGAGGTGATAGAAGACAGGGTGAAAGAAATTCCAAGAATACGGTAAAAAAACCCTTGAGTTCAATCACTCACCAAGAAGTGACATTAATGAGAGGCTTTAGATTAGAGAGACACTGTCAAAGGAAGACTTGGAGCAACCACATTACTCTTATGTAATTTTGGGTAATGTTTTCATTGCAAAATTATTAGTTCAATGATTGCAAGTTTTGTGTAGAAGATGCTCTAAAATATTGAAATGTAAAATTTTTGACTGTTTATGGGAAGACTTAGATATGAGGGGATATTTTTTTGTCTTATTTAAGTCCTTAGCTTGATTGAGCTTAAAATATCCATATGTATTTGATAGTGATAAATGCTAATGATTGCATTGACAAGATGCTACTATTCTAAAGAAAAAAGCAATCCATCTGCAAAGCTTCAAGAAAATTAAAGAGAGGAAAGAAAACTTGGAAAATATATAGATTTATACCTTCCCACATAGGTTGTATTGATTCATCTTAAAGAAAATATGAACATCAATGGATTCAGCCCCTAGTAACAAAATGAAATAGCAATGGCGAGTTATTTCCATATAAACCATAGTCAAAGTCAACCATCAATGAGTCTTTGAAGGGTAAGCATACCTAAACTATTCCTCACCTAATTTGTAACCAACATTTATCAACAATTACGTACGTGTTAGCTTATGTGGTAGAAAGTGAAAAATTTAACCAAACAAATTACAAGAATATAAACTTTATTTGGTCAATAATTTAGGTAATTTAGTCAAATTACCTAGCTTGAAATATAGCCACACCACTCACGGATACCTTTTTATCACAATTATGTTGAAGACAAAATACTGAAGTTCTCAACTGATCTGATGATTTCAAGTATTGCTCTCAGTCTGAAAGATCAGGGCTTGAAGCATCAAATGCCCCAAAGACAAGCAGAAAGAAAATATGAATAGAATAACAAGTCTATACTATGAAGCATTGGATGTCCCAAAGACATGAACACATCCAATGCTCCATAGTATAGACTCATTAGTGTACTCATGTTTTCTCTCATATTTTCCTTTAAGGTTTGATGTTCATGGGAATCTATAACTTTGTGTGTAAGAAGCCAATCTAAGCAACTTGTGGTGTTGTTGTTTGTGTTGGCTCTATTGGACCCTACAATTAAGATTCAATACACATTATTCAATAAGATTAAACAGTGCAACATAATGAAATATTGAAAAGTGTGTTAACTTATTGAGCTTCTCTATGTTTCAAGAATAGTTTAATATTCTCTTCTTAATAGGGCCAACCACGTAATGTTTTAAAATTGAAAAATTGTTAGTTCAATGATTGCAAGTTTTGTGTAGAAGATGCTCTAAAATCTTGAAATGTAAAATTTCTGATTGTTTTATGGGAAGACTTAGATATGAGGGGATATGTTTTTGTCTTATTTAAGTCCTTAGCTTGACTTATCTATGAAGTATTAAAAATGGGCTTATCTTCCCATTTTAATTATTGCAAAAGATTGAAAAAGCCATTTGAAAAGGGGTTGACATGGAACTAAGATGTTTAAGTTTGAAATCAATCCCTAGGTTTGGAGGGAACTTTTGAAGGCTTCTCCAACCCTACATTTGACTTGAATACAAAAGAATCAAAGTTTGGACCCATAATTAACTTCAGTTATATATAATAGATTGTAGTTCTCTCCAAAGAAGCTCTAGTTTTCTTTCAGTTTAATCATGGCTACCAAAGATGAGGAGTTTCAATCCTAACAAAAAAAATTGGATGGTAATAGTGGCTGAAAGATGCAACAACAACAATTTAATGAAGGGACAATAGTTACTCTTAAATGAAGGGACACCAATTACTCTTAAATGATGTCATCTAGTAAGAACCTAGTGGATGCAAGGACTATAGGATTATTGAAATTGAAGAAATAGGCATCACTATTCTTTTATCAATATCATGTGTTATAGATGCAACAATGTTGGACATAAATTACAGTATTGTAGGAGTAATCATGTGAGATCCTTCAGGTATAATCTAATGGTAGGAACATTGGACATGCAAAATAAAGAACCTAGGAAGTTTTTGAGAAGAAAAAAAGGCAAGAAGAGAAAGAAGATTCTAAGCTTGTGCATCTTGGACAAGGGACATCTCTTAATACATAAATATAATCCAATGGGTTCAGGGGGAAAATCAAGATAATATCTCTTAGTCTCCTAAGGAAAGGAAAAAGGTAAGTTGTAGGTATTGTGTGCAAAGTTTGGTCTTCATAATCATGTTTTGATGGAATTGGTTTTTCATGTATTCATAATGAGGGCTCATAGGATACAAAGTTGAGATTGTTTATGGTATTTGTGGAAGGTGTTGAACATCACTGTCTTTTCTTTCACATGAATTTATGTGAATTCGGGATGAGTATGATGTTTCTAATAGTTCAAGTATGTATAAAATTGAGTTAAGGTCGGTGGGAGGCCTGAGAGGCATTATAAAAGGCCTTTCCCATGTGAGAATGGGTTGTTGTTGGATATAGTTCACAAAAAACAATAAAAACCTAATATTTCCCTGCACTTTCTATGTTATTTTCCACGTTGCAGTTTGATACTCTATTGATTTTGTATTAAAAATTCATTATTTTGAATCTCAGATCATTTGGTAATGATAGAGGAATGAATATACTCTAATTTGGCTTTTGTTTCATTTATTTTCATTGAGTTTTATAGTAGATCCATCCATTTTAGTGAATCACAGTCAAAACCCTCATAAGGGTAAACAATGATTAAAATAAAATGTTTTATGAACTTGTACCTGATTGAATGCTCTCACCAATGCTTGTAACTTTGTATTATATAGTGTTCTCTCTTGCAAACATGGTTGCAGGGTTACAAGGAGGTCTTTGCACGTGTAAACAAAATGCAAAGTGGCTTCCATATTGTTTTAGAAAGTGAACAACAGATTGGGTTGAAGTTTTGGGTGTGTTGAAGTTTCTTTAGAGGCCTCTTGTTGCTATAGAATGCCCCTTATGAGAGGTTGGTTGAGTGGTTTGGGCCCCCTTTGGGTGTTTGTAGCTCTCTATTTGTGGGTTGTGCTGTATTTTCTTGTCTTCCTTGGCCCTTTGGATGGCTTCCCTTTTATTTTTTGCCTTCCTCCCCAACATCTTTGGTTCTCCCCGACTTTTCCTATAGAGGTAGCTCTATCTTCTTTAGAGGTGAAGATGGATGGTGCTGGAGATGACCTATCTTCTATTGATACGAAGATGTTTGTTGTGGATGATGCTGGGAAATGATTTCAGGGAGCGGATGGTGTGTTGTCTCTTCTTGCCTAAGGCCTGAGACAGGCCTATCAATGGGTTTATCCCCTTTCTCTTCTATTTAGGTGGAGAGAGTTGAGGGTTTTTTTTTCTCAGTGTTGCTCAAGAGGGTTGATGGTACCCTGTTTCTTGGCTATATGGGAATAGATTATAGTTTTTTACTTGGCTTCTCTCTTTTATCACCTATTGAGGTGGTGGTCTCGAAGGGCTTTTTGTGTTCAACTCTGTTCGTTTTCAAGTTCATGGTTATGGGAGTCTTTTAAAAACCATTGTGTTTGGTTGTGGGAGCTCTGTTAAACCCACTTTCAAGGTTGAGGAAGCCTTGAAAAACCCTATGTTTTTTGTTTCTCTCAGGGACAAGCTGGATGCTGGTAGTTTTCAAGGGCCTAGTCTGGTCAGTGTTTATTTTTGGTTAGGTTTCAGTTGGAGGCTTGTTGTGGCCCAAGGTTTCTATCATAGGTTATGGGAACCTGAGAAAATCCATCTTTTTGGCTGAGGGTGCTTGTTAAATCCCTCATTGTTTGGTTTTGAGGACTTTTGTTTGTTGAATCCTCTCCTCTGTTTGGTCCAACCTAATTTGTAATGTTGTATTCTTGACTTTTGGCTCGAGTTTGATTAGTGGTAGCTTCTCTATTCTTGTGTTTAAGTTTCGTGTAGTCTTTGGTTTTGGGTTCTAGATGCTCGTAAGTCTAGAAGGTTTTAGGTCCTTTCTAAAACTTGTGGTTTGTTGCCATGTAGTCTAGTTTATTTTACGATGGTAGCTCTATGGTTGTAAAGGGTTTCGGGGTCCCTTCAAAACTTGTCTTATCCTAATAAAAAACCATACATAGAATACTGTTAACTACAAGTTTTGTCACTAATTTTATGCTAGTAGTAAATAGATATATACCTACAAGACCTCCAACAAGGAGACAATAATCCACTCTTACCATGCACCAATAAGTAACAACTATGTGATATTCATCAAAATGAATCGACTTAACATTGCAAACACATAGATAAGAGGTACATCATACTAGCATGATCCACCAAAGATTTATTACTTTCAATTAAAAAAATAGTACATCATAAGTTGCATCACTAGCTAAATCATATTGAAATGGTGGAAGACATGTCAAGGGCCTTCTTCCAATGAATTCCTAATTGCAAGGGGCATAACTAAAGAAAAACAAAATATTAACATTGGAAAACTAAGTCCGAATTCAAGGGGCACAAAAGATTTAAATGTTGGAACCGTGGAAAAATATGACATGTAAAAAAAGAGTGTAGAATGTGGGAATGGCTATCCAACTTCTAGAATGCACCAAACATTTATTATAATGTATTTATAATATATAATGGATAATTATGCCTTGATGTATTCTAGAGACTAGATAGCTATTTTTGTAAAATGTAAAGACAACCAACTTTCTTCTCCTCAAATATTAGGGGTATAACCATCCTCGTCCACCTGAAGAAAGGTTTGTCTACCTGTAGTTCAACATGATGACATTCCATGATTGAGCTCTAGGGATAAATCTTCACAAGGTTCTCCCATGTGTAGGGTGGGTGGGAGGTAGAAGATAGGGTCCCTCCATGCAACATAAACAAAGATATTAAAACACGATCGGAAGATTGAGACGTATTGTTTTCTAATCTAAGAGGTTCATTGCATGTTTTTATTCTAGTCTAAGAGTTTCATGACAAATCCATACACTTTCACATCACAAACTACAGTAACTCTGTGAACCGGTTCTTCAACAAAGAGGAAGCCTGGTCGAAGTTCCAGAACATGACCCGCCGGGTCGACGGGTTCAACATTTTATATACACGGAAAGCATAGATTTGCTCCATATATATGCAAAGGGTTTAAGCAATGTGGTAGCAACATGGCAGAGAATAGACTATGAGAGCACACATTCCACCATTGGGACCCGTGACTCGGCCGATCCGCAGACAGCCGGGGTCAAGGAACGTCATGAGAAGGTCATCCAAGAGATCAGATCCTTTCAGAACTATATCTTTTCCAACTTTTCATTAATTGGAGATGATATGACTATATCTAATCATGCCTTTGACTCCTCCTCCTGCCTGACCTCAAACAAATGCAGTATCACCTTAATTTCTTCTTGCAAGACAATGTTCCACTAGATCGGCTTGGGTATAGATTCAGATGAGCTCTTTGGTTCAAGCTTCTAAATCTCATACTTCTTTCTGGGTCAACCACTATTTTGATAATCAATGTCATAATTTAAAAATGACATGTTATGTGAGCTTCGAATAATCCCAAAATTATTAAATTTCAAAAGATTCAATATTGTATAACAAACCAACTATAATCTGCAACTCCCTCTTCCCTTTCCTGTGATAATTCTATCTAGCCTTAACTAGAAGGTAATTTTGAATCATCATGAGGAGTGAATTATTCTTCAGAACAATCTCAATTGCTGATTAAAATTTTTAAATTACACTTCCAATTAATCAATAATCATTTTGTTTTGCTTTATTTACATGATTTTATCTATAGCCATGGAAAACATGTGTCTATGGAGCTTAATATATTTTTCTTTCCATTGAACAATCTTAAAAAAAAAAAAATAATGAGTTTGTGCTGTATATTTGGTGAGTATCACCAATAACTCATAAGTTTATCGTGTTTCCTTGGCTTGTCAGTCCATCACAATATATGAAATGAAAAAACCCATGACTTCTTCTAAGGCTTTCAAAAAACAGTTTGAATTTTTAAACTATGTTTACAACTATTATGAATGCTCTACAAAGTGCAAGTTGGCCTTTACAAATATTGGATTATGAATGTTACCCTCTTGTTAAGGTCTTGTGTTTTGGTCTTTAAAGTGTTGACTATATTAAAGTAGCCATGGATTATATTCCTCCTCAAACTCATTGTGATTGTTCTTTGAATATATTAATTTAGATATTATTGAAGTAGCCTTTCAATATTCTATTCTTTGAACTCTTAACACTGGTGAATAATGATTCTAATGTTTTTAACTTTTTATTTGAAATCCCCTAAACCTTGTTTATGGTTGTCGAACACTAGTATTATTTTTTTTTTTTTTTATTGCAACACTTATCTTTTGAGAAATTGTTTGTTCCATTTCTTTAATAAACCATAGGTTTAAGAGGCAATATGATCTTCATCTTTGCACTCCATCTTTATATTAATATAATGTAGGTGGTAGTTTAGATTAGTTTTATAAATTAGGTCACTATTTTATTGCCATAATTTTGTAATTTAACCTCAAAATGATCTCATTAAAAAATAATTGGAAAGATGAATAAGTATGTACCAAGATGAAAGAGTGTGAAAATTTCTATCAAAAAAGTGGCCATTGCAAAACAACACCGAAAGGCTTGAAAATCTTAATACGTAAAAAATAAAAAAGTTAGGAAAATCAAATTCTTGTTATATATCAGTTTCATATCATGAAATATCCTTGAACTTCTTAAAGAAACTCGTCATATGGATTATCAAATGCAAATAACTTTATTTTGTATTTTTAGGTAGTTATTTTTTTTCTAAAGAATGGTAAAAAGGAATTAGCATCCATATGTAAGAGTCAAAGAGTTTTTTAGAAAACCAAAGAGATTTGACATGTTGTGATAGCTTCACACTTCTTCTTAAATATTTCTATCACTTTTACATTAAACAAACAATGTGATAACTTCACATCTCTTCTTAAGATATTGTTACTTTCTTATATGGTATCCAATAATGGATTACATATCTTCTCAAATCTAGTTGTACATATCTCTCAAACCAATGAATCAATCATGAATATAATGCTAGTAAAACATCTAACTTTCACCAATTTAATGTTACTAAATAATTTTGGATCACAAAATTATTTTTAAAATTTTAGTATCATATTCCTTAACAATGTTCTTGTCATCCTTAAATTTAATTTATCTTCATAATTCTTGTTTACCCATATCTACCTTTACAATTCGAAATTAGAGTTGTAAGAAACATACATTTATATATATATGAGAAGGCTTTCTATAAACTTGATTGGGAGAGTGACAAGTATGATGACACTTATATATGTTTTTAAACTTAATGTATTTATTTCTTATATTGAAACTACCCTTCTCCTTTTTACTTTTGATGATTTAGATTTACAAAATTACAATAAATAAATGCTCTAAAATATAGTTAATCTATTATGTTACTTTAAATATAGATATAACTCATTGAAAGCCAACATTTATTTAATTGATCTTAAATCTGTAATTGTATAAATATTAATTTTACATAAGATTTTGATGAGATTGTCTTGGGTCCACATATAGTAGAAATTTTCTCTATTTAGCAAGAAAAGTAAAATACTCAATGTTTTGATACTTGTCATAAGCAACACTAAAAATAAGTACTACAGTCTCATTAAACTCATACCCTTGACCTACCATCTAAGGAGTTTTCAAGAAGATATAAATTTATAGCTCAAAAGTGCAAGTTATTATAAAAAACATAGAAGTGCTTGCCATAGGCTTGCCATAGTAGTTTAATGTACTTCAAAATAATGTTTCTTGATTTGGTGGTGTATGAATCCCAATTTCCTTATGTGTAGGTCCTTAAGGCATTTTCCAACACTAGCATTGAGCTCATTATAAATTTGGGATACCAAATGATAACATATGCGAATATAGGAGTAAAGGTGTATGAGAGTTCCATAATTATATCATCCCTCATCCTAGCCATGCAAATTTTGTAGATATTATTATGCCTTTCATACATAGCCCATCATCTCAATTAGAAAATTTGGGGGCTCCCTTTTGTTTTATCTCTTGCAATATTTTTCATATTTGTTGTGATCTTTTATTTCATTTTTTTTGTCTTTATTTTTCTTTCCCTTTTAGTGTTTTATCTCTCCTTTGTTAGAGGTGTTGGTGTTTGAAACACTTAGAATCCATTTAGGTTTTAGAAAATTCTCCTGTGTATGAGAATATGCGAATGAGAATACAAGTACGAGAACAAGAATACAAGTACAAGAATATGAGTACGAGAATATGCTTGTATGATAATATAATTACGATAATATGAGTACGAGGCAAAGATTACAAGAATATTCCTTTAGGGTTAGGGTTCATTTTATTAGCCAACTTTGTATGTTAACCTATAAATTGCATGTTATAAGCGACTGGAATGTATCAGACATTGAAATTGTGTTGTATTGATTTACTAGATAATAAGAAAAGATCAGACGACTTTATTTTGTGGATGTAGCCCATCTTGGGTGAACCATGTTAAATTTCTATATTATTTTTGTTGTGTATTTTTCTTCATCTTTTTGTGTATTCAAATCTACATATAATTGCTAATTTGTATTTGCTTCGGATTTGCCAAAACCTTAACATCCCCTACAATCTAAATATATTTTTTCTCCTCATTTTCACACTCACCTTTGCATTTGAAGCTCTCTTTAACATTTCTCACTTTGATTTTACTTTCACAATGTGAGAGATTTAATTTACTAGGTTGTGTTGGTGATTTAGTTGATCATAAGACCTAATTGTATGTGTGGTGTGCATTCCCCTCATAATTGATTTCTTCTTGTTGGGTTGTCTCCTAAACTTGTTATCTACAACCATCAATGTTGATTAAATTATCCCTTGTTTCCTTGATCAGTATTTTATGTTGTTTTTTAATCTTTCCTAATAAGTTTTGTCCTAATCTCTATCATTGGTGGTGTTTTTGTTTAGTTTACCTCAAGCTCCGAAAATATTAGAACAAAAGACTAAATAAAATCTTAAAAAATAAAAATAAGGTTATTTTCCTTAATGAGGTCCAAATTGATCTCATATGACATTAGCAGTGACTCTATGCCCTTCTCTTAAGACATAATTTGTGTACACAAACTTTTCTTTTTCCTTAGAATTATGGTTTCCTACAATGTATTAGAATTGATAATTGATTTCATATTATGATAGTGATGATATTTCTAAGGATCAAACTCTATTAAATTCAATAAATACAACAAACTTACAATTTTGACAAACTCATATGTTGTTCAATTATTTAAATGATTTAAAATAATGTATGAGTTTTGGTACAACCATATTTTAGAGAACACTATATATTACTTTAGAAATGCATTGTGGATATACACCTTTAAAAACAAAACAAATGGGCCTACTAAAAATGACATAAAATATAATAAAATTTCTTAATTTAAATTAGCAATTTCCTGCTAAACAAGCGTATCAATAAGAATGACACGATGCTCATTCAAATAAAAAAAAGGACATTATAATTTGTTGCCTCTAGGCCTACGAAAAATTACAATAAATTTATTTTTTTATTTAATAAAAAATAAATTATTTTAAAAAATTAAAATAACATAAATATATGATTTATTTTTGTAGACTAAATGTTTGTTGTAAATACTATATTTATAAATACATGGTTTGATCCAAATTTTTATGCATATATGTTGTTATTTTTATGATCAAAATTCAAATAGACAGAGATAAAGAAAAAAACTCAACAACAATTATATCTATTATAATTTAATTGAAGGAGTAAATTTGATTTACAATTTAGCCACACACTTGGTTGATATGACACAATAAGGATAACACCTCTCCTAGGTGTGATTATAAAATGAATGATGTGCTCCTTGATCACAATCTAACTAATAAATAAACTAATGTATTCTTTGATTTGTTGATCAATGTTGATCTCCCTAAAGTAACATAGACTTGTCTTAATTTTCTCAATATGTACATAGAGAGGGAAACATCTTCTTTAAATACACCATGATATGGTTTCTATCAACCAACACGTCTCTCCAAGGGACATTGGCCCCTTGCAAACTAATGTGTCTCTCCTGTCATATGATGTGAACATCCACTATCTATGATCCAAGAATCATTAGTGTTTATGTGAGATATTAGGGCTTTTTCTTCATACCTTTCTTCATCTGATCCATCTTTTATAGCCACATAAACTACTTCCTCTGTATCAGTTTCATCTGATTTATCATCATTGGATTCCTCATCGGCTATTAAGCATGTCTTTCTATCTCTTCTTCTGAAGTCTCGGTGTCCTCTGTAATGATTATCTTTCTGTCTGTCATCTCGGTAATCTCTCTTTTCAGTAGAATCTTTGTCAGGACAGTTAGAAGCTATGTGTCCTATTTTATCACAATTGAAACATTTCAAAGGTAGTTTCCCTTTATACTTACCTTTGCCTCTCGATAACCTTTTGGCTAATAGTGCTTCAAACTCTTCTTGCTTTCTGATTTCCTCATACAGTTTGTGTACTTCTTCCATGTTCTTATGAAATCTTTCACTTGCTCCACTATGATCTCCTTCTGAGTACTTATACTTTCTTTCATTGAAATCATTAGATTCATCAAGATGAAAAGAACTAAATGCAGATTCAACTTTATTTACCAAAGATCCACTGTTATCAAAGTTACTTGATTCAAATGCATGTAGCTTACCAATAGTAGCATCTAAAGAAACTGGCATATTAGGTACAGACCTCAATTCATTGATTGCAGAGACTCAGATTGCATAAGCTAGTAGAAGGGTTCTCAACAACTTGTTATATCCTTTTCTTCAATAGTTCCACCTGCTCCTTTGATTTGATTGACAATCTCCTTTAGTATTGTACTGTATAGAGTTATGTTCTCACCTTCATTCATCCTCATAGATTCAAGTTGTCCCCTTAGACTATCTACTTTTTCTCTTTGAACATGTTCATCTCCTCCATACACAGATATGAGCTTATCCCACATTGCCTTTGCATCATTGCAGCCTTCTAGATCATTAAACTCTGAGTCGGTCAATGTAGATGTTATTTCAATCATTTCTTGAATATGTTCTTTCTTTGCCTTTATCTCTTCCATAGTCAATGGATAGGTGCTCAGTGTAACAAAATCATTCTCCAGATAGTATACAGCATATTCTCCAACTCTTGACAGATGCAGCTTCATCCTTTTCGGCCATGTAGAGAAACTTGACTTGTTCAGCTTCAGTGCATCCCTCTTATACATCTATGGATCTTTAACTCAAGTGCCTTTAAGGCTCTGATACCAATTGATAGTTTTGATACTAAATGTAAATACAGATCCAATAGCCAACAAGATGAGAGGGGGTGGGGGGTGAATCATACAAACTTAATCTTCCATAAAAACATCAGATTCAACCTCGGTAACATATACTTTAGTAATATAACCAAAACTGTTAAACATGCAAACTCAAAAGCATATAAACATCATAAACCTCATAACACCATATTTAACATGGAAACCCAAATAGGGAAAAACCACTGTGGGATTTCGGACCCAGTAAGAAATATACTCTTCTAGAGTATGCTCGGTTAAAAGCAAATCTTGTTAAAGATTACAAACACATTGCTAGATGTGACCCGGTTAAGGGATTTCCCTCAGATCTATTAGGATCTTCACCTTTTTAGAAGTGACCTTGTTAAAGGATTTCAAACACTCAATCAGAATGTCACCTTGCTAGAGGGTTTTACAAATAAGACTGTTAAGTCCACTCGGTTAAGAGATTTTCTGTCACTTTCACAAAATAACAGTAGTAAAATCTATCTGCAACTTCACATCTAAAATACTAAAGTAGATTCTTATTTGTTCAATACAATCTAGACATAGAACTAATCTTGTCCATCTGCTAGGCTTCTATACTCTGTTATTCAAACAGGTCTTCAAGCTTCAGTGCTTGGTAATCACTATGTAGCATCCCTGTGCATACACTTGCCTGCATACATTGTTTATCAATAGTTTCCTATTTATAAACAATTAGCTAACTGCTTAATCTCCTTGATCACATTTCCCATGATCAATCATAGCCATCAGATCTTCAATCTTGTCCAGGTTCATTGCATCTTTCGATCTGAAAACGTTTTACCTCACCTAGGAACTTGCATATATTTCTTGGAACTTGTACTAGGGTATTGCGGTTCAATCTACACTGTAGATCTTCATGCCAACTTTCCTTTGCCATAGATTCATTAACAAACTATATTTACGGCATACCAATCATTTAATCAGTTCCAACTCATCAGCTTCCTTCATTAAATAACGCATGTAAACATTTAATGCATTCTGTTACAACTCGGTTACAACTCGGTAAATACTAAACTTCACTCGGTAGACATTCCGCCTTCATTAACCGATAGCAATAACCTTAGGGTTTACCGACTAGGTTCCTTAAGGTTTACCGACTAGGTTCTTTTGCTTGGTAACATAGTATAGTATTAACCTTGATAGTTTACAACATATGTATGATGTTAAAACAATCTAAACATCATGATCTCATCATTGTCTGACTCGGTGATAGTTGCCCATTGAATACCTTATTCATCCTCTTATTCATCATAATCTTTCTTGTGTCTTTTACCGACATGTTTATATTCTTCAAATCATACTTCTCAAGATATGACAACATCATACTGAATTATAAAATCAATTTCTTGACATCAATGATAAAATAATAATATCAAGACAGTAAACATCCTTAATCAGTTATATCCATAATCATCAACAACTTTCTCAATATCCTTATTGAAATGTCAACAATCTTTCATTGTCTGTTGTAATGCTCAATTGCCAACAATCTCCCCCTTTGGCATTGATGGAAAAACGAATTGATTTGACCTGAAAAGCTTCAGATTGCTGTGATTCTGAAATGCTGAAATGATCTCCCCCATACATTAGACTTCTCCTGTTTTCTTCAGTTTTCTTTCCAATCTCAGTCTTCTCCCTTTTCTCAGTTTTCTCCCCCTTTGACAACAATGCCAAAAAGTAAAGAACTAAAACATAATTTCTTCTTGTATGAAGAGAATTCCTGCTTTAATGTGTCAATTCAGTCTCGGTCAGAGCATTTTTTCCTTTAATTCTTGTTCCCTGTATTGTTTCCTGTAATATTTCCTGTACACCTTTAGAAAACATCCTAAAGTGTGTAAATCAACATCAACTCCTAAAAGATATTCGTTAGAGTCATCGGATTGATGCTTTCACCGAACTCGGTCAGTGAGTAGAAGATAGAGGTAGGACCCCTAACTTACTTCTGAGATATTCAAAAGTGTCCCTTGGTAGTGGTTTGGTGAAGATATCTGCTATTTGTTCCTTTGTGCTAACATACTCCAACACCACTTTCTTCTCTTGAGCTTCTTCTCTAAGATAATGATATTTGATAGAGATGTGCTTTGTCTTAGAGTGCATAACAAGATTCTTTGAAATATTAATGGCACTAGTATTGTCACAGAATATAGTTACTAGCTCGGTAACTTTCTCATTTATACCTTCCAATAGTTGTTTGAGCAATGCAATGTTGGTACAATTCAATGTTGCAGCAACATATTTAGCTTCTGCTGTTGACTGTGAAACACATCCTTGTTTCTTGCCAAGCCAACTCACTAGTCTTTCTCCTAAAAAGAAAGCTCCTCCACTTGTACTTTTCCTATCATCAATGTTGCCTGCCCAATCAACATCAGTATAAACTTTTAAATCAAAATCATTTCCTTTCTGATATACTAAGCCATAATCCTCAGTTCCTTTCAAGTATCTAAAAATTCTTTTGATTGTTGTCATGTGTGTTTCCTTAGGATCTGCAGAGAATATTGCAACTATACCTACTGCATGTGCTATGTCTGGTCTGCTATGAACAACATATTGTAGCTTTCCAATCATGGATCGGTAAAGTGTCTCATCAACAGATGCAGATTCATCATTCTTTGATAATTTATAGTTGGTAGTCATAGGAGTACTTATTGGTTTTGAATCCTCCATTCCAAATTTCTTCAAGATTTCCTTTATGTACTTGGATTGAGTAATGAAAATCTCATTTTTCATTTTCAGTATCTATAAACCTATAAAATACTTTATCTCATCGATTAATGACATCTCAAATTCTTTGCTCATTTCATTTCCAAAGTTCTTGCATAAAGAGTCATTTCCACAAAATATAATATCATCAACAAATATGGCTAAGATCAGTATTCCATTTTCATCATTCTTCATGTACATATTGTCGTTCTCACTTGTCCTTATAAAACCAATCTTAATCAAATAAGAGTGCAATCTTTCATACCATGCTCTAGGTGCTTGTTTCAAACCATATAAAGCTTTGTTCAATTTACATATCTGATCTTTATTCTCATCTTCAACAAATCCTTCAGGTTGTTCAATAAAAACTTCTTCTTCTAATATTCCATTCAGAAATGCAGATTTGACATCCATTTGATATACCTTGAAATTTTTGAAAGCAGCATATGCCAACAATGTTCTTACTCCTTCAAGTCTAGCAATAGGTGCAAAAGTTTCACCATAATCAATTCCTTCTTCTTGAGCATAACCTTTGCAAACTAGTCTTGCTTTGTTTCGAATGACCTCTCCTTTTTCATTTAGCTTGTTTCTGAAAATCTACTTTGTGCAAATTACATTTTTGTCCTTTGGTCTTGGGATTAGTGTCCATGTATCATTCTTCTTGATTTGATCAATCTCTTCTATCATAGCATTTATCCAATCTTCACTGTTAAATGCCTCTTTCACTATTCTCGGTTCAACTTCAAATATCAGACATGTCTTCTGTCTCAATTTGTTCCTTGTCATTACTGGATCATTCTTATCTCCTATAATCTGACTTGGTGCATGATGTCTTCTGACATACTTGGCTAATACAGGCTCGGTAGGCTCTGTATGATCTTCTTCATCACTTGGTAACTGGATATTCTCTTCATTTTCTTCAACAGTCTTCTCGGTAAGACTTCTTGGTTGAACATAGACAAATTCATCATAGTCTTCTAGTTCCTTGGAATTTCCTTCATCATTTCTTTCTACAAATTCATCAATTTTCACATTTGAACTTTCTACTATTTTGTTAGATGATTTGATCAGACATTTAAATGCTTTGCTTCTAGAAGAATAACCTAGAAATGTTCCTTCTTCACTCTTCTGATCAAACTTGCCATTTCTATCATCTTTGTGAACATAGCATCTACTTCCAAAGATTTTAAAATAACTTACACTAGGTTTCTTATCATACCAGATTTCATATGGTGTCTTCAAAGTAACTTTCTTCAATTGGACTTGGTTCAAGGTGTAAACAGTTGTGCTTATTGCTTCTCTCCAAAATGTTTGTGGCACCTTCTTTTCAATCATCAGTGTTCTAGCACAATCCACAATAGATCTATTTCTTCTCTCAACTATTCCATTCTGCTATGGAGTTCTCAGTGCAGAGACTTATCTTTTAATACCATGATCATTGCAGAATAAGTTGAATTCATCAGATGTGAACTCTCCTCCTCTATCTGATCTAAGACATTTTAGTTGTCTTTCTGTTTCATTTTCAACTCTTGCCTTGTACCATTTAAACATTTGAAAAGCTTCTGATTTATCTTTTAAAAACAGTACTGACATCATCCTTGAATAGTCATCCACAAATAATATGAAATATTTATCACCATAATAACTTTGAACTTTCATAGGACCACAAAGATCAGTGTGCACTAGATCTAAAATTCCCTTAGAAGTGTAAGACTTACTTGTAAAGCTTTATCTTGTCATCTTACCCTTCTGACATCCTCGACACATAGCATTCTAAGGTTTTTCAAGACTTGGTAGACCTCTTACTCGGTGCTTCTTACTTATTTTGATCAGATTATTAAAATTTACATGACAAAACCTTTTATGCCATAACCAGGTATCATCTATCTTTGCATACAAACACTTGTTACGAGTTGAGTCAAGGTGAAATGTGTTACCTTTTTTTTGTGTCCCAGTAGCAGCTAACTTTCCATTCTTGTCATGAACTTTGACAATTCCTTTCTGAAATTCTATTCGGTAACCTGTGTTGTTTAGCTGTGCTACACTCAACAAATTGTATTCCAAACCTTCAACCCAATAAAAATCATTGCATCTTGCATTGTCGAGAAGTATTATAAATCCTTTACCTTTCACCGGACATGGTGCATTATTACCAAATCTAACATAGCCTCCATCATAATCTTCTAATATAACAAACTTGTGTTTATCTCTTGTCATATGATGTGAACATCCACTATCTATGATCCAAGAATCATTAGTGTTTATGTGAGATATTAGGGCTTTTCTTCATACCTTTCTTCATCTGATCCATCTTTGATAGCCACATAAACTACTTCCTCTATATCAGTTTCATCTGATTTATCATCATTGGATTCCTCATCGGCTATTAAGCATGTCTTTCTATCTCTTCTTCTGAAGTCTCGGTGTCCTCTGTAATGATTATCTTTCTGTCTGTCATCTCGGTAATCTCTCTTTTCAGTAGAATCTTTGTCAGGACAATTAGAAGCTATGTGTCCTATTTTATCACAATTGAAACAGTTCAAAGGTAGTTTCCCTTTATACTTACCTTTGCCTCTCGGTAACCTTTTGGCTAATAGTGCTTCAAACTCTTCTTGCTTTCTGATTTCCTCATACAGTTTGTGTACTTCTTCCATGTTCTTACAAAATCTTTCACTTGCTCCACTTTGATCTCCTTCAGAGTACTTATACTTTCTTTCATTGAAATCATTAGATTCATCAAGATGAAAAGAACTAAATGCATATTCAACTTTATTTACCGAAGATCCATTGTTATCAAAGTTACTTAGTTCAAATGCATGTAGATTACCAATAGTAGCATCTAAAGAAACTGGCATATTAGGTACATACCTCAATTCATTGATTGCAGAGACTCCAATTACATAAGCTGGTAGAAGGGTTCTCAACAACTTACTTTTTATATCCTTTTCTTCAATAGTTCCACCTGCTTCTTTGATTTGATTGACAATCTCCTTTAGCCTTGTACTGTACTAAGTTATGTTCTCACCTTCATTCATCCTCATAGATTCAAGTTGTCCCCTTAGACTATCTACTTTTTCTCTTTGAACATGTTCATCTCCTCCATACACATATATGAGCTTATCCCACATTGCCTTTGCATCATTGCAGCCTTCTAGATCATTAAACTCTGAGTTGGTCAATGCAGATGTTATTTCAATCATTGCTTGAATATGTTCTTGCTTTGCCTTTATCTCTTCCATAGTCAATGGATAGGTGCTCGGTGTAACAAAATCATTCTCCAGATAGTATACAACATATTCTCCAGCTCTTGACAGATGCAGCTTCATCATTTTCTGCCATGTAGAGAAACTTGACTTGTTCAGCTTCGGTGCATCCCTCTTATACATCTTTGGATCTTTAACTCAAGTGCCTTTAAACTTTTCTTCTAGAGTCCAAGGCTCTAATACCAATTGATAGTTTTGATACTAAATGTAAGTACAGATCCAATAGCCAACAAGATGAGAGGAGGGAGGGGGTGAATCATACAAACTTAATCTTCCATAAAAACATCAGATTCAACCTCGGTAACATATACTTTAGTAATATAACCAAAACTGTTAAACATGCAAACTCAAAAGCATATAAACATCATAAACCTCATAACACCAAATTTAACATGGAAGCCCAAATAGGGAAAAATCACTGTGGGATTTCGGACCCACTAAGAAATATACTCTTCTAGAGTATGCTCGGTTAAAAGAAAATCCTGTTAAAGATTACAAACACATTGCTAGATGTGACCCGGTTAAGGGATTTCCCTCAGATTTGTTAGGATCTTCACCTTGTTAGAAGTGACCTTGTTAAAGGATTTCAAACAATCAATCAGAATGTCACCTTGCTAGAGGGTTTTACAAATAAGACTGTTAAGTCCACTCGGTTAAGAGATTTTCTATCACTTTCACAAAATAATAGTAGTAAAATCTATCTGCAACTTCACATCTAAAATGTTAAAGCAGATTCTTATTTGTTCAATACAATCTAGACACAGAACTAATCTTGTCCATCTGCTGGGCTTCTATACTCTATTATTCAAACAGGTCTTCAAGCTTCAGTGCTCGGTAATCACTATGTAGCATCCCTGTGCATACACTTGCCTGCATACATTATTTATCAACAGTTTCCTATTTATAAACAATTAGCTAACCACTTAATCTCCTTGATCACATTTCCCGTGATCAATCATAGCCATCAGATCTTCAATCTTATCCAAGTTCAATGAATCTTTCGATCTGAAGATGTTTTACCTCACCTAGGAACTTGCATATATTTCTTGGAACTTGTACTAGGGTATTGCGGTTCAATCTGCGCTGTAAATCTTCATGCTGACTTTCCTTTGCCATAGATTCATTAACAAACTTTATTTACGGCATACCAATCATTTAATCAGTTCCAGCTCATCAGCTTCCTTCATTAAATAACGCATGTAAATATTTAATGCATTCTGTTACAACTCGGTAAATACTAAACTTCACTTGGTAGACATTCTGCCTTCATTAACCGATAGCAATAACCTTAGGGTTTACCGACTAGGTTATTTTGCTTGGCAACATAGTATAGTATTAACCTTTACAATTTACAACATATGTATGATGTTAAAACAATCTAAACATCATGATCTCATCATTGTCTAACTCGGTGATAGTTGCCCATTGAACACCTTATTCATCCACTTATTCATCATAATCTTTCCTATGTCTTTTACCGACATCTTTATATTCTTTAAATCATACTTCTCAAGATATGGCAACATCATACTGAATTAGAAAATCAATTTCTTGACATCAATGACAAAATAATAATATCAAGACAGTAAACATCCTTAATCAGTTATATCCATAATCATCAACAACTTTCTCAATATCCTTATTGAAATGTCAACAATCTTTCATTGTCTGTTATAATGATAAATTGCCAACACATTGGCCCCTTGCAAACTAATGTGTCTCTTTAAGATCGACGACCTCTTGCAAACCAATGCATCTCACTTACAAAAAAGGTGGTGACCGTTTAGTGAAGGACCTCATCAAAAAAATTGGTTCCAAATAAATGCATGTAGACAAGCATTATTTATTTGCTTAATTGGATCAATAGAAGGATGAGGCTCAAAGCTATATCATCAACACTCCCTCTTAGATAAGAAGGAATCCTTCTAAATATTCAATGTCATGAAATCTCTCAACATGACACCCACAATGTCCAGACCCATTTGTGAAAATAGATCATCACAGAGTCACTCTACATGATGTTACCATGGATTTGAACTCACCATGATGTCCATCATGACTACACTCATGTAAGGAAAGAAACATGTGCACAAGTGTCCATCATGTAGTCACTCAACGTGATGCCATCATAGAGTCTCTCAACATGATGTCCACTATGGCTACTCCCATGAGTGGAAAAAACACAAGTACAAGGAATTCATCATGGAGTTTCTCAACGCGATGTTGTCATGGTCTCTCAACATGAAATCCAGCATGGCTACTCCCAGAGGTTGGAAAAAACCACATCTTCATCTCAGAGATGGACAAGGGATTTCACCTCAAATTTCTTTGTCTTAGAGAAAAATGCATTAACAAGAGCTTTCACCTCAAATTTCTCCATCTCAGAGAAAAATGCATTAACAAGAGCTTTCACCTTAAATTTCTCTGTCTCAGAGAAAAAATGCATTAACAAGGGCTTTCACCTCAAATTTCTCCATCTCAGAGAAAAATGCATTAACAACAGATAACACAAATCATTGATGCTAAGCCTCCCTCTCAGCAAGGGCTTCAAGTACTAGTATCAACCTCCTAACCTTCTCATCCAAAGTTGCCTCTGTTGGTTTTCCAAACTCCCTTTGAATGTTAATTCCTCCTCTTCAAAGAAACTGGTCGACTTTAGAATAAGAAACCTTTTGAATCAACTTTAGAGCTTGGCTCCTTCTGAGATGTCCCCATGACAATTTTTCGTATTAGAAGCAAATTGTGTAGGTCTTAATTTGTAATCTCGAGCAAAGTGACCATACTTGTCACACCTGAAACACTGCATGTGAGAGAAATCCTTCTTCTTCTTTGGATCAAGGGTAGAATCTGATTATCTGTCTATATTCCTTTTCCTTCTTTTGCCTCTTTGTTTAGAAGTATGTATAGCAAAAACTTGATTTTCTACATCATGATGGTTTCGCCCAATTCCTCTTGCTGCCAACCTAGACTCTTCTTTAATACAATTAGATTGAAGATGATCAAACTTGGGAAACTTAGATCTCCCACTGATGCTTTGGATGAAGGGCTCCCAAGATTGGGGAAGATCATTTAGGACCTACATAACAAGATCTTTGTCTACAATTATGTCCCCAATAGCGCTCAACTGATCTCTTAAATCAGTAATCTTCATAAAGAATGAGGTAACTAAAACTTCTTTATCCATATTTACATGGTGAAGTTGTTGTATCAAAGCAAGGGCTCTGTTGGTGTTGTTGATCTCATACATGCCTTTTAGAGTATCAAATGTTTCTTTAGCTAACTTCAACTTGGAGATGATCGGTACTAGGTGATTCATCACAGAGTCTATCAAGATCTTCTTAGCTTTTGTGCCATTCTTCTTCCATTGGATTTTCTCAGTATCATATAAAGGCTCGGGCATATTATGTTCCATGAAATCAAGATCATTCTCCTCTAGTGCAATGAGTACCTTGGGTTTCCAAGAGTTGAAGTTTGAGGCTTCATCAAGCCTATCTTCTGCCTTGACATCATTCACCGTCTTTTTTTTCCATACAAATTCTCCTTCAAAGTTCTGCCCTTAGGTCTAAAATAATTTATAACCTTAGATTTGCAATACTATGCCTTCAAGATCTATCGTAGAGAAAGGTTTACTTGACTACTTAAAACAAGACTGATCAGATCTTTTCTTAAACTCACTTTGATACCATTTTATTTTTATGATCAAAATTCAGATAAATAGAGATAAAGAAAAAACTCAACAACAATTATATCTATCATAATTTAATTGAAGGAGTAAATATGTTTTAATAGTTTAACCACACACTTGGATGATATGACACAATAAGAATAGCACCTCTCCTAGGTGCCATTATACAATGAATTATGTGATCCTTGATCACAATCTAACTAACAAAGGAACTGATGTATTCCTTGATCTATTGATCGATGTTGATCTCCCTGAAGTAACATAGAATTGTCTTAATTCATTCGATATGCACATATAGAGGGTAGTGTCTTCTTTAAAAACACCATGATATGGTTTCTATCGACCAACATGTATCTCCAAGGGATGTCAGCCCTTGCAAACCAATGCGTCTCTTTAAGATTGACGACCTCTTGCAAACCAATGTGTCTCACTTACAAAAAGGTGGTGACCATTTAGTGAAGCACCTCTTAAAAAAAGGTTCCAAATAAATGCGTGTAGACAAGGATTATTTATTTTCTTAATTGGACCGATAGAAGTATGAGGCCTGAAGCTATATCATCAACATATGTATGTATGAACATATATGTATACATGCATACATCTATGCATGTATGTACATATAAATACATAAAAAATATAAACATATTCATATGCATATAAAAAAATAAAATTATGTGCACACCACGCACACAAACTCACACATAAATATGTATACATATGTATGTGTATGCATTTATTAACATGCATACAAAATAATAGAAATACACATTATATATCGAAATATTTTTATCTCAATTAAAATAAAATAAAATAAAATAAAAATCTTAAAATTTAAAATATGGTTCATTTTCTTGAGGACCCATATGTTGTTCAATAATTTATAATATTAAAATCAAACAAATTATATGATCTATGATATGACCAAATTCTAGAGAATATATTATTCCTTTTAAAATGCATAACATGATTACACACCTAAAAAAATGATGTTTTTCACCTTAATTAACACTCACTTGCCATATATTTAAGATTCTCTAGGATATTTTCTATCCATATATAGTGATTGTATCACCATTTGCAATACTTATGGCATCTACCTAGTATTTGCACCATGTTAGTATATGAAGCACAATGAAAGATCAATAGGAAGGACTCAATTCATATCTTACTTGAAATGTGTAGTTTGGGACTAGACGCATTCATTTATGTTGATAAATTTATCTATTTAGATATTTTTCAAGTTGAAGGCATATGAATAATATTAATTATAAATGTTTAGTCTATCAAGTTGGAGCCATTAGGTGTTATATAAGTTGTACTTGGAAGAACAAAATGAAATTCTTTTAAGAATAAATGATAATTTAATGTCCGGTTACTAGAGATCTCATTATTAAATTTTGATCAAATCTTGAAAAATTCATTTTAAGGACACTTCTCACTATAAATGTCAATATGGTGTCTTGCATGATGAGTCACACCTCCAAACCTTAATCGTAAAAAGGTAAGAGTTTACCACATTTCTTAAAAAAAAAAGGTCGTGTGAAGATCCATATAATTATTGTATGATTGCAAAGTTAACTTGCACAACTCCTAAGTATAATTATAAGTTATTCTACGTAATATATAAGGATGAGATATAAAAATAATAATGTTTATTAAAATGTTTCAAGATCATTTAGGTGTTATATAAGATATTCAAAATTAAAGCATGAAACTCTTTTAAAAACAAACGGTATTATAATGTTTGATTACTAGAGATTCTATGATTAATTTTTGATCAAATCTTTAAAAATTTATTTTAATGACACTTCTCACTATACATTTTGATATGGCCAGTTGCTTGATGAGTCACACCTCCAAAACTTAATCGTAGATAGATAAGAGCCTACATCATATTTCGTAGAAAACAAAGGTTATGTGAAAATTCATATAATTACTGTATAATTGCAAAGTTAACTCACATAACACCTAATCATTGTCTCCCCAAAATGACATGAATTCAGAAATAATTCAATGGTGTCATTCTCTTCAAATGTGTCCATTCGTTAATAAAAAATAATCCACACAATATTAAAAAATGTCTATGCCATATCATCATTGCATGTCCAATAAATACTAATACCATTATTTCATTATAAAATACAAATAAATCATAACAATCAATATATTTTTTACTCGTAAAAAATTCAAAATAAATACTTAACAATGTTAAATATTGAGAAAATTGGGGAATATGCATTGAATCTTATTTAAAAAACAAATGACAAATATGTTCAGATCTAAATAGACAACAAACATATTCTCAACTTTGACTTTGATTTTGAAAATCTGTGACATGGGTGTCGATTAAGAACACTCTTACGATTATAGATATTTAGAAATTATAGATATTTATTAAATGAATTGAAATCCATAACAATGGTAAAATTCTGGTCGTAAGAGTGTTCTTAATCGTTTACAAAACTATATATATAGTTATGGATTTCAATTCATTTAATAAATATCTATAATTTCTAAGTTGGGATTTCTTTATCATTAATTATGTAATAATCATTTTGGTTACTATTGCTTTTTTTATAGCATTACATCTCAAGTACCATTTTAAGTGATCGAGCAATCTCTATCCAATGTAGAAAAATTAGCTTCATAAACTTATCAACTAGAGCCTTGATAGCAACTCTTGTCACAATTTAATGTACAGTAAATTTGGTAAGCTTCTAATATCAAGGTTAATTCTAGATGTAGACCTATACCTTGAAGGTTCATTGCTAATGACCTTGCCTATGTATCTTTTTATAGGAATTAGTTGCTCGATAATTCACACACTATATATAGGAAGACTTCATTTGTACATGATTTGGGATGAGATCTTACACCTCTCTTCTAAATCAAGACAACAATTTAGTTTATACTTCCAATACACAATAGTATCATAATAAATGCATATGCAATCAAATGTTAGTTTGATGTCAATGCCACTGTATGAACACACACAAAACACATAATGACTAGGTCATGAATATATCATGTGTAAACAAATAGTAACTAGTTGATGCATACATTATGTATAAACAATGCAGCTAGCTCATGCATGCTCATGCATAAATCACATATACGCAATGTGACTAGCTCATGCATGCATCATTTATAGACAATTTGGCTAATTCATACATACATCATGTGGAGAGTAGTGCAAACATGGCAAGAAGGTTTACAACATGTGATTGCAACATTCAACATAAATATTAAAAACAACCATAGCAAAGGAGACACCAGATTTACATGGAGAAACCCTTTTGGGAGACAATGTGTCATCTAAGGATAAATATGTAGCCATATGCAACATATAATATTTATAAGAGCCTTATAGTAAGAGATAAATCACCATCAACATTATGAAATTGAAGAGACAAAGGTAATTGTACACACGTGGCTATGAAGGCCCAAATGCCATGAGCACATGAACCCTAGAGGATTGGTGGCATATGCGAATTTTCGTGATCTTCCATGGCATGCTAATTAACAAAAAATTTGAAGGAAAGATAATATTTTAGTAAAATCAAGTATAAAACATATAGTGGAATTGAAACAGGTTTATAATTTCTTTTCTTGTATATATAATCCATTTTGTAAATAAAAATATATTTTTTTAACACAAATCATGTTGTGGTTGTTTGAAAGGAGCTAGTATTAGTCTCATGGTTATGCTCACAAGAGCTTGTATTGATCTCATGTTGATGCTTGTATGGGTAGAATATTTGTAAATGACTGGTTATATAAAAAATAAATAAATAGTGTTGTATTTGTTCAATTATTTCATCTTCTATACAATATATAAGGGTGAGATAACAATAATAATGATTATTAAAAGGATTCAAGATTATTTTGGTGTTATATAAGTTGTATTTGGAAAAACAAATATGAAATTATTTTTAAGAACAAATAGTAATTTAATGTTCAATTACTAGAAATCTCATGGTGAAATTTTGATCAAATCTTGAAAAATTCATTTTAAGGACACTTCTCACTATGCATGTCGATATGTTGCAAGATGAGTCACACCTCCAAACCTTAATTGTATCTAGAGATAAGATTAAGTTTTGATCAAACCTTTAAAAATTCATTTTAAAGTCATTTCTCACTATACATGCTGATATAACTTGTTGCTTGATGAGTCACACCTCCAAACCTTAATCATAGATGGATAAGAATCTACATAACATTTCTTAGAAAACAAAAGTCATTTGAAAATCCATATAACTATTGTATGATTGCAAAATTAACTCGTACATCTAACCCTTCTCCGCCTCCAAAATGAAAAGAATGCAAAACAATTCAATGGTGTTGTTCTCTTCATATATATCCATTCATTAAAAAAAATAACACGCACAATATTAAAAGTTATGAATGCCATATCATCTCATTGCATATCCAATAAACTACTAATACCATTATTTCATTTTAAAATACAAATAAAACATAACGATTAATGTACTTTTTAGTTTTAAATTCTTTAAAAGTAGATGCTTAACATTCTTAAATATTGAGAAAATTGTGGAATATGTATTCAGTCTTAATAAAGAAAAATGACAAATATGTTTTAGATCTAAATAGACAACAAACATATTTTCAACTTTGACTGTGATTTTGAAGATCTGTGAAGTGGGTATCGGTCAAGGACACTCTTACGACCAGACTTTTACCATTGACTGTAATAAAACGAGTTCACATTTGAATCGAGAAGCATTATCTACAAACAATCTGCAATGGGTTAGAAAAACATCTTCTCACATACGGCAATAGCAATCTGATTTTCCAAAATTCCCGCAGGTTTGGGGTCATCACAAACAACAAAAGTCACAACATTACGTAAAGTAGACGTAAGGAGAGACAACCCAACCAAGAATTAAGGAAACTATGGACCGTTGCATTTGCACCGCCTCCTTCCTATAAAACGCCTCAACAAATGCTCTAAAATCTCATTCCTCTTCTCATATTTTCCCCATCAAGATGTGCTCGAATCCCATGGCGAAATCAAGCGCAAAGATTAGTTTCATGATAATACTGGTCTGGATAACAGTGTTAGCCCGAGCGCAGCAAGACACCTGCCAGTCCAGCGGGTCGTTGCAGGGGAGCGCCGGCAATTGCAATACTGCAGACGGATCGCAGTGCTGTAAAGCGACTGAGAGTTACCCGACATATGACTGCTCTCCTTCCGTCACTTCACAGACTTCTGCAGATCTTACTCTCAATGGCTTCGGTCAAGGAGAGAGCGGCGGCGGGGCGTCTGAATGTGACGAGCAATACCATTCCAACAGTGAGATGATCGTGGCCTTGTCCACCGGCTGGTTTGACAATAAGAGCCGCTGTGGAAAGCAGATCCAAATCAATGCAAATGGTAAGACGGTTACAGCTACTGTTGTGGATGAGTGCGATTCGAGGCATGGGTGTGATCAAGAGCATGCTTTTCAGCCTCCCTGTGCTAATAACGTTGTGGATGCTTCCTCTGCTGTTTGGGATGCCCTCGGCCTCAATCAGGACGATGGGCACGCTGATATTACTTGGTCGGACGCTTAATGGATTTTACTGCTACTGCTACTTATATATTGTTATGCTATTAAATAAATTTTGGGCTCTATATATAGTACATCATACCTTAGGAATGTATGTGAGCCTAGGCAGCCCCATTAAATAGCTATATGTTTTGGTTCATTTGACTCTGTAACTCGAAGTGGAAAGGGAAATACCATCCCATCGGTGTTCTATATAGAGACGATTAACTAGATATGAACCTATGTAGAATTTTCCATACCAATCCTAATTTCACTTTCAACCCCATGTTCTATCATCCATATAAAAGATTGCGATGCCTATCCAATTTAGTATCTTCTGTTCTATGATTCTATTCTTCTTTAAAAGATTATGGAATCTACCTAATTCAATGTAGTATGTTTTATGATCTTATTCCTATATAAAAGATTATGATATTTATCCAATTCTCTGTCCTATGTTCTATGAGCTTATTCTCCATATAAAAGATGGACATATCTACCCAATTCACTATTGTTACTTTTTTATATATTATAAAAAAAAATCGTAGATTCAAAATTGGATAGCCATGATCTGATCTAATAATACAAGGGAAATCAAGTGATATGAGGAAAATATTAAATTTGAGGTAAAGAGATTCAAGGAGCTTTTTGAAATGTCGATGTTTTGAATAAAATAATCAAAATTGGGAAGTTTAGTGAGAGTCTTGTGTAAATAATTTTTTTAAAAAAATAGGAAATTCATTTTGTCTTTGAGTTTAAATATAGTTTGAATGTTGATTCAAAAGTCTACCAAACTATTTTTATTAAATGGTCAATGATATGAGAATAATTCAAAATTAGGAAGACTAGATCCTACAAATATAGTATTCTTAAATCATTTTAGTTCAATGGTGAAAGGTAATTTTTTAAAATATGATTAGGACAAGTGTTTGCCACTATTTAGCAAGAATGAGGTTTAAAATTGATAAAAACTATATGATTTGTTGAAAACTATGATATTCAAGTATAGAGATATTTAGAGAGTGGAACAAATGGACCAATTCTTGTACGATTTTAGACTCGCTTTCATCTTTAGAATGCAAGGTTGGGGAGGCATTTCCTAAGATCTTGACATTAGGTTAATTAATTAGAAATAAAAAACTAGGCTTAACATAATCAAGAAAAAAAGTACATAAAATACTTTGAACCCCTAGATTTGTCACTAGTTTTATTTTAGTGCTAAATACATATAGACCTACAAGACTTTAAGAAGGAGATCTAATATTCCACTTTTAAAATGCACTAATAGATAAAAGAAATTGTTATAATCCAAGGAATTAATCCACTTAACATTGCATACACATGGATAAGAGGGACACCATACTAGCATGATCCATAAAATATTTGTTAGTTTCAAGAAAATGAAGAATGCATCATGTGTCACATCACTAAATAATACTAGCATAGTGGAACCTAAAATACTCCTACAACCAAGAAGAGAGGCAGTTAAAGTAGAAGATATTTGGTCTCTCACCAATTAGATTGGTGTTTTTTCATTGGAAAACAAAGTCAAAAATTTCGAGGAAAAAATGCCAACAAATCAATAATAGAGAAAAACTTGTATGTACATATCATAAACTTAGATAAGTAGGAACAATTGATGGTTATCTTGATACATGCAACTTGAGTAGAATGAAGATCATTATACTTCTGTCGAAAATTTAACGAATTCCAAAAACCAATCGACACCAAGGTGCCTTGTACTAGATCATGATAGTGCTGAAGTAGCTTACTAGTCTATGTGATTTATTTTGTTTAATGGGACTATGTTGGTGAAAGATGAAACTTATAGCTATATAATTTATGTTAAATGTAATTTTTGGATGATAATTATCCTAAGATATCAAATATAATTGCTTCTAACATAATCATACTAAAACAAATATCAAGAGGGTAAAAATAGCATTACATCTTAGAGAAATAAACATATAAGTAAACAACCAATGATGGAAGATTCTAAGGAATCATGTGAAAATTGAACCATGTGCATAATTGTACTAGATGTGCAAATTTAACGTAGTGCTTCGCAATTTCATAACTAGTGATATAAATTTTAAAGGAATTTCATAGAATCATACAAAACCAATTCAAAGAATAGAAAACACAAAATAAATCATCACCAAGGATTATAACAATTGAAGAAGTAGTCATGGTCTTTATTTATTAGAAAATGGTATGTGGATTATAACTTTCATCAACATTCCTCCTTATATTAATTATTTTTGTCATTAGCTTCCCCCAAAATTTCTCAACACTTTACAATGAGTTTGGTAGTTATATATTTAGCCAATATTGGGCACCTCGAATTACATATACAAGACCAAGAATGGGTTTAGATCCTAAATGGGTCCCTAGACCCAAAATCTCCAATTTACATTCTATTCCAAATTTATAGGCTTGAAAATTAAATTAAAATGCTTTTATTATATGGTCCTAAGGAAATAAATAAATATATATAAATTATCGAGTGGTTTATTACATCATTTAAAAGTATAAATAGAAAATAAGAATAAGGATAAGAATAGATGAGTGCCCAACTCATCTCTATCTTGCTTCAGTACTTGGTTGCCTTATTTCCAATACTACTTAAGGAGCCTTGCATTGATATTCTTCAATACTTTTAGTATATACTTTCAAGTTAAGATAAATAGTACATTGGACTCAAACCCTTTTGGAAAGGAGATTTATCCTAATCGACTCCAACACTCTGTACATTTATAACTTAACCTTTCTTGGAATGTATTGAGAAATACCTTTGACTCTATTTGGTACATCAATTCAACTCTTCTATTAGATGCTTCTTTAGTAGGTTGAAAAAATATTTAATCATTGTAGTAGCATGAAGGACCCTACTAGGTTTCTCTTTAAAGGTGCAAGGAAGGGATTTAATGAAATTTTCAATCTCATCCATGACTATATCAATAATCTCTTATTGATAATGAACTTCTTCAAGAATAGGCCTTAAAAGTTTTAACTCTCCATTTGGTGGCCTTTAGCCACTCCATGTGTAATTATAGATTTCCATTTGGAATTATGTTTTCACTTCGTAGGTCTACAAATGGAACCCTATTCCCTCTTTGTAAACTTGGTGAATCAATATTTAGCACGATGAGCTCTCCATCAAGATATTATTCAAACTTAGTCATCACATTGGCTTCATGAAATTCACCTTACAATAACATCAAATTAACTCTCAAATTAATATTCTCCCTTGGGATTCCAAGGAATCCTTTAAGGTAATGCTACATTCACCAATCCTCTATTATATTTTCTTTGTTAGGCCTTATCTAGATCTTTTAAGAGTTCAAGATTTGGTGCATTAATATCTAGATGACCCATGAGGTACTAAAAGGAAGATAGTTTTCCAACCTAGGCCTTGAGATCTTTTTTTTTCTTATCATTTTTAAACATGAAATTGAGGATGGTGGACACTACTATTTAGAGAGATAGCTTCTCTCCTCATGTTTAATAGCCTATATTTATGGTTTGCAACTTGTAGTCTCGTAGCCACTTATTAGGTTTTTCCTTTTCTACCACTAGAGTTGCTACCTATGTAGTTCCAACCCCTTGAGACTCCACTAAGATGGTGGCAAATGTTCAAAATCTCTTATGTTTGGGTTGAGCCTTGAAAATTTTTATTTCCACCTTTGAGATGTTCTTTGTAATATTTTGGTATGTTCTTTACCTATTCTTAATGGTGAAACTTAGCCATACTAGCAACCCTAAACTAGACCCTGCTAAAGTTTCACCTATGTGCATCCTAGGAGCAATTGAGTTGTAGGGAGGACTAGAGTGAGGTGATTTGAGAGGAAGAGAAAGGATCTTGGTTTAGGTGGACCTTAGAGGGGAAGGAGATGTAGGAGTCAAAATATGACATAGTGGGACTGCTTCTCAAAAATATGGTACAATGTCATGTACAACACCTTCCTTGTTAGTTGTAACAGGAACTTGCATTTCTTCCTAAGGTGACACATTCTATCATTCATTATTTTTATAATCATCTTACATTTATTGTCATTCTAAAATGCTAGTCTTTGGAGGAGAATAAGAAAGAAGTGAAATAACTTGTGCTTGGACTAGTGGTATGGTTGTGCTAGAGCTTCTCTTGAGCTATTAAATGTGTATTCCTTCTTATTCTTCTCTATAAAGGTTTACTATCTTCAACATATTGTTACTCTTTCTCTAAGCTAATTTTTAAATTGTGAGCTTCTTCTCTTTTTCTCTTGGCCTTCTCTTTTGTAGCAACAAAAGACTCCCCTTGTTTATTTGTTACAACTAGGCGTTTGGGAGGTTTCTTTGGCTAGATGTGAGGGTCATCCATAAAATATGGACCCCTCGTCCATGTTTTGGTTCTTACAACCACCCCCAATGTCTTGGGGTTGATTGATGCATCTTCTGGCATTGAGTAGTGTGGATAACCTCTAAGGAGTACTAGGAAATGACTATGCCTAGTTTATTGTAAATACTACTAAACATAAAATATTAACATATCATGAAGTGTGTAGCCTACAACAATATTCATATCAACTATAACAATAACTTAAAAATAATAAACTTAATTACTTAACAACTTTTTAGTCGCACACAAATTAATACCTACCAGTCAACACTCAACCAACCAACACTCCAATCTCTATTTAGCATCTCTATTACCAGCACTCCAATCTCTACCCAACACTCTAGTCTCTAAAATATTAGGATCAAGAGGGATGGTAAATCCTACTTCTTTTCTATATCATAATATTACCTTATGTCTATCTTCCATTGAGGATGCACATTTGACTATATTTATAAATTAATATGACAACATTTATATCGAATATAAAAACAACTTAAAATTAGGCAACTGAATCACTCTATTGGAATTTGCATGAAGATTTCATTAATGATATGTTATGTTGTCATTGATGTCAAGTAACTGGTAATGATATTGCTGATATTGTTGTTATTATTGATATTGTCTTTTAACCAGTAGGAAGAGATTTGTGGAGGATATTGTAAATCGGTATGTAAGTTTATGAGTTAAATCGGTAACCGGTATGAGAGGTTAAACCCTATCTATGTAATGTAATCGATAAACCCTACCAAATATTTTTGTTAAACCCTAACTGATTAAGGTTGTTGAATTGGTTATGTTGGTTTATGATCTAATGATGAGCGGTAATGATGACGAAACATGTGATCATTGTATGAAGACAAGTTCAAATTGTTTTGGCATGTTTTTGTCTAGGGAGTGAGAAAAGTGTATTGCATCTAATGTAAAGTGTGTGATGAGTTACTGATGGGAATGGGCTTGGGATAGACTAGCCTAGTCTATGCTCTTTGATCCTCTCCTTGGATCACCAGGTGTTCCAACCACACCCTAGGGTCTCTAGGACTTCCCTTGCTTGTGGGATCCCCTGACCTTTCCCAATCCACCCACCAACAACATGTGATGCTTCTCCTAAGCTCTCACCTACTCACAAGCTTCAAAAACCCTTACATAGGCTAATAAGGGTTTAACTCTTCCTACACCATCTCAGGTCCTAGCAAGGATAGAACAGGTCTTTGACATGTTTCTGCAACCACTCATGTGCCCCCAAGAGGTTTTGACTTTCTTATTTGTTACCAATCTCACTATTTTGCTTTTTTCCTACAAAATAGGGCTACAAGGAATGAGCCCCTATTAGGCCTCCATTCCAGACTTTTAGGGCTTCCTCTTGCAAAAAATGCCAAAAATTCTAAAACTTCCCAAAGGGACTGCTATTCATTTAGAAAAGGCTCAAGGATTTTCTTGGTTTTGGGCCCCCAAGAGTCCGTACACTGCCGTAGGCAAATTTAAGGGTTTTTAAGGCCTACCAGGGTCACAGAGTTGGTTTGTTGTCTTCACCACCTTGTCTGGATTGGTGGAATCTCCTCCTTCTCACCAATGATGCTCCACACAATCCTCTACAACTCCTCCAAAGGGTGCCTCCTTCCTTGTCCTTCCTTTCTCTCACGGACCTCTGGAACCTTGACCGTTCCTAGCCGAGCATAGACCAGTCTCGCCTAGGAGTGGGTCTTTGAAGGGTTTGCCTGCATTTTCTAGGGCCCTTCTTCCTCTGAGACACTGTATAGGGTCTGTACTCCTATACCCCATAGTTTTATGGTGTTTCCACAATGGGGATAGGAGTTATCAGCCCATTTTCACAAAATAGTCCAAAACTGGACAGTGAAAGAGTAACTCACAAAATATTTACAAAGCACACAAAACCTGCACAATAAACCTAACCTAAATGCTCAAAAAGAAATTATAAACACTATACAAAACTCTCAACATAGTTTAGTTTGCAGAGCAATCCATTGTCAATCTTTTAATGCTTCATTTGTGCTGACTGGCAACAAAAACATAGTCACAGTCAAGGTCTTTTTCCTTTGGTCGTACAATCTGACATCCAATCCCTCATTTTAGGGTTTGCACCAATTTACAATGTATTTGCCTCGATTTGTGTACTGGGGTTAGCATTCCCAATGCCAAGCTTAGGTTATGACCAATTTGGTGGAAAAGTTGCATGACAACTTTAAAAAGTTGTCATGCAACTTTTTGCAACTTTTGAGCAACTCTTGCAATGTTTCTTTTCTTGGCTTTTAGGCCTTCTTAGGCTATCCTAAGGATACAACCATTCCAAAAGGACCCCAAACTCATCAATAGGCTCACATACCCTCCACTCCAAGAGAAAACTCAACCTAGACTTGTGAACCTAGGACCTAAACTAGGACCTAAACAAAACCAATGAGCTCTTGGCTCTTATTACATTACATGGCTTCATGAAGAAGAAAAATCACAACAAAAACAAATGGTGGGAGCCCTTAGAAGGGTGCTCCTACACCATACTCCCCCTCTGTACAAAACTAAGAAACTAGGGGAGAGATGAGAGCCAGATCAATCCCAAGTTTCTTGAACCTGCCCTCTTCAACCCAAGTAACTTTAGACAAAGGTTGACCTGCCCACTTAACCAAGTGTTCCATATAGACCTGGTGTCTAGTAGAATTCTTCACCCTTGACTCCAAGACCTGCTCTTCTATTGGCTACTTCACTTGAGGCAAGGCATTCACATCTAAGTCCTGTAGCACCTTGGCTTGATTCTCAGTTTGCCCTGCTATTTCACCTTTGTATAATATCAAATCAGCAACATTGAAGACTAGTGATATAGCTAAATCTGAAGGAAGATCCACCTTGTAGGCGTTCTCACCATATTTGGACATAATTTTACAAGGTCCTACCCTCTTCATTTGCAGCTTAGTAGGCTTGCCGCTTTGCATTCTAGCTTTACTTAAATGGACCATCACATAGTCACCCACTTTGAATTGAACCTCTCTCCTTTTCTCATCCACTTTAGCTTTCAGTTTTTTAGTAGACTCTAGGATGGCTCTCTTGACCTGTTCTTGTACTTCCTTGATGGTTTGAGTGAAGTCCTCTGCTTGCCCACCCTTCATCTCCATTGAACCAAGTTCTCTTAGTTCACACACCCCTCTAGGATGTCTGCCATAGACAACCTCAAAAGGACTCCTTCAACTGGTCCTATTTACACTATCATTTTAGGCATACTCAGCTTGTGGAATAACTAGATCCCAAGTCTGCCCATACTCCTTGGTTAGATACCTTAGCAAGTTGCCTAACACTCTATTAATGACTTCAGTTTGACCATTAGTTTGTGGATGGTAAGTTGAGCTGAATGATAGATTAGTTCCTAGTCTTCTCCATTAGGTTTGCCAAAAATGGCCCATGAACTTGCTATCCCTATCTGAAACAATACTTAATGGGAATCCATGAATTCTTACAATCTCCTTAAAGAAGAGATGTGCAATATAACTAGCATCATGAGTAGTTCTACATGGAATGAAGTGGCTCATCTTAGAAAACCTGTCTACCACCACATAGATGCTATCCATACCTATCTTTGTCTTGGGAATTCCTACCACAAAGTCTATGCTCACACACTCCCAAGGCCTATTTGGGACTGGTAATGGTTGATAGAGGCCTGCATTGCTTGATCCTCCTTTTTCCCTTTAGCACACACCACATTGCTCCACATACCTTCTCACATCCCTTCGCAACCTAGGCCAATAGTAGTATCTCTGTACTAGATCCAAAGTTTTATTGATTCCAAAGTGTCCACTTAGGCTTCCATTGTGTTTCTCTTGTATGAGATTTTCTCTCATCGATCCTCTAGGCACACATGACTGATTGCCTTTGAACAAGAGACCATTTTGAAGAGTGTGATCTGCATACTCACCATGAAAATGATTCTCAAACTCCTTACAGACCTTGTAGGCTGATGAGAATTCTTCATCTTCTTCATAGAGATCCTTAAAACCTTCTATCCCTATGCTCTACAGTTGTAATTCTTGGACAGTCAATAACTTCCAGCTTAAAGCATCTGCCACCTTGTTGAGTTGCCCCTTTTTATGCTTGATGGTAAAGGTAAAGGATTGGAGGTACTCTATCCACTTCAAATGTCTATTGCTAAGCTTCTCTTGATTTTTAATGGAACTCAAAGCCTGGTTATCTGTGAACACCACAAATTCCTTTGAGAGTAGGTAATGCCTCCACTTCTTGAGAGACTGGACTAGTGCATACAACTCTAGATCATATGTTGAATACATCTTCTTTACCTCATTAAGCTTCTCACTGAAAAATGCTCCAGGCATTGCTTCTTGACTCAATACACCCCCTACTGCAATTCCACTTGCATCACACTCCAATGTGAATAGCTTGTCAAAAGTAGGTAAGAGTAGGATGGGTTTTGTGGCTACTTCTTGCTTCAATAATTGGAATACTTCATCAGCTTGTTCAGTCCATTTGAACTTAGTTTTAAGGCCTCCTTTTATAGTGTCAAGTACTGGTGCACATATGCCACTGAAGTTCCTCACAAACTTTCTATAGAATTGGGCTAAACCATGGAAACTCCTAACTTCAGTCCATGTTTTAGGGGCAGGCCAATTCAAGATTGCCTCCACTTTGCTTGGATCCATCTTCAAGGTTCCCTTAGACACCACAAACCCCAAGTAGACTAACTCTTTCTTCAAGAAGTCACACTTCTCTAAGTTGATTGCCAACTTCTCTTCATGCAACCTCTCTAGGACTAACCTCAAATGTTCAAGGTGCTCCTCTTTGGTTCTGCTATAGATGAGTATGTCATCTAAGTACACCACCACAAATCTACCTGTGAAGTCCTTCAACACCTCATTCATCAACCTCATGAAGGTGCTTGGGGCATTGGTAAGTCCAAATGGCATCACAAGCCATTCATACAACCCTTCTGTGGTCTTAAAAGTAGTCTTCCACTCATCACCCTCCTTAATCCTAATTTGATGATAACCACTTTTAAGGTCCAACTTAGTAAAATACATGGCACCTCCTAAACAGTCCATCAAATCCTCTATTCTAGGAATAGGAAATCTGTACCTTATGGTGATCCTATTTATTGCCCTTGAATCAGTGCAAAGTCTCCACTTGCCTCCCTTCTTTGATGCTAGCACTACCGAGACTGCACATGGGCTAATACTCTTCTTGATCAGTCCCTGATCCAACAACTCCTGCACTTGCCTTGCCACCTCCTTTTTTTGATCAGGTGTGGGCTTATATGCTGCTTTATTGGGCAGGGATGCACAGGGTACAAAGTCTATTTGATGGCTTATAGACCTTCTTGGTGGAAGTGTTGCACGTGCTCCATCACTCATTATGTCTTTATATTCTTGCAACATTTGCTTTACCTCCTTAGGTACCTCTGTCTGCAACTTACCTTCCTCCTCCTTTGGCTTCACAAAGATGGCACATCCCACTGTCTCCTCTTCATGCAGCAGGTGTAAGAACTCTTTACCAGTGTTAAGTAAGACACTAGGTGTTCTTGAGGTTCCCTCATCATTCTCTGTCAGAGACTAAATCTTAAAGGTTCTGTTGTCCTTCTTGAAGGAAATGGAGTTCTCCTCTCCATCATAGATCACCTTCCTATCAAATTGTCAAGGTCTACCTAGCAGCAGATGACAAGCATCCATGGGTAACACATCACAAAGGATCTTGTCCTTGTACCCTCCAATAGAAAACTCTACCCAGGTCTATTCATTGACAAGCACACTCTGCTCTTGATTCAACCAAGTCACCTTGTAAGGACTAGTGTGGGGCATCTTTGTGAGTTTCAACTTCTTGGATGCCTCATCTGATATGATGTTATCAGTTGACCGTGAATCAACTATCACCTTGCAAACCTTACCAAGGATTTTGCATCTCACCCTAAACAATGCTCTCCTATGCTTAGGTTCATCCTTAACCGGCTGTCTTATCAAGACCCTATTGAACATCAGATTTTCTCCAATTTTTTATTCAATATGGTCCACCTCAGGTGTTTTGTTGCTTGATGTGTCTTCATGGGCATAAGCAACCCTCTTTCCACTGTTTGATGAGGTAGGCTTGTCAGGGCATCTATAGGTCGGGTGTCCCAATTGACCACAATTGTAGCATTTCATGGTTGCAAAGTAGGAATTACCCCTGCCGGTACCTCTACCCCTATTTGGACCCCCTTGTGCACCTTTTCCTCTAGAATGGCCTCCTCTGAGAGTGGTTTCACTATTATGCTCAGTCAACTTGGACTCTCCTTGATTCCTTTGCTCATTTGCCTTGCTTTGGTAACCACCTCGGTGACTCATTTGATCTCTACCTCTACCTCTACCCCTATTGTTGGAGTCTCCCTTGCTTTTGTTCCTCTCTTCAACCTTAGCAGCAAGCTGATGACATTTTTGGACAGTGTTAGGAGTCCATAGGCTTATCTCCTCTTGGATGTTCCACTTCAGGCCACTTAGATACCTAGCCACCTTGATAGATTCCTCTTCTTGAACTTTGGATCTAAGACAAAGCTTTTGAAACTCCTCTGTGTAAGAGGCCACATCAAGATCTTTTTACTTCAATCCCTGTCTCTTCTTATGAAGTTGGACTTCATAATCCTCTGGCAAGTAGTTCTCCTTGATCTTACTCACCATGGCCCTCCAGTTTGCAATAGGTAGCTTCCCCATGCTAATTCTCTCCTCTTGCAAGTGTTTCCACCATGTCAAGGCTACTCCCCTTAGTCTTGATTTGGCAACCTTAACCTTTTGGGCTTCTATCACCCCTTCACACTCAAAATGGTTCTCCATACCCTCAATCCATTCCATGACGGTGTCAATATCCATTCTTCCACTGAAAAGTGGCAATCCTTCAAAAGATTTTGTATTCAAAGCCTTAATGGCCTTTACAAAAGGTTCTTCATTGATTAAGGGGTCTAGTTCAGATATCATGTCATCTATATCAATATCTTTCTTGCCTCTGTCATTGGTGTCCGCACCCCAGAGTTCTTGTGCTCTCTAATCAACCACTTATTGCAGCTTGTTCCTTATCTCACTCATAGAATCTTCAAGGAGTCTATTTTTCTCCTTTTGTTCTTCTACCTCCCTAGCCAGCTCTGCATTAGTGACCATTATGTTCTCCCCTACCGATTCACCAGAATATAGAGACATGCACGGTCCGCCAAATCTTTAACTTGGCTCTGATACCAATCTGATGGGAATGGGCTTGGGATAGACTAGCCTAGTCTATGCTCTTTGATCCTCTCCTTGGATCACCAAGTGTTCCAACCACACCCTAGGGTCTCTAGGACTTCCCTTGCTTGTGGGATCCCCTGACCTTGCCCAATCCACCCACCAACAACATGTGATGCTTCTCCTAAGTTCTCACCTACTCACAAGCTTCAAAAACCCTTACATAGGCTAATAAGGGTTTAACTCTTCCTACACCTTCTCAAGTCCTAGCAAGGATAGGATAGGTCTTTGACATGTTTTTGCAACCACTCATGTTCCCCCAAGAGGTTTTGACTTTCCTGCTTGTTACCGATCTCACTATTTTGCTTTTTTCCTACAAAATAGGGCTACAAGGAATGAGCCCCTATTAGGCCTCCATTCCGCACTTTTAGGGATTCCTCTTGCAAACAATGCCAAAACTTCTAAAACTTCCCAAAGGGACTGCTATTCATTTAGCAAAGGCTCAAGGATTTTCTTGGTTTTGGGCCCCCAAGTGTCAGTACACTGCCCTAGGCAAATTTAAGGGTTTTTAAGGCCTGCCAGGGTCACAGAGTTGGTTTGCTATCTTCACCACCTTTTCTAGATTGGTGGAAGCTCCTCCTTCTCACCAATGCTGCTCCACACACCCCTCTACAACTCCTCCAAAGGGTTCCTCCTTCCTTGTCCTTCCTTGCTCTCACGGACCTCTGCAACCTTGACCCTTCCTAGCTGGGCACAGACCAGTCTCGCCTAGGAGTGGGTCTTTGAAGGGGTTGCTTGCATTTTCCAGGGCCATGCTTCCTCTGAGACATTGTACAGGGTCTGTACTCCTATACCCCATGGTTTCATGGTGTTTCCACAATGGGGATAGGAGTTATCGGCCCATTTTCACAAAACAGTTCGAAACTGGACACTGAAAGAGTAACTCACAAAATATTTACAAAGCACACAAAACCTGCACAATAAACCTAACCTAAATGCTCAAAAGGAAAGTATAAACACTATACAAAACTCTCAACATAGTTTAGTTTGTAGAGCAATCCAATGTCAATCTTTTAATGCTTCATTTGTACCGACTGGCAACAAAAACATAGTCACAGTCAAGGTCTTTTTCCTTTGGCCATACAATCTGACATCCAATCCCTCATTTTAGGGTTTGCACCAATTTATAATGTCTTTGCCTCAGTTTTTGTGCCAGGGTTATGGTTCCCAATGCCAAGCTAAGGTTATGACCAATTTGGTGGAAAAGTTGCATGACAACTTTGAAAAGTTGTCATGCAACTTTTTGCAACTTTTGAGCAACTCTTGCAATGTTGCTTTTCTTGGCTTTTAGGCCTTCTTAGGCTATCCTAATGATACAACCATGCCAAAAGGACCCCAAAATCATCAATAGGCTCACATACCCTCCACTCCAAGAGAAAACTCAACCTAGACTTGTGAACCGAGGACCTAAACTAGGATCTAAACAAAACCAATGAGCTCTTGGCTCTTATTACATTACATGGCTTCATGAAGAAGCAAAATCACAACAAAAACAAATGGTGGGAGCCCTTAGAAGGGTGCTCCTGCACTAGTTACTGAGTCTGATGAAGCAGTGATCAAGGAGCGGTTAGAGTTTTCTTGATTAATCTGTACAAATTTCTATGTAAATCCAATGGTCATACTTGAACCGATTTGTTTGTAATCTCTATGAGAGAATTAGGTTCTTGTTGTGTTACTCACCTAATTGATTTGTTATAAGGTCGATTAAGTTAATTTGTAAAAGGTGTTGGCAGAAATCAATTGAGTGTGTGGTTGATAAATTGGATAAGCAAGTATAGTGCTATTCAAACAGTTCAAGAAAAATCCTGTTGTTTTCTAACAATTACAGCAAAACTGAAATCCCTTAACCGGGTAAGCTCTAAAAAGCTTGGTTACTTCTTAAATCCTCTAACAAGGTGATCCATTAGCTTGGATTCTCAAATCCTCTACCGAGGTTATTCCTACCAGGGTACTTTCTTATAACAAGGAATTTGTAGTCAATCCCTTAACTAGGTGATTCTTAATAGGATCAGTTCTTAACAAGACTTTTATAAAATCTTTAATAGGCTTGGCTCCTAATAGGGTGAACTTCAGAAGAGTTCAGATAGTTATCTTGTGACTCTCATCTCACCGTGGTTTTTCCCATTTGGGTTTCCACGTCAAAATATTTGTGTCATGTGGTGAATGTTTTTGTGGTTATGATCTTATGATTGATTTGATTAATTACTTAACTATTCTGATAAGGCATGATAACCAGAAGCATTGAGAAATGAAGTCTGTTGACATATGATAAAGCATTTGGTTGTTTACAAGTTTAATGTTGTTTACTGTTAAGTTTCTATAATAGTCAACTATTTTTTCTTAAGAGATTTTATCTTGACAGAGACATTTCATTGATAAGTTTACTTTGTGTGTTTGAGATTGAGATTGGGAAGGATTATATCAGTTTTTCAATTTACTGATTCACCTCCCCCCTCTCAATAATCTACTAGATACTTATTCTTTCATCATACCATCACACTCAACTACTATTTAATCATACAAAATATTAATACACCATGCTTAAAAACACTCTACATCTATCCACCACCTAGGATGCACATTTGTCCCTATTTTTTAATTAATTTTTTTAAAAATTATATTATCTTCTAAATTTCAAAGAAATTAATAAATAGAGTCAGATGTGCATCTAGTGTTGTATAAACAATACAGTTCAACATCATGATATATAAAAGAAGCATCGCATAATCTACTAACAACCTGGAATGGGCTAGAAATATATCATTTTTGGTGTAAGTCATGTTACATAGACTTTTACAAGTCCTTGCAAGCTCTGGATCAATCTGTAAAAAGATTTAATGACACTTACCCTAATATGAAAGCAGACAAAGGTTGTCCCACTGGGGCTGCCAATGTGAGATGGTTGGAAAGGGTTGAGATCTTATTGGATTAAGATTAAGATTAAGATTTCTTCGCCATCCTCAATAGAGTACCTGCAAGAACACACATGTAAAACTAAATAGAAAGAAAATAAACACACACACATGCATCTTAACAATGATTTTCTTCCACTGTTATCCTACCAAATTAGAATCTTGTGTTTGCATTAGGGGTGCTCTCAGAAGCATGTGCACAAGAAGCTATGATGGACAAATGATTCAAAGACAAGATGCAAATGAAATCTATGAGAATCAATGAGAGAATGGACTAAAATACAAGAAAAATATTTGAGAATGCAAATAGACAAAACAACATTATGACTTCTAGATTGTGAGAAAATGAGTGAGGCTTACATGAGAGGGGAAAATGCATTTATAAGCATCCTCATGAAGGAAATCTACCATGTGAGCAATGTGGGTTTAAAGAAGGTAGTTATGGATAAATGTTTATCCCACATTCTCCAAGTGAGTGTGATGGATGGGAGGTGGAAGAGATCAATAGATATGCCATGGTTTATGAAAGATGGAAACTAAGAGTTGAAAGTATTTCATGAAATTATAGATATAAAATCCCTTTAATCATTAAAATGGAATAAAATCATTTAATGAATTGATGAAGATGATTTAATAAATTAATGAAGTTTAATGATTTAGACATTGATACTCAATTCACTAATAAGCTGGTTATGAGGATACTTTTTATGTGTCTACAAGTTATATAAGCCATTTTGTAAACAAAAATGTGAACTATATTTTAACATAAATAGTGTTATACATGTTTAGTTATTAGTTCTTCTAAACATAATATATAAGGATAACAATAATAATGGTTATTAATAAATTTTAAGATCATTTAGGTATTATTTAAGAACTTATATTTGGAAGGAAAATATGAAATTCTTATAAGAGCAAATGGTATTTTAATGTTTGATTACTAGAGATTCCATGATTAAGTTCTGACCAAATCTTGAAAACTTTATTTTAAGGACACTTCTCACTATGCATGCTATATGACAAGTTGTATGATGAGTCACACTTCCAAACCTTAATTGTAAATAGATACAAGTCTGCACAATATTCAAAGGTGTGAGTAACATATCTCAAATTGCATGGACAATATTGATGTACAATATTCAAAAGTGCGAAAATGATATCATCAAATTGTATGGACAATATTCAATGGTGTCATTCCCTTCATATATATATCCATATGTCAATAAAAATAATAATTCACACAATATTCAAAGATGTAAAGACCATATCATCAAATTGAATGAACAATATTCAATATCATCATTCCCTTCATAAATGTCCATAACACCTCAACAAAAATGTTCCCAATAATCATTCCATTCCATTCCAACAATGAGATGATCGTGGCGTTGTCCACCGGCTGGTTTGACAATCAAAGCCGCTGTGGAAAGCATATTCAAATAAATGCAAATGGTAAGACGGTTACAGCTAGTGTTGTGGATGAGTGCGATTCGAGGCATGGGTGTGATCAAGAGCATGATTTTTCAGCCCCCCTTCATAATAACGTTGTGGATGCTTCCTCGGCTGTTTGGGATGCTCTGGGGCTCAATAATTGGGACGATGGACACGCTGATATTACTTGGTCCGATGCTTAATGGGTTTTACTGCTATTGCTTATATATTGTTATGCTATTCAAAAAAAATTGGGATCTATAGTACATACCTAGGGATGTATGTGAGCTTAGGCACCCCCCCTAGATAGCTATATGTTTTGGTCCATTTGACTCTATAACTCAAAGTGGAAAGGGAAATACCACCCCATCGGTGTTCTATATAGAGGCAATCAACCAGTTATGAACCTATGTAGAATCCCCCATACCAATCCTAATTTCACTTTCAACCCTGTGTTCTAACATCCATATTGAAGATTGTGATATTTACCCAATTCAGTATCTTATATACGATGATTCTATTCTCCAAATAAAAGATCATGATGCTACCCAATTCATTTTCTTATGTTTAATGATCCTATTCTTCATATAAAAGTATCCAATTCACTGTCCTATGTTCTATGATTCTATTTTTTATATTAAAGATTCTAATATCTACCCAATTTACTATTACTCTTTCATGTATTATACCAAAAATTTATAGATTCAAACTAACCATGATGTAATACAAGTTAGAGAAGTCATATAAAGAAAATATTAAATTTGATTCAAAGAGATTTTAAGTTATCAAATGGGCTTTTTCAAATGGAGTTTTGAATAAAATAATCACAATGAGAAAGTAATATAGAGTCTCGTGTAAATAATTTTTTCAAACAATAAGAGGGAATTCTTACAATCCACTTTTTATCAATTTTAAATATAATTTGAACATTGATTCAAAATTGTAGTGAACTATTCTTCTTAAATGGTGAACGATATGGGGTAATTCAAAATTAAGAACAATAAATCCTAAAAATATAGTTTCTTAATTTGTAAAGTTCATTCTTAAATTACATTTAGTTCAATGGTGAAAGGTAAACTTTGGCAAATAAAAGTATGACAATCATTTACTACTATTTAATAAGAATGAGGTGTAAAATTAGTACTAACTATTTGATTGTTGAAAACTGTAATATTTAGAAAATGGAATGAATGACCAATATTTGTGGGGATGTAGATTTGCTTTCACTTTTAAAACTTGCAAGGCCTAGGGAGGCATTCCCTAAGATCTTGACATTGGGTCAATTAATGAGAAATTAACAATTAGACTTGAAACATCATTAAGCACTCATACATAAAATGCTATGAACCTCCTAGATTTGTTGCTAATTTTATGCTAGTGCTAAATACATATAAACCCACAAGACCTCTAACAAGGAGATTTAGCATTCCACTCTTATCATGCACCGATAGATAACAACAACATTATATCCCTAGGAATGAATCTAGTTAATATTGGATGCACATCGATAAGAGGGATGCCATACTAGAATGATCGATAAAATATTTTTTAGTTTCAAGGCAATGAAGAATACATATGATGAGTTAGATCACTAGATCATTCTAGCATAGTGGAACCTAAAATACTCCTAAAACTAACAAGAGAGACGGTGAAATTAGAAAAAAATGGCCTCTCACCAAATAGATTGGTGCTTGCTCATTGGGAAATAAAGTCACATTTATAATGAGTTCGACACTTACATATTTAGCCAATATTGGGTACCTATAATTACATATACAAGAGAAAGTTAGTTTAGATCCCTAGACTAAACAATTTCAAGTTACATTTTATTTCAAATTCATATGCCCAAAAATTAAATTATGTGCTTTTATTATTTGATCCTAAGAAAAAAATTAACTACATTATATATTATAGAGTAGTTTATTACATGATTTCAATAAATAAATGGCAAAGAAGAATAATGATAAGAATAGATGGGTTCCCAACTCATCTATGTTGTGCTTCGTTACTTTGTTTCCTTATTTCCACTATTGCTTAGGAAGCCTTGCATTGATATCTTTCAATACTTGAACAACATATAATTTGAGGTACATTAGACATAAACCGTTTTAGAAAGAAATTCTTCCTAATCTACTCCAACACTTTTTTGAGTTATAGTAGCCTTTCTTGGAAGATATTGAGATTACCTTTAATACTTATTATTACATTGGGCTCAAACCATTTTGGAAAAGAAATTCATCCTAATCTACTCCAAAAATTTCTTTAGCTATGATAGCCTTTCTTGGAAGATATTGAGATTATCTTTGATTCTTATTAGCACATCAATTAACTCTTCTATTAAATGCTTCTTTAGAAGGTTGAAAAATTCTTTGATAATTGTAGTAGTAGTAGGAAACCTACTAGGTTTCTCTCAAAAGGTGCAAGGGAGTGATTTAATGAAATTTTCAATCTTCTCCATGACAATTTCAACAATATCTTCTTGTTAGCTAACTTCTCCTTCTATGCCTTCACAATTTTAACTCTCCATTTGATGCTCTTTAGCCACTCCAAGTATAATTCTAGGGAGCCATAAATGGTATGATGTTTTCACTTTGTATGTATACAAATGAAACCCTAGTCATTATTTATAATATTGGTAAATCATCATTTAGTGTGATGAGCTCTCCATCAAGAGATTCTTCATACTCAATAATTACATTGGATTCATCATTCATCTTATGATAATATTGAATGACCTCTCAAATTAATATTCTCCGTTGGGATTCCAAGGAATGTGTTGCATTGATTACTCCTCTAGTACTTTTAACTACTATGCCAGGCTATTTAGTAGTTTTAGGAGGTTAGGAGTTGGTGCATTAGTATTTACATGATCCATGGGGTACTAAATGTAAGCACACAGTTCACCAACTTGGGCCTCTAGATCTTCTTTTTTCTTCTCATCTTTACTCATGCAATTGAGGTTGGTGGACACTACTATTTGAAGAGTTTGTTTCTCTCCTCATGTTTAGTAGACTATATTTATGCTCTACAACTTTTAGTCTCCTATTCGCTTATTGGATTTTTCCTTGTCTACTACTAGAGTTACTACCTATGTAGTTTCAACCCCTTAGGCATCTGCTAAGATGCTGGATAATGTTCAAGATCTCTTAGATGTGTTGATCCTTGATCATTTCCACCACCTTTTGAGATGTTATTTGTAATATTTTTGCATGTTGTTTTCCTATTCTTAATAGTGAAGCTTAGCCATACTAGCAACCTTGAACTACCTGCTAGTAAATTTTCACCTATGTGCATCCTAGGAGCACTTAGGTGTCAAGGAGGAGTGGATAAATGTTCTTTGAGAGGCAGAGGAAGGATATTGGTTAAGGTGGAACTTAGAGAGGAATGAGATGTACTCTAGTCAAATTACAACTAGAGGTATAAGATTGAGAGCCCTCATAAAAAATATGGTGCACATGTACTACACCTTCCACTTGAGTTATAATGGGTGCTTGAGTTTCTTCCTAAAGTGGAACATTCTATTATTCATCATTTATGTAATTGTCTTCCATTAATTTTTATTCTAGAATGCTAGCCTTTGGAGAAAGAGGAAGAGGTGAGATAACCTGTATGTGGACTAGTGGGGATGGCCATGCTCGAGCTTCTCTTGAGCTATTAAATATCCATTCCTTTTTTGTTCTCTATAAAGGTTGCATGTCTTCAATATCTTCTTCCCCCGCTCTAAGATAAGTTGCAAAATGGGAGCCTCTTTTTTCATTCTCTTGGTCTTATCTTTTATAGCAACAAAAGACTTTCCTCATTCACTTGTTGCAACTACGGGTTTGGGAGGTTTCTTTGGCTAGGGGTGAGGGTCCTCCACAAGGTATGGGTCCCTCAACCATGTTTTGGTTCTTACAACCACTGCCAATATCTTGGTGTTGACTAAGGCATCATCTAGCATTGATTAGTTAACTAGGCTAGCTCGCATCATCTTAGATGTAAGATCAATAGGTGGATAACACCTAAGGAATTCTAGAAAATCAGACAATGCCTATTTTTTAGAAGGGAGTGCTAAAGACATAATATTAAGACATCATGAAGTGTGTAGCCTATAACGACATCTATATCAACTATAACAATAACTTAAAAAAAAAACTTAACTACTTAACTACTTTTTAATCACGCCTACCAGTTTGCACTCTACCAACCATCGGTCTACCAACCAAAACTCTAATCTCTATTATTAGCATCTCTAATACCAACACCCCAATCTCTACCTAACATTCCAATCTCTATAATATAGGATCAAAGGGGACGTTTAATCATACGTCCTTCATATATCATAATATTAAAGACATACCCTATGTCTATCTACCATTGAAGATGCACATTTGACTATATATTCATCAATAAGACAATATCTATATCAAATATAAAAACAACTTAAAATTAAACAACTTAACCACTTTAACTACTTTTTATTCACACACAATGTTAATACACCGTATTTTCTTCATATATAATATTGAAAATACTCTACCTCTATCCACCACTTAAGATGCACATTTGACTATATTTATTAATTAATTAAAATTCAAAATCATGTTATCTTCTCAATTTTAGGATCAAATTTGCATCCACTATAGGATAGACAATACGCTTCAGCATCATGATAAACAAAAGATGAAGTATAGTATAATCTACTAACAAGCTGGAATGGGCTAGAAGTATATTGTTTTTAATGTAAGTCATGTAACATAAACTTTTATAAATCCCCGCAGGCTCCGGGTCAATCTGTAAAAGCTTTTGGCGGCTGTAGAACCAATCTAACCAAGAATTATGGGCCATTGCGCTCTCTCCTTCCTATAAAACGCCTCAACAAATGTTCTAAAAACTCATTCCTCTTCTCATATTTTCCTCATCACTACGCCCTCAAATCCCATGGCGAAAGCGAGCTTAAAGATGGGCTGTGTTTTATTAATGGTGTGGATGGTGGTTTTAGTAGAAGCGCAGGGAGACAGCTGCCAGTCCAGCGGCTCATTGCAGGGCATCGACGGCAACTGCAATCCGGCAGAAGGATCACAGTGCTGTCAAACGACGGAGATCTACCGAACATATGACTGCTCTCCTCCCGTCACTTCACAAACTTCCGGCATACTTACTCTCAACGGATTCGGTGAAGGGGGGAGTGGCGGCGGGGCGTCTGCATGTGACGGCCAATTCCATTCCAACAGTGAGATGATCGTGGCCTTGTCCACCGGCTGGTTTGACAATCAGAGCCGCTGTGGAAAGCAGATCCAAATCAATGCAAATGGTAATACAGTTACGGCTACCGTTGTGGATGAGTGTGATTCGAGGCATGGTTGTGATGAAGAGCATGATTTTCAGCCCCCCTGCCGTAATAATGTTGTGGATGCTTCCTCTGCAGTTTGGGATGCTCTGGGCCTCAATCAGGACGATGGACAAGCTAATATTACTTGGTGGGACGCTTAATGGGTTTTACTGCGATAACATTGTTGATGGTAAAAAATGGTCGAAGCTATTCTGGTTTCAAAATAGATCTTTCGTAAAGTGTGTTAGTGAGGTGTTAGTCAATCGCAGCCATTCATTGCAAAATCGACGGTGTAAAATGCGCGACTAACACGCATGTTAGTCAATCCGTACTGCTGTTTTGGAGCTAGAATAGACACGTCCGTAAAAACCATGGGGATTATGATGTTAATGATGAGGACATTGCAAAGACTGATGATTATAGTCAGGGTAAAAATAGATCAATATTTATATCAATGTACTAGGAACAAAACTTGTTAGGTGATTTAGATATCATACTAGATTACAAGGCAACATGACATAGATTAGGATTTTTTTGGGATTGTGGGGATGTAGGATAGGGTGATAACATATTTTATTCATGGGATAGTCTATAATGCATGAAATTTTTTTTAAATCATGAAGGCATAGATAGATTATAAAGTGAGAGAAAATGTATGTCAAGATTTATTTCAATGTAGGATGTAATCACTTTTTCTCAAAGTATAAAAGGCATGTGATATTATGGATGGATGAGTGGACTAGCATGATGGAAATGGATAAGGGAAGGATGTGGAGGATAGTGTTGATGGGATTCGATTTGGATAAGGAAGTTGAATTCCAAGAAATATCTTGCAATGGGATAAGCCAAATGTTTAGCTAGTGTTATGTAGGTGATGACATGATAGTAGATGATATATGGTAGAAAATGAATTACCATATCAAGAGTTTTTCAAAAGCATGTTTTAAAGTTTGTGGCCTTTATTTTTGTTAGGATAAGGTGGCAATAAATTTTCAATCCTAAGTCGTTTTCATGTGTCTCGACGATCGCTGGAAGGTGTACTTAGATGCCTAAAGTCATGAGGGAAACAAATATTTTATTTTATTTACCTAAGACAAATTGTAACTACATTCATAGAGATGCATCTATTCATTAGTGGTGGTTACAAGGAATAATGACATACTATTCTTCCTAGAAATCCATATTAGATATGGGTCAACTTTGACTTGCATGTAATCAAATTTTATTTCATGTTAGGGTGCCAAGTTGTGCATGTTGACTGTTGGGAGTAATGGAGAACTGAGAGTTACTAATTACTTGTTATTTATTAGACAAAAAACAGACTTTAAGTGGAGAATGCTGGTATGTGAAGTTAATTTTATTTATCCAACAATGATGAAGTAGTTGACAATGATTACAATTGTAGCGAGATGTTGCATTGGATGTTGGCCATATGAAATCCATGAGGTATTTAGTTGATCAATTCCCACTTTCTATTATTGGAAAGTATTCTTTGAAGAGGATTTAACAACTTGGATGTCCTATGAATTAGTATATTATGTTTATTTAAAATTATGAAATGGATTGTAGATTTTTGTAAGATCTAACTCTTCTTAAGCTAATAAAACATTGATAGATCTTTGCCCATGGTTTTTTCTAGTACATTACTAGGTTTTTCACACAAACATATGTGTTTCTTATTTATTATTTTACATTTTTAATTTCCACATAGTTAATTTTCTCTAAAAAGGTGACCTAAGATGTTGTAACTATGGAAGTGAATTCATAAGAGAGATAAAAAAGAAATAAAGATGCAAATCATTGAAGGACCCATATTTTATGATAAAAAATAATTCTTCATGAAAGATGATGACATTGTGAAGAATGGACATGAAGGATCATGTGATGTTGTGAGAATGTGAAAAGATGATATGGTAACAAGAATAGACGAAGAATAAAGTGAACCCTTGATCCATGATAGAGCAACAAGCCACACAGAAAAGATGCAAAATACAAAAAAGACTTAAAAAGAATGCCTCAATGATTAATGTTAAAAAGAAGAATCAATTATGGATTTTTTAATTTCCTTAAGTTTATTTATATGTGTTCAAGCAAAAGTTGGATAATGGATAAGAAGAACCAGAATGAATTTTGGTGGAGGAAGACCACAAGATGTGAATCTAAGCCTATAAGAAGCTAGGAAAATATAAAGAGAGAAAATTGGTAGAGAAGGATTATTTATGGTCCAATAAGAGGTTATAAGTTGGTGGAGGAAGACCACTAGAGGTGAGTCTAAGCCTAGGAGAAGAGGAAAATATAAAGATAAAAAATGGGTAGAGAAGGATTATTTATGGTCCAATAAGCAGTGTGAAAAATTATAGAAGTACCTAACATGGTAAAAGGGTACATGGTATTTAGGTTCTTAAGTTGATCAAATGAAAATATTTTTTTAAAGGTCGGAAGGATGATGTAACCACATTTACATTTTGTGGCCCCCATTAATATTTTGCTCATTTATGCTTTGATATTTTTATAATGGAGTATGTAATTATCACTAGTAGTTGCATAATGGTCTTTTATGTCTTCTCTATATTTTTTTCATGTTTAGTTATATTATAGGAGCACATAAATAGGATCAGATGAGTTTTATTTGGTATTTTTGAGCTAGGTAATGTTTCAAGTGATCTTGTTATTTGGATTAAATATAAAAAATAAAGGATTACAAAGAACTCTATAGCCTTCATTGTATGTTACATTTTTTTAAATTTTATACATTAGAATGAGTTAGATTATAGAGTAGAGAATCAATTTAGAATTTGCATGATTTATTATGTCATGTATGTTTTTCATTCTATTTTGATTCATCATCTTGTGTTCTTTATTTTTCTATTTCGATTGGTTATTAGATGGATTATAATATATACTTGTATTAACAAATATTGTTTATATTAGATGGTTTTAATTACATGTTGGTATCACAAACATGAGCTTAATCCACACAAATAATTAACATTTTTTAGCCAAGAATGAAGAACTAGAATCCTCTATCATACCAAAACAAAAGAGGGAATGGCCTCAACCTCATCCCTTATTTATCACTCCTCTAAGTAAGATTCAATCATTTTTTTTTTAAATTCTATTTTTCTTTAAATTCTATTTTTGTTCATTAATGGTGCCTTATTTTTTTTATCGTGTATTTCATTTTGAACAATGATCATTAAACCTTAATGATCAAGTTAGTTACGTGTATATTAAGGATGTGTTGAAAATGCAGGTCTATTGATGAATGTTTTTTTTTGGCAACACGGTTTTTGCATGCACATAGCGGGTACACGATATAATCGGAAAGGATGTATTTTTGCAACATGACTTATTATCATGCATTTGATGAGCTTTACAATTTTTGTTATTAGAGAACACTATCTGATAATTTTTGATGATATAATTATCACAAAACCTTTATGCTCATGTAGGTCTTTATTGATGATATACAATAGTACATCACATTATGATTTTTGATGATATACAAGTTCATGCTAGATCATTCGCCATTGGCAAGACACTCTCTTGGTGATGGTACATATTCTTTTGTGCATTAATGAGATAAAATTTTGTGCATAAACATTAAGTCAAGTGAATGTTTTTCTATTTAGAAATGACCATATCTACCATCATCTTCAACCATGCAGAGAAATGCAGTGAGAAGAGATTTAATCAACATGTGTCTTTCTTCAAAGTTATGCTTGTATACTTTGCATTGAAATTGGTAAGTTTCGTAATTATACAATCTTGTGTGTCTTAAAAATGTTTGAAATGATCTATTTATAATTTGCCAAACTAATTTGTATTAAGTTTTATAATTTGTTTCTTGTAGCACATTCATTATGCATAAAAAGGTTACTTATTTTGGTCTTTATTTATATACAGACATTGTTGTATGCAAGCTTTTCTCTTTGGACATGAGGATGTCTGATGCAGATGAAGTGGGATGTTGTATTTGTATATGGATGTGAATTGATGTAACATTGTTATGATGATATACAATGTCCATGAGCAAATTGGTTTAGTTATATTGATGATAATGTCCATGTATCTATACATGAGTACATTGGTGTAGTTGTATTGATAATGAAAAAAAAAATCATGTTTGCATATCCCTTCATGGATGTCACATTCAAGTGTAAAGGTAATTATGTGTATACAATACATGAAAATATTCATGATCATTATGTGTCTACAGTGTAATGCTTGTTTATATATAATTTTAGCGCTCAAGGGACGACATCGGTAGGGTATGACCCTGAGCGTTCAATCGAGTGGGGGGGTAAAATAGGAGCATGCGTAGGGAAACAATGCCTAACTGGACATGTTGGAGCCGATGATTCGTCATCGCGATGAGAAGAATGAGAAATTGGCCATGCGACAACATTCCATTGAGTGAGACTGACGATTTTTTTGCCAACCGAAAAATTGCTGCCCTAATAAAACCATAGGGCAACTTGAATAACTGAGATAGGATTTTGTAGGGACCCCTCTCATGGCCTCGTAGGTTCAAATGGATCATTTGTAGGTGCCTTGGATTCCAAGTTAGGGCCCGTCAAAGTTTGACAATTTTGAGCACTTAGGACACTCAAGGGATGACGCTGGTAGGGTATGACCCCGAGCGTTCGATTGAGTTGGGGGGGGAAATAGGAGCATGCATAGGATAATACTGCCTAACTAGACATGTCAGAGCTAATGGTTCATCAACGCAACAAGCAGAATGAGAAATCGACCACGCGACAACATTCCATTGAGTGAGACTGACGATTTTTTCCCCAACCGAAAAATTGCTGTCCTAATAAAACCGTAGGGCAACTTGAAAAACTGAGATAGGCTTTTGTAGGGACCCCTCTTGTAGCCCCATAGGTTCAAACGGATCATTCGCAAGTGCCATGGATTTCAAGTTAGGGCCCGTCAAAGTTTGACAATTTTGAGCACTTAAGGCACTCAAGGGATGACGTCAGTAGGGTATGACCCCGAGCGTTCGATCAAGTGGGGGGCGGGAAATAGGAGCATACGTAGGGTAATAATTCCTAACTGGACATGTCGGAGCCGATGGTTCATCATCGCGACGAGCAAAATGAGAAATCAGCCACGCGACAACATTCCATTGAGTGAGACTAACGATTTTTTTGCCAACCAAAAAATTACTGCCCTAATAAAACTGTAGGGCAAATTAAAAAACCAAGATAGGATTTTGTAGGGACCCCTCTCGTGGCCCTGTAGGTTCAAACGAATCATTTACAGGTTCAACGGATTCCGAGTTAGGGCCCGTCAAAGTTTGACAATTTTGAGCACTTAGGGCGCTCAAGGGACAACGTCGGTAGGGTATGACTCTGAGCGTTCAATCAAGTGGGGGGGGAAAATAGGAGCATGCGTATGGTAATAGTGCCTAACTAGACATGTCAGAGCTGACGGTTCGCCATCGCGATGAGCAGAACGAGAAATTAGCCACACGACAACATTCCATTAAGTGAGACTAACGATTTTTTTGCCAACCGAAAAATTGCTGCCCTAATAAAACCATAGGGCAACTTGAAAAATCGAGATAAGCTTTTGTAAGGACCCCTCTCATGGCCCCGTAGGTTCAAATGGATTGTTCGTAGGTGCCACGGATTCCAAGTTAGGGCCTATCAAAGTTTGACAATTTTGAGCACTTAGGGCGCTCGAGGGACAACGTCGGTAGGGTATGACCCCGAGCATTCGATCGAGTGGGGGGGAAAAATAGGAGTATGTGTAGGGTAATAATGCCTAACTGGACATATTGGAGCTAACAGTTCATCATCGCGATGAGCAGAACGAGAAATCAACTACGCAACAACATTCCATTGAGTGAGACTGACAATTTTTTTGCCAACCGAAAATTTTCTGCCCTAATAAAACTGTAGGGCAACTTGAAAAACCAAGATAGGCTTTTGTATGGACCCCTCTCATGGTCTCGTAGGTTCAAACGAAACGTTTGCAAGTTCCATGGATTTCAAATTAGGGCCCGTCAAATTTTGACAATTTTGAGCACTTAGGGCGCTCAAGGGATGATGCCAGTAGGGTATGACCCCAAGCATTGAATTGAGTGGGGGGGCAAAATAGGAGCATGTATAGGGTATTGTTCATTAAATGAATTGTATTGTTCATGAATTGTATTGTTCATTGAATGAATTGTATTGTATTGTTGATTAAATGAATTGTATTGTATTGTTCATTATAAAAACAACACTTACGATGAAATGAAATGAATTGTATTGTTCATTATATAGCCATTATTAACCATTGTTAATTATTGGAATGAAGATTAAATATTTCCATGATAACACCACGCATAGATGAGCAACAATTTATATGATTGAATATCAACTTCTGTATATATAAAAATGTCAAATGATTACAAATGTATGTCCATACACAAATATGGCATAAATGCCAACTGAAACAAAATAAATGTCTAAATACGTGAATGTATGTCCATATACAAAATATACATGCCAACTAGACATGTAAGCATCGCAAAACTATCTATAATATCCTAAGCTGCTGATGGATCATCAAAATCGATCCTCTTCGCCACACTACTCGACTCTGAAGAATCCTGCACAAGAAAAACAAACCATGGTTAATATTAGTTATATTATATAATTCACATTTGAAAAGTTAACATAAAAATGAACTATAATTGAACTATTCATGTTTACCTCATCTCAACGTTTTCTCTTCAGCTTTGCAGGACTCTTGATGTATGTCTTCGGTAGAGGAGGTATGTTTTGAATATTTTCATACACAACCTACATATGTTCAGAAACATGACATTGATACAAGTTAGCATATAATTGTCACTGATAATAACAACTTATATCTACTAATCAAAAAATAAAATAAACACACATCTACTCGAGGCATCTCTTCTTCTTCTTCAGGTATACTGGGTGTAGTCATCAAGGATGTGAAGCCAAGAATTCTCTATATATATACACAACAAGTACATGAAACTATCAATCTATGTCTAGACATTTATAATCACTATAAGTTATTTAAACTATTCATTCAATCATATTTGCATTCAATTACCTTTCCCTTGTCTCCAACTGCACTACCAGATCCTAAATCACACTGCCTCGCACTCATGTTGCTTGTGCCCTACAAGAGTAAAATAAGATATACATGCAAGTTACTACATAATCTAATTAATACCAATATAAATGATGAGCATGTATGTACAATAAAATACATGCGACTAGGTGCAATAATATATGTACTGTCAAGCTATCAAGGCCAAATGAAATGGCCGACAAGGTGCCCTCTTGAATCTGACTCAAGTCATCCTCGGTCATTAACTGTTAAATAGACCATGTAAATAAAAATTAGTACTTAATATTATCTAATTTATAAATATTTAATTAAAATATAACATGAACTATGAAAACACAAATCTTACCACTACATCATCAATGTATGATGATGGTGCCTCCTCGCCTCTAGCATGTGAGGACTCCCCAGGGTATCCTCCAGTCTGTGTAATAACATCCGGTGCATCATGCATCTCATGCACCTCATAATCTGCACTGTCCATAGGAGGATCCACGGGTTGTCCAACTGGACCCAAGCATACATGCCCACACATGACACAACTATGGGGCAGGCATATGTGTGGAGCCGAGGATGACGTGTCACCGACACCGGATGCACCGCTACCATCAAGAGTAGGCTAAGCTACTGATGCAGCCTAAGAAACCAAAAGGCTACTCAAAGAGTGAATAGCCGATATGGTCTGTGAAGCCACCTCACAAATGATATCAGGATGCTAAACTGCAGGTGGGGGATCAACAAGAGGAGGGGGGACATATGGGCCCTAGACTACTTTGACTGCCCCAGGTCTATTTTGGGGCATACCTAAACCTACACCTTGGAAAGGTTGGATGTCAAAGTAGTTCACATGTTTGCATAAAAAAACTCAACATACAATTTTTTTATGAAATAGAAGGGGATATCAAGATTGTTGTTGGGTGGTTTGTCGAAAACCATCCACCAATGATCCCAAAAGTTTTTCACAATCCCATCATTTGTGCACCATTTAATAGAAAGTTTTGTTTTTTTGGGATCTACGGGCTGACCAGTATGGGGATTGACAAACAATGAGGAGATTTTAGCTTTGGATATCTCAAGATCCTTGATATCCTTATACGACAAGCCATCTACATATTTTTCCTTCATAGAATCTCACCACAAAAGGGCAGCATCGTGCTCCTCAGTCATGGTTTCCATACTTTTTATGATTGACATGAGAGGATCAAACATTGGGTTTAGACGAGGGATCCTACGATATACTTTTGCAATCCCCGTCAATTCATTCAAATTTTGTGCAATCAAATCTTGAATTGAGGGGGTGTTTGGCAAATGAGGGTTTGGTTGTTGCAGTTGTGGTTGGTCAGTGTTTTCATTGTTATCCCCCATTTTAACCTAATTGAATGTAAACAATTATATTTAGTTAACAAATTTAAACAATTAGGTATTTGATTTTTAAAAACCTAGTTTTCATGAAAAAAACCATATTTTCAATGAAAACTCAAATAAACATTAACAAAAAATACAAAAAATGAATGAAAATGATTCAAAACGATAAAATTCTTACCTCTAAATATTTTTTTTAGCAATTTTTTGTCAAAACATCGGATATCGGATTTTGATGAAATCGCGCAGCCCGTGAGTTAAAAATGACTCAAGGGACTGTCACTGTCGAAATATAAAAGTCTTATCCGATTTCTATAAATAAATTATTTTTAAATAACATATATAATATAATAATATATTGTATATAATATAATATAATATAATATTGTATTATATAATACGTATTATATAATATATTATTATATTATATTATATTATAATAATATATTATATAATACGTATTATATAATACAATATTATATTATATTATATTATAATATAATATAATAATATATTATATAATACCTATTATATAATATATTATAATATTATATAATATAATAATATATTATATAATATGTATTATATAATATATAAATAAATAATATATTATATAATGTATTATTACATTATATAATATAATAATATATTATATATTATATAATATGTAACATATAATATATTTTTTAAATTAAAATTATAAATAAAAATCAGATATCCGATTTGCATAGGTAATTACTAGGCCAAGGTGTACTCACATCCAGGCCAAGCAAAAATTCAACACGGATTTTCGCGTTTTTAGGTGAGTAAGGAAGGCTATTTTTTTCACATCGCCACTTTTTGGCCCCCCTTGATCCTACACTAACCCTCACCGAGCATTCAAATCTTTGAGAGCACAAAAATTCTCAAGCGAAGGTATTCCAAGTGAAGAAGTGAAGCAATCTATCAAATCATTCATCCCTAAGGCAGATTCAGGTATTTATAGCTATGGCATCATCATCCACTCCTGAATTTATTGCAAACCCTACTGTTGTTGAAGTTATTAAGTGACCTAGACCCATTTTCTAGCTAGTTCCCGAAATTACTAAGAAAGATGATAGCATAGGTGCATTCTCTCAAATCCCTAAAGGAGTAGTGTATGTTGAAGACCCTAGAATGTATATACATTGTCATATTCATGAACTAGGTGATGATGAAATTAAAAATATGTATAAGACTGTAATCTGTCATGAATTTGAAAATATCAAACCTGAACATAAGATAGTAGAAACCCTAGGTTTCACTGAAATTCTTAGTATCCCAGATTTCCCCAAGGATATCATAAGGATTGTGCTAAGAAGGGTACATGGTGAATTCTTCTGGTTAGATTCTATTCACAAAATCACAAAAGAAGAAGTAAAAGCAGTAACAGTATTACCCTCCACCGGCAATAGACTTGACAAAACTAAGGTGGTCTCAAATGACTTAGTGACAAACCTAACCAGTGCAACATTTGATATGATATCTCTTAGGGTAAACGATGTGAAGGATGTAAATATCATATTTATCCATAAGATCTTAGGTTATAAGGCTACACATGAAAATAGGTTAAACTCAGTTTCTAGCCTATGTATTAAGAGTGCTTATGATATGGTAAATGATAATGCAAGGATATACATATGTGAATGGCTCAAAGATGAGTTGATAGACAATTTGGGTAAAATCAAGAGAGACAAGAAAGGAACATTCAGATTTGGAAACTTACTTGTTTGTCTGATGTTGTACATAACCAAACAAGTACCCAGTATTGGTGCTAGAGATTTTGGATTTGATATACCGGTAGGAAAACAACTATCAGAACTTTTGAACAAAATGACAAAGAACATGGAGAAAAACATAAATGAGCATTTTCAAGCTCTAAAAGCTCGAATGAAAACCAGAGTAAGGTTATCACAAGCTATTGTGGACAAGTATCAAAAGGAAATTTGTTTTGTAATAAAGAAAGATGAAATTTGGATGGAGGCAGTTATCCATAGAACCATTTGGGTAACTGAAATGGGTTATGAGACGGATGATAACATCATAGAAACCTATGCAAAATCCCTCCTTGAAGCTCCTAAGGAACCGGAAGAGAAGGTATTTGGTAGTGCAGAAACAATTGAGAGCACTATATAATCAAGGAAAAGAGTAAAGAGAGTAGAAGCAAAGGTTAGAAAGGGATCCTGACAGGCAAAAGCAATCAAGGAAGATGTACTAAAACAAATTGGTATAACTGAAAGTGAGTTAGAAGCACTTCAGTCGAAAACTCATCTTTCACCGGTTGGAACTTCTTCAGAAAGTGACATACCTGTTGTATTCAAGAGAGTTGAGAGGAAAAGAAAACCTTCACCGACACCCTCTCCTACACCAAAAAGGACAAGATAGAAGCAACAGCTAGTAAGGCCTCCGGCAAAGAAGATGACTCCTAAGAAGAAGGTGAAACAAACTATTGCTCCTATCGACAAAATTCTTTGTGAAATCACTGAAGATGGAAATCTAAAGAATATTAATAAATTGTACAATACACTATCAGCTGATGATAAGGAAAGTATAGAAAATAGTGTAATTTTACACTTAGACATATACAAGAAATTCTTAATGGAAGTTGTTGATGAAATCCCAAGTAACTTGTATAGGAGATTAGAAGCTAGAAGACTATCTATTATTGAGCTAGATAAAAATATCAAGATTGAAAAATTACTGGCAATGCATCCAGTTAACTCACCTGATAAAAATATGTATAAGACTATAATTTGTGATAAATCTGAAAATATCAAACTTGAATATAAGATAGTAGAAACCCTAGGTTTCACTGAAATTCTTAGTATCCTGGATTTCCCCAAGGATATCATAAGGATTGTGCTAAGCAGGGTACATGGTGACAAACCTAACCGGTGCAACATTTGATAAGAGATCTCTTAGGGTAAACGTTGTGAAGAATGTAAATATTAGATTTATCAGTATGATCTTAGGTTATAAGGCTACACATGCAAATAGGTTAAACTCAGTTTCTAGCCTATGTATTAAAAGTGCTTATGATATGGTAAATGATAATGCAAGGCTATACATATTTGAATGGCTCAAAGATGAGTTGATAGACAATTTGGGTAAAATCAAGAGAGACAAGAAAGGAACATTCAGATTTAGAAACTTACTTATTTGTCTGATGTTGTACATAACCAAACAAGTACCCGGTATTGGTGCTAGAGATTTTGGATTTGATATACCGGTAGGAAAACAACTATTAGAACTTTTGAAGAATATGAGAGAGAACAGGGAGAAAAACATAAATGAGCATTTTCAAGCTCTAAAAGCTCGAATGAAAACCAAAGTAAGGTTATCACAAGCTATTGTGGACAAGTATCATAAGGAAATTTGTTTTGTAATAAAGAAAGATGAAATTTGGATGGAGGCAGTTATCTCTAGAACCATCTGGGTAACTGAAATGGGCTATGAGACAGATGATAACATCATAGAAACCTATGCAAAAGCCCTCCTTTAAGCTCCTAAGGAATCAGAAGAGAAGGTATTTGGTAGTGCAAAAATAATTGAGAGCACTATATAATCAAGGAAAAGAGTAAAGAGAGTAGAAGAAAAGGTTAGAAAGGGATCGCGACAGGAAAAAGCAATCAAGGAAGATTTACTAAAATAAACTGGTATAACTGAAAGTGAGTTAGAAGCACTTCAACCAGAAACTCATCTTTCACGGGTTGGAACTTCTTCAGAAAGTGACATACGTGTTGTATTCAAGAGAGTTGAGAGGAAAAGAAAAACTTCACTGCACCCTCTCCTACACCAAAAAGGTCAAGACAGAAGCAATAGGCAGTAAGGCCTCCAACAAAGAACATGACTCCTAAGAAGAAGGTGAAACAATCTATTTCTCCTATTGACAAACTTCTTAGTGAAACCACTAAAATGGAAAGCTGAAGAATATTAATAAATTGTACAATACAGTATTAGCTGATGATAAGGAAAGTATAGAAAACAGTGTAATTTTACACTTAGACATATACAAGAAATTCTTAATGGAAGTTGATGAAATCCCAAGTGACTTGTATAGGAGATTAGAAGCTAGAAAACTATCTATTGTTGAGCTAGATAAAAATATCAGGATTGAAAAATTACTGGCAGTGCATCCAGTTAACTCACCTGATAAAAATATTCATAAGACTATAATCTGTGATGAATTCGAAAATATCAAACCTGAACATAAGATAGTAGAAACCCTAGGTTTCATTGAAATTCTTAGTATCCCAGATTTCGCCAAGGATATCATAAGGATTGTGCTAAGCAAGGTACATGGTGAATTCTTCTAGTTAGCTTCTATTCACAAAATGACAAAAGAAGCAATAAAAGCAATAACAGGGTTACCCTCCACAAGTAACAGACCTGACAAAACTAAGAAGGTCTCAAATGACTTAGTGACAAACCTAACCGGTGCAACATTTGATAAGAGATCTCTTAGGGTAAATGATGTGAAGGATGTAAATATCAGATTTATCAGTATGATCTTAGGTTATAAGGCTACACATGCAAATAGGTTAAACTCAGTTTCTAGCCTATGTATTAAGAGTGTTTATGATATGGTAAATGATAATGCAAGGATATACATATGTGAATGGCTCAAAGATGAGTTGATAGACAATTTGGGTAAAATCAAGAGAGACAAGAAAGGAACATTCAGATTTGGAAACTTACTTGTTTGTCTAATGTTGTACATAACCAAACAAGTACCCGATATTGGTGCTAGAGATTTTGGATTTGATATACTGGTAGGAAAACAACTATCAGAACTTTTGAAAAATATGAGAGAGAATAGGGAGAAAAATATAAATGAGCATTTTCAAGCTCTAAAAGCTCGAATAAAAACTAGAGTAAGGTTATCACAAGCTATTGTGGACAAGTATCAAAAGGAAATTTGTTTTGTAATAAAGAAAGATGAAATTTGGATGGAGGCGGTTATCCCTCGAACCATCTGGGTAACTGAAATGGGCTATGAGATAGATGATAACATCATAGAAACCTATGCAAAAGGCCTCCTTGAAGCTCCTAAGGAATTGGAAGAGAAGGTATTTGGTAGTGCAGAAACAATTGAGAGCACTATATAATCAAGGAAAAGAGTAACGAGAGTAGAAGCAAAGGTTAGAAAGGGATCCCGACAGGAAAAACCAATCAAGGAAGATGTACTAAAACAAAATGGTATAAGTGAAAGTGAGTGAGAAGCACTTCAGCCAGAAACTCATATTTAACCGGTTGGAACTTCTTCATAAAGTGACATACCTGTTGTATTCAAGAGAGTTGAGAGGAAAAGAAAACCTTCATCGACACCCTCTCCTACACCAAAAAGGACAAGACATAAGCAATAGGTAGTAAGGCCTCCGACAAAGAAGATGACTCCTAAGAAGAAGGTGAAACAATCTATTGCTCCTATTGACAAACTTCTTAGTGAAATCATTGAAGATGGAAAGCTGAAGAATATTAATAAATTGTACAATACACTATCAGCTGATGATAAGGAAAGTATAGAAAACAGTGTAATTTTACACTTAGACATATACAAGAAATTCTTAATGGAAGTTGATGAAATTCACTTGTATAGGAGATTAGAAGCTAGAAGACTATCTATTATTGAGGTAGATAAAAATATCAAGATTGAAAAATTACTAGCAGTGCATCCAGTTAACTCACCTGATAAAAATATGTATAAGACTGTAATCTGTGATGAATCCAAAAATATCAAACCTGAACATATGATAGTAGAAACCCTAGGTTTCATTGAAATTCTTAGTATCCCAGATTTCCCCAAGGATATCATAAGGATTGTGCTAAGCAGGGTACATGGTGAATTCTTCTGGTTAGATTCTATTCACAAAATCACAAAAGAAGCAATAAAAGCAGTAACAGGGTTACCCTCCACCAGCAATAGACCTGACAAAACTAAGGAGGTCTCAAATGACTTAGTGACAAACCTAACCGGTGCAACATTTGATAAGAGATCTCTTAGGGTAAACGATGTGAAGGATGTAAATATTAGATTTATCATTATGATCTTAGGTTATAAGGCTACACATGCAAATAGGTTAAACTCAGTTTCTAGCCTATGTATTAAGAGTGCTTATGATATGGTAAATGATAATGCAAGGATATACATATGTGAATGGCTCAAAGATGAGTTGATAGACAATTTTGTTAAAATCAAGAGAGATAAGAAAGGAACATTCAGATTTGGAAACTTACTTGTTTGTCTGATGTTGTACATAACGAAACAAGTACCCGGTGTTGGTGCTAGAGATTGTTGATTTGATATACTGGTAGGAAAACAACTATAAGAACTTTTGAACAACATGAGAGAGAACACAGAGAAAAACATAAACGAGCATTTTCAAGCTCTAAAAGCTCGAATGAAAACCAAAGTAAGGTTAGCACAAGCTATTGTGGACAAGTATCAAAAGGAAATTTGTTTTGTAATAAAGAAAGATGAAATTTGGATGGAGGCAGTTATCACTAGAACCATCTGGGTAACTAAAATGGGCTATGAGACAGATGATAACATCATAGAAACCTATGAAAAAGCCTTCCTTGAAGCTCCTAAGGAGCTAGAAGAGAAGGTATTTGGTAGTACAAAAACAATTGAGGGCACTATATAATCAAGGAAAAGAGTAAAGAGAGTAGAAGCAAAGGTTAGAAAGGGATCTCGACAAACAAAAGCAATCAAAGAAGATGTACAAAAACAAACTGATATAGCTGAAAGTTAGTTAGAAGCACTTCAATCAGAAACTCATCTTTCACCGGTTGGAACTTCTTTAGAAAGTGACGTACTTTTTGTATTCGAGAGAGTTGAGAGGAAAAGAAAACCTTCACCGGCACCCTCTCCTACACCAAAAAGGACACGACAAAAGCAACAGGTAGTAAGGCCTCCAGCAAAGAAGATGACTCCTAAGAAGAAGGTGAAACAAACTATTGCTCCTATTGACAAACTTCTTAGTGAAATCACTGAAGATGAAAAGCTAAAGAATATTAATAAATTGTACAATACACTATCAGCTGATGATAAGGAAAGTATAGAAAATAGTGTAATTTTACACTTAGACATATACGAGAAATTCTTAATGGAAGTTGTTGATGAAATCCCAAGTGACTTGTATAGGAGATTAGAAGCTAGAAGACTATCTATTGTTGAGCTAGATAAAAATATCAAGATTGAAAAATTACTAGCAGTGCATCCAGTTAACTCACTTGATGAAATAGATAAATTAATTAGTGAGGCTAATCGGACAGTGTTCTCTACTGCTCACCGACATGTAGCACTTATGGCAGGGAGAGTGAAGGAAGTTTCTAAGGAAACTGCTGATGGATGGGATATTTTCTTTGTAGAGAAAGAAAAAGAGGAATAACTACTCAGACCTAAAACCATCAAAGTATATCAAAAGGACAGAGATAAGGGTAAAGGCAAGGTAGGTGGTCCACCAAGTTTGAAAATAACTGACAATATTCCCTCACCTCCTTCAGAGACTCCACCTATAGATATCACTGAAAAACAACCATCCACTAAGAGTATGGAAACTCCAGTTGAAGACACAAACCCTGAGTCAAAAATTTTGTATACAGTAAATGTAGACACTCAGGAAGTTTATGTCATGGTTGACAGAGAGACAACTGAGGATAAGGCAAAAGATATGACTACTGAGTCACCCACTACAGAAGTTGAGTTAAACAAAGAAAAACCTACACAAAAGAGCAACTGACAGAGGATACCACTGAGAAACCAGTAGAAACAATAGATAAAACATCTGAAGAACTGACTAAGGAAAGTGCATAGGTACAGACTGAGAAACCAGCAACTAAAAGCTCATAGAAACCTTTTGAGACACAACAAAGAAACCCAAACAGGTATAGGTTGAAGCACAAGTACAGACAGAGATAGTGCCACCAACTCAAACTAAAAAGCCTAAAACTTTGTTTGTGGAAATGCAAACTCAGATTGACCTACCAGAGGTCAAACCAAGCAAGGAAATAACCACCACCGGTAGCATGGCTATTGTGAAAATTATTGGATAATAATTAGGAACAGCTATGATAGAATTCAAACCTACTAATGTAACTGAGGTCTTATTAGATTCAATAAAGAAGATCACCAAATGCAATGCACAAGCCTATAAGGCTATTGATGACACTATAACAATTCTTAAATTGATAGCACCAAAGTGCAGTGTTGAGAATAAAGATTCTTTAGGTCAACTAGACACATTGTCTAAGTTTATCACCAACAATCTTGTAACTATTGATCAAATGAATGAGGATACATTTAAGGAGAGATTGATAAAAGAAAAAGAAAAATTCTTTGAGGATAGAGTTAAGAAGAATAAGGAAGAAATGGACACCCTTTTACTGGAACTTGGAGAAATAATCTACGACTTCAAGAAACTGTACAGGGATACTTGCAAAACAAATGTCCTAACAGAGGATCTTGACAAGGAGATCAGCAAAATACAAGAAAAGATAAATAATATTGCTGACAATCTGATTGGAGCATCAGATTCATTTTTGGAGTTAGAAAAGAAAATTGCAGAACGGGAAGAGAAAATAAGGAAATTGGAAAATGAAAAATAGGGAATAAAGGACAAGGCAAAGGACTTAAAATGCAGACTTAGTCCAAGACTAGAGTATCTTATTTCTTTGAGAAAAGAAATATCTGAGGCTCTGGTTCCCGAACTGAAGACAACGGAAGAGAAAATGAACATACTCACCAGTATAGTGTAAAGGACTCAAGAAGCCATAAAAGAATGCAAAACATTCAGCAATGGAATAAATCTAGTTTTTACAGACATTTTTTAGATTGTAACCCACCGGTTACAAGAATCCAGGAAGGACTCCACTGATAGCGAATGACAACCTTTGTCATTAATGTCAAAGGGGGAGTAGTGGAATGAGAAAAATGGTTCATCTGCTTAGGGGGAGCACACAATTTTGAGCATACAGTTTTGGTAAGACATTTTTGGCAGACTATTTTTGGATATCATTTTTGAACACTTTTAAATTTTTCTCATGAGTGTTGCCATCAATGCCAAAGGGGCAGATTGTTGGCAAATGCACACTACAATGAGAAATTGTAGGTGATTGAAGGTTTTGTCATTGATGGCAACCTTGCAATCATATGATACCAACAAGACAAATATACCGACACCGGCAATGACAGACTCTACACCGGTGCACAAAACACCAATAGTGAAAGGAAGGATACCGGCACCCAGGCCAACAGGAATTTTGTTTATAATATATTTTGTAATTAATTGTAAGCCGACATGGCGAGTTGTAATATGACTCATATATGTATGAGATCATTGTAGAACATTTTGTAATAAGGAGATAGGCGAAATTATGTAGACCTAACATGCGAATTATAGGTTAAGGGTTTATGTATGCAGTAGAGCTAAAACCGGTACTGGATCTGGCATAACAGATGCTAATCTAAAGCAGTACAAGACATTGGATTAATAAAATCCATTTTTGTAAGTCAGTGTGACTTCTTTTGTAATTGAGCAGTGAGCTCTAGGCACTTGGCCTTCTTGCATATGCAGGCCCCTATTGTAAAAGTAATATTCCCTTATTGGCCAGTAAGTGAATATTGTGGGTCACAAATCCCACCAAGGTTTTTCCCACACTGGGTTTCCTCATTAAAATACTATGTTATGGTGTGTTTCTCATGTGTTTGTTGTTATTCATGCTTATTGCATTATTTATGGTTTACCGGTGCACAATTTTAATATGCTTTTCATGTTTTAAGTCAAGTAAATCTAATAACCAATTAGATACCGATTCACCCCCCCTCTCAGTATCTTTGGGAATCCTAACAATAATACTATCTTTTGTGGCTATTTTTCAAGCCCCAAATTTTACATAAGGACACTCAAAAATAAAAAAGAGACCAACAATTATTATATGTTAGTATTGTGACAAAAATGCTACAATCTCATGCTTCTATGTATAATATCATCAAAATTGAATGATATTCTAATTAAAGAAGACAATGAAAATATTAAGTCCAAGCCAACACAAGGACAATAACAACAAATTAAATCTCATTAGAAAAATAAGTAGAATAGCATTGGCATGATAAAGAAGAAAAGAGACAGTATCTTCTCACAACCAATAATAGTGTAATTAACTCTCATCACTAAGACAATTAGAGGTCAAAAAAATAAAGGACCATAACACATGTTCTTGTACACCAATCCAATATCCAAGACTACAAACATTTAGCCAAATATTAGATGCATGAAATGCAAGTATCAAATGCTCAAAAAAATATGAATATGCATTCACAAGGGATATACAACATCTCACCTAGGCCTTAGTAGAAGTCAAGCATGTACAACCAAGATATCAAAAATACCTCCATCTCAATAAAGGATAAAAGTAAAATTAAAAATTTTCAAACCAAGATGAGAAAAAAGACCATACAAAAAAAACTTACAACTCTCCTATATAAAAAAAATCCCAACAAAATATTAGCAACAACTTGATTTCTTAAGATCACACCATTAAGAGAAAAGTCACCCATTGTACTAGTACATATCTTGTTATCCATACTAAGCTCATACCAACCATAGATAGATAGGATTGCCCCATTTACTAGTGAAATTTCCCTTGGCGTTTTTAGACATAAATACCATCTGGCTTTGGATAATGGGGGTCCTAGGGACTTCAAAATTGACACCAAGGTAGTGAAAAGAACCCACAATAAGCCTCTTATCCAGCATGATACCTAAGACTACAAACCAATTCTTTGAAACATGAACATGACACAAAAACTCAAGCTTGAGTGCATGACTAAGCCAATGAAACACTAAAAGGATAAAAACTAAACATGTTTTAGTTCCTTTGATCTATGTTGTTAGCAAATAATTTGAACCCAAGGATTTTATTGATTTTAAGAATCAAATTAATGGTTCAAAAATTCACCAAAATATATTCCATTTCAGGTGAACTTCCATACTCCGTGACATGTGCATATAAACCACTATAGGCACAAACAACAAAGAAACATCCCATTGAGATTAAGCATGCTAATACAAAAAAATAATCTTTAAAATAATATATAACCAGTTCAAATTACTCTAACATCATAATATAATATAATTTCCACATCAATAAATTACTTCCCAACAAGAGTACATAATTGCCCTATGTCTTGCACAATTAGGACTTATAGTTAATGATACTCCCAATACAACTCAAGGTACAATTTCATACCAAAGGATAGTTATTGCATGATTAAAGGTGGTGCTCACATCCTAAACATGAATGAAACACAATTGAATACAATAGTGAGATAAATATATGTACAATCTTTTTATACCTTTACCAAAGGTCTCAACTAATTATAAATGAACACTTATCAAATTACAACAATATAAATAAAAGAAGAGCTACAAGATCCATGCAAACTACATGATGTGCCACCATGATCCACTACACAATCCCATTGGTGATCAAAACAACCCAACCATGTGGGACCTTTAGGACCATCCCTCTACACTAAGAGATGGTCTTCATGGAAATGAATCAAACACATGCCAAACATTCCCATGATTGTGAAGAACACATCACATATAAGTTCCTCATTCACAAGGTGGACTACACGAGCCCAATTAAAAGAGGAATGTGAAGAGAGTCTAGGCTATATTTGTGTTGTCCCCTTAATTCTCCAGGATTGAGCTAGAACTAACTAGACCCATGGTTTGAATAGTAAGCACATTAATGATCATGATTTTCTAATACAATTTTTCCTTTTGGTGATTGCATCATTAAGTGTAACCAATAATAAAGATGTGATGTACATTCTTTTTTAAACATAGTTTCAATTAGTTTTTATGATCATCGTTGTTATACAAGACACTCATATAAGACATTATGTATTGCATAATTAATTCTTGTGTTTCTTATTAAAATGTTGCATTTCCTCTTTCAAACTTCACATCTCATATTAGTTTTCCATGACATCACACACCATCTTTCAAATATCACATCATACATTTAGAATCATTCACTGCTAGCCCTAACATCCTAATTATTAACATAACACATTCTAAGGTAGCAATCTCATGCAATTAGCTCTTAGAAGGAAAAAAAAATTACCTACAACATACATCCCAAGAAAATAATAGTTTTTTTTTTGTGAAAGTCACATTTCCACAAAATATTTTCAATTCAAAAGTTTTAAATTAAAAATTAAAAACAAAAAATTATAATTTTTTTCTCAAATAACTAGGTTACAACATTGATCAAACCTTTAGATTTCTTTCAAATTAAATCATGACAATAAAAAAATTCAGATATACCCCTTTAATCTTGTGTGCATGTAAATTACACTTCTCAAGTTAAATACATTTTACAAAAAGTTTATAAGGGTTTAACAACAATTCTATTTTTTCAACAAAATTTAGAAATGCATGCAATGAAAATTCTAGAACATAAAATGACATAGATTATAATAGTTTCATATTAAATTTTTGTCATAATTTTGATGTTCTTTTATATTTTTCAAAATTAAAAACTACATCATAAAATCTACTTAACAATTCGTTTTACAAAGCTTAATTCAAATTTCAACTTAATCGAAACAAGTGTATGCTAGTAGTCTAATGTGGTGCATAGTTAAAAAACAAGTGGATTTAGGTGTATGTATATAAATTAAAGAAAATAACAATTTCATTAAGATGGTCTTTTTTCCAAAATAATACACACAATCTTTTGTCAAAACATTAAAAAGTGAATAAGTCTTTTACAAACTAGCATATCTATCTTTAGAGGAATACGTGTAAAGTGTGTCCAAAGATATCATATTTGTTCATTATTCGACTTAAAAAATATTATGTTATTATATTGCATTTAATAGTAAATCATTATTATATTGTGATATTTTAATTAATTTTAAATTATTATTAAAATATGATATTATTATTATGTTTTAATATATTCTTATTATTATATGTTTATATTTGCATCAAACCGTCAAAAAACAAAAAGAATTTTTTTAGTACCAAATCATTATTATTATATTACTATATTTCCATTAAACTCTTAACAAAAGAAAAATATCTATTAAGACTATATTATTATTATATTATCATATCATAACATTTTATTTTTATAAAAGTAAAAGTAAAAGAGAAGCAACAAAATGTCAAAGTTAATGCTTTTAGAATATTTTTTAAAACAATTTTGCATCTATGTAATAGGCCTTCCCATAATGACATTACTCCTCTAAAATCCTTGCAAAAGCTAATATAAGGCGGCCTTACACTATTTTTCCCTTGCTTTCAGAAACAGCTTTCGAGGTTCATTTAACAGCTCTGATAAAATGGCTAAACCATAAGCCTAAAGGTTTCCAGCCCTTGGAGGGAACTCTGTTATGTTGAGTTCTCTGAGAACAGATGTTTTTGGAATGTTATGGAACTCAAGAGAATAATCTATGTATTTAACCAAAATTAATATAAATCTGACTCTGCCTTTACCGATAAAAAAAAACAACTCTTTAATGAAAGGGAAACCATTTTCCTTTAACTACGTTAAACCTATTTTCTCCCTTAGTTGTGGCTATGGTGCAGCGCCCCAACTGGTGCTTTCATTTCCTTCCAGTTTCTTGTGTTAATAAGGATTTTCCATGAGTTGTGTATGCAAAATAGCAGGAAACATACTGAATTCAAGTGTCAAATACAATCACTAAGAATTAAATTTATAGAAACAAAGTAGATCACCAGCAGAAAAGGCTCGAGCTATCACATTTGTCAAAGCCATCCCATTGGAAGGATAAAAATCATGCATTTTCAAAACGAGTGTAAATGTTGAAAGATTTCACAAATGTGCGAACAATTAAAATAAGTTCTTGATGTTCAAAGTGACCACATATGTGCTTTAATGGAGCCCTCAATACCGCTTTGATATGCACTTTCTTCATTTGCTGTTTCTAATTTGGGATCATAAAATTCATAAATACTTCCTGGTCAGCCATTTAGCAAAGAACTGGCCAGTCTTACAACAACTGCCAATATCACAGAAGCATGGCTAAATGTAAAGAAATTTGGTTCTTGTGCCTGCAATTTGTGGACGATTCAGACTGGATTCTGCCAAAAAGATACTTCTTTTCTATACACAAAATAAAGAAAACTCCTTCCCATAATTGGAAGCATAGATGTGAATCTTAATTGGTAACTTGAAGGTATAACTCCTCTTTTTAATCCTCCTTGTGCTTTTTTCTTTTCTAGTTCTGATTCTGATAATGGATCATAAAATATGATCCAAAATGTTGATTAAAAAAAATCCAACATAATCAAATCTAGAATTCATCAAATTAAATATGAAAGTTGATAATTTAATATCTGATATTTTTGAGGATCATACACTTATGCCTCAAATAACAGATGCTGCCAGTAGTGTTCATACAAGTAATAAGGACTAGCCACCTAAGCAACTCATGTTAAACATATGCTAATCTAGTAGGGAAAAAACAAAATTTAATTTTACATTTATAACTTGTACATTGAAAAAAACTCTTAAGCTATGTTGGATAGAGGGAAGGACGAAATTTGCTCATTTGATTTCACCATTCATGAGGAAATGTGGGGAAAACTATTGTCAATGAGTAATTCATAATTGAAATCACTCCCTTTTCTTTTCTGCTTCCTCTCTGCATCTTCTTTTTCTTTTGGCTTCATCTTGACCAGTCGATCAACTACTTGTCTCATTGAAGGCCTAGCATCTGGCCTTAACTGACAGCAATCCATTGCTAATGCCAAGACTTGCATGACTTCATGCTTCTCATTCTCCATCCAATCATCCATCACTTCATCTATGGCACACAAAGAATTCCTACAATCTTCCAATTTCCGCTTCACCCACCTCACCATATCATCCCCATCTTCAAAGCATGGATCCACTGCCATCCTTCCAGTCAAAATCTCAAGCAGCACCACTCCATAGCTGTACACATCAGTTTTCTCATTTACTTCACTCGAGAATACATTTTCTGTCATTAAAATGAAAAAAAAGGAAGCAATCATCAGTCAATTAGAGGTTAAAAGCTATTTCATTCTTACCCTGTATATAAGCAGGAACCAAAAATGTAAAGAAAGCTTTCAAACATCACAAGTCATAGCCTGTATATAAGCAGGAACCAAAAATGTAAAGAAAGCTTTCAAACATCACAAGTCATAGCGCACATAAAATGTTTTCATCAATATCATTTTCAAACAGCCTCACCTGGTGCAATATATCCAAGTGTGCCCACTACACATGACATGGAATTGACATTTCTGTCCTCTGGCTCACTTATCAATTTTGCCAGGCCAAAGTCTGCAATATGTGGTACCATGTCAGAATCCAAAAGAATGTTGGAGGGCTTAATATCTCTATGAATGATCTGTGGCACACAGTCATGATGAAGATATGCCAAACCATAAGCAATGCCAAGAGCTATATCATAGCGAGTTCCCCAATCCAATATAGTCCTTGGCTTGACCTGATGCAGCACATCATGAAGACTTCCACCACTCATGTATTCGTAAATTAGCAAACCCCAAGCCTTGCATGCAGAAAACCCAACGATCTTTACCAGATTCCTGTGCCTTACGGTTCCCAATGTCTCAATTTCAAGCTTAAAACTTGTACTGCTAAGGCCTTTCTCTGAAAATATCAACTTTTTTACAGCAAATACTCTACCTGATGGCAAGGCTGCTTTGTAAACAATTCCATGTTTTCCTCTGCCAATCACAAACTTCTCACTTAAACCTCCTGTTGCCTGCATTATGTCTTCAAGAAGGATACCTTGGGGTAAGACTTCCTCTAACTCCGTCTCATCTTTTTGCTGGCTGGAAGTGGATAATCGAAGTCGAGGTAAACAAACGAATACACAGTATCCAAACACACAGACACTAACCACAGAAGAAACAACAGCAGTTGTTATTTGAGCTATGAGCTTTCCTCTGTCAATATTTCTGTGAGAAGATTTGAAACTTCCACTTTTGCAGAAGTTTAGATCTGCTATGCACAAATCTGTGTTTCCAACAAAAGAAGCAGGGGAGGCAACCAGGAGCCTTTTCCATGAACTGGGAAGCATTCCAGAAAGATGATTGTATGAGACATTTATGTAAGTCAAAGATAGCATGTCACCCAACTGTGAAGGAATTACACCTGAGAGTTCATTATTTGACAGGTCAAGAATTTGAAGCTGCTGCAAATTACCCAGGCTAGGTGGGATCCCTCCACTCAAATGGTTACTGCTGATGTTCAGAACAGATGATAAACTAGGCAAACTTCCAAGAGCAGATGGAATATGGCCTTCAAGATTGTTGTCACCGAGCTCTAGTTGTCTGAGCTCTTGAAGACTGGATATAGAGTCTGGGATTTGTCCCATAATATTGTTACCTTGGAGAAGCAAATTCTCCAGCTTTCTTAAACTGAAAAGGTGCAGAGGAATGCTTCCTGTAAGCAAATTATTGCTTAAATCAAGCTTGAATATGTTGGAACAATCTCCAAGCTCAGAGGGTATGTTTCCCATGAGTCTGTTTGAGGACAAATTCAAAATGCTGAGCTTCGACAGTTTTCCAAACTCAGCTGGTATTGATCCAGAGAATAGATTCTCTGACATATCCATCATGGTTATGTTCCTCCACAGACCAAAACTATGTGGAATGGATCCTTCTAAGGCATTTCTCTTCATGTCCAAATATGAAACTCCAGTGTTCACATTCAGACTCTTTGGTACGCTTCCACTGAAATGGTTGTTGCTGATAATCACTCTTCTCAGAGAAGGGCAATCTCCAATCAACCCTGGAAATGGACCTTGAAAAAGGTTTTTCCCAACATCTAGAACTTCAAGTTTTTCTCTTGCACAAAGATGGGAAGGAATCTTTCCATGTAGGTGATTCCCAGTCAAGTCCAATATTTTCAACTCACTATTACTCCCCAGATCAAATGGGACTTCTCCTACAAGATTGTTGTTAGCCAGACTCAAAAAACCTAAATGGCGCAGACTCGAGATTCCCTTAGGTATCATGCCGCTAAGATGATTATCATAAAGGCCAAGCTCTAGAAGACTGCTGAGGTTACAGATTTCTTGGGGAATCGGCCCTACCAAGTTATTATAAGCCACGTACAGCATTTGAAGGTTTGCTAACCGACCCAAATTGGGAGGGATCATGCCCTGCAGAAAATTCCTGTGCAGCCAGAAATCGGACAGAGAACTACAGTTGCCTAGCTCTGGAGGAATCACCCCTGTAAGCCTATTATTGTCAATGTGAAGCTTAACAAGCTTCTTCAGGAGGCCTAATGAGGAGGGCACCGAGCCAATGAGATTGTTGTGTGAAAGAGACAAAGCGGTAATACTGCTACAATCGCCGAATTCTACAGGTATGCTTCCATTCAACAGATTATCATGAAGGTCAAGGGCAACTAGATTGGTGAGCCTTCCTAGGGTTCTGGGGATATTGCCCACAAGCCTGTTTCCATAGAGGAACAAGTTTCTGAGCTGGGAGAGGAATCCCAAGCTTGAAGGTATGCTACCCACTAAGTGATTGTTGCTGAGATAAACATCACTTATATTAACACAATTTCCCAAGGAAGTGGGTATGTTTCCAGAAAGCAAATTGTCAAAAGCCCACAGATATACAATAGGACACATTTCGCCAAATTCAGGAATTGGACCAGTGAGGTTGTTTGTGCAGATATATAAGTTTTGTAATTTGGGAAGCCTAAAGATTTCTTTGGGTATGCTTCCAGTAAGGTAATTACTATAAAGACCCAAATACTGGACATTTTTCAGCTGGCCTATTTGTGGAGGAATCATGCCGGTCAGAGAATTCTCCCCAAGATCCAGTATCTCCAACTCCGTCAGAAGAAACAGCTGCAGGGGAATGGAACCCGAAAAATGGTTGTAGCTTAAGTAGAGAAGCTTCAATTTGCTGCAGTTGCCCAGCTCCGGAACAATGTTTCCAGACAGAGAATTGCTGCTGAGGTCAAGTGACACCAGGCCCGTCAAATCCCCTAATTTGGGTGTCAATTTTCCCGTCAACTGGAGTCCAGATAAGTTTAAAGCCATGACTGTATCTGTATTTGAATGGCAGGAGATGCCTGTCCAAGAACAAGGGGAGGATTTGGTCTGCGTCCAGTTGAGGAGAAGACGGGATGAACTGGTTAGGCTCTGGTGGAAAGCCAGCAGTGGGATTCGATCGCTTGACTTTGGTGAAGGGGCTGTGCTTCCTGTTGCAGAGCATACAAGGAGACAGAGCATAATGAGCTTCCTCATTGTTGCAGGCATGCCTGTGAAAATTAATTTCTATATGAGAATCCTCAATATAAATATTAAAAGATTAGAGCAGTACAGCGATGTAACTCCAATTCCATATAAAAGATAGCACTGGATTGAAGAAATAGGTATATTCTGAGCTTTGAAAAACCCTGCTCTACGAACTTTCCATTCAGTGCTGCTCCTAGATTTTGACATTTTATTGTTAATTGTTGTCGTTTTTGGATTAGATTATATGTAAGTTGCTGATAAGAATATAATTCAGAGAGTCTAATCTAGAAAGAATATATAAGTTTACACAATCAATCTACTCACACACAATCTAATCTACAAAAAATATACAAATTTACAGAATCAATCTACTCACACACGTCTAATCTATGAAGAATACACAGGTTTACACAATCAATCTACTCACACAGTTAAAAAGTATACAAAATTCATACATCCAGAAATAAGATAAAAAAAAAACAATATAATTCAGATTAAAGATACAAAAATTCATACACAGTTAAGGATTAAAAATTATGAATAGTAGAAATCTAATATTATTAATTTATATTATTGTTATAAAATAGTATGATTTACATGTAAGACAATGATTTTGAGAGTTGTATGTTTGACTAACCAAATAGACCATTTATATATAGCTTTAATTTGCTTTTGTATGAGATGGTGAACCTATATTCTCTTTTAGTGCACTATTTTGTCCTATCTAGAATGAGATTTAGAGGAAAAAGTATTAAGCCTTCAAGAATGTTCTTGCAACTTTTAGACACGTGTCATGAGGTATCATTGTGTATTGACCACTTAAGTCCATTATTTTGACTTGATGCATTTTGTATACCATTGGGCGATTTCATGTCTTATTTGGTTTGTAGAAGAAAACATATAGAACAAATGGTATGTAGTATCTTTAGATGCTAATTTATGCTACCAAAACACTATAAAATCTTCTTTAGATGCTAATTTATGCTACCAAAACACTATAAAATCTTCTTTATGGGTGGAAAATGTTGATCTCATATAGCTCTTTCTAGTGGCATTGTAATATGATATTTGCATAGCTATGATGTTACATTGATCATTTTGTTATAGAGAAAGAATTAGAAATGGTATTTTTTTTTTTTAAATATGATTAAATTTTTATTTTATTGTAAACATGTTATTTATTAGTATTATGAGTGGTGTTCTTATAATGGGAAGTTGTAATAAGATATAAATTTCCTCATGATCTTTATGAAATAAACAAATTCAAAACAAGTATTTAGAATTCACAATGCAAAATAAAGATAATTATATGTAACAAGATCACAATACACTTTTTGAGTCCTTGTGTATAGCGTTCAAAGTTTCAAGCATTCTAATTGCATTCCTCCACATGAACAAGTGGATGAGAACCATATAGCTACATATTGCAATTTATGCTTTCACATATGCAACCTACAAGAGATGTCCAATCCAACCTTTAGCCAACAAGCCAATGATTATACAAGTTAGCCACAATAATTACTCAAGTGTTTTCTTCGTAAGACAATCCCTACATGATGCCACTAAGTGGTATTAGATAAACAGTGTGCCTCAAAATCATAAGATCACTGGACCATGACCCCAAATTAAATATTTTGTGTGAAATTATTTCTCAATAGTAAATGTTTTCCCAATAAATATTTGTTTGAGCAATATTTCATACAATATACATGTGTCTTAAGAATAACTATTCTAGATGGCATCCACTACTCTAAGATGCATCCAATTAAATATTTATGTCAACATTACTAACATTATTATTATGTAAGGTATACAACACACTTTTCCCAAAATTTTAGAAGTTAATTTCTTTTACATGAAATAATTTTCCTATGCAATATTTGTATCTTTAATCTTTAAGAATATATAAGTATTCTTTCTTAATTGCTTTCTCTACTTTAACTCATTTTATAAGTGTTATTTATAGATTTTTATGTTGATTTTTTAAGGTTTGAAAGCATTGACACTTGTAGAATTAATAGAGAAATATCCCTTATTTCCCAATATTTAGTATTATTTCCCAATATTTAGTAAAGGGACAAGTTATTAATTTTTCAAGTATTTTCTTTTCTTCGAGTATGTGAGTCTAGCTATGTTGTAAGACTTATGGAATGAATATGCTATTTGTTGAAATTATTGTTGAACTAAATTTTGCACTAATCTTTCTTTCTTTTTTTTGAAAAAAAATGGCTTGCATTTGTATAGTGGAAGTAAAGAGGATGCTTTCGATGAAATGTTGTGTGGAGATTGTGCAAAGGTTTTATTATATGCGCTTATAAATAGTTCTTATGTGTTGACACTTGTCCTAAGCTCCTTAGTCACATATGGGAAAGCACTAGCTATATACTAAGATGCTATTTTCAAGTGCTTATGATGAATACCAATTTTTTTATTAGACACATGAGAAAGCATCTTGATATTTAAGATGCTATATTGTTTGACATAGATCTATGATATTTCATTATCTGAATTGATAGATTATTTGAATTGATTTATTTGGATATTAGTTGTGTGGCTTGTGGTAAAATGCATGGAATTATATAGTGATAAATTTCCTAAATTTTTTCCTAAATCTATGTTTTCATCATATTTGTAGATTGTAGTTTTAGATTTGAGACCCTTTAGCATGGAAGATGGAAATTATAATTGTAGTCACATAAATCTGTCCATTTAATTAAATAAATATTTCCTATTTATTTGATTAAAAATCCACTAGTCATCAGTTAATCAAACTAATATTTAATTAATGCATCTTCAAACGTTCTCCTATTAATTAAATAAATTATTCAATTTATTTTAATTAATTCATTAAACCAAATTCAAATCAAATAAATGAATAAATCATATTTATTTCATTTAATCCCATATTCCTCTTTTAAATAAATTAAATAAAACATTTATTTAAATCATTTATCCCCCCCCCCCCCCACTTGCATTTTCCTACAAATGCAACTTGCACACATTTATTGAAATAAATTAATTTATTTTAAATAAAATTCATATTTTCCCTTACCCACCAAACCCACTTGCAAATCTAATCCCCTTCTAGATTCTTCTAACCCCTTCCTATTTAACCTAATCCATCCCCTAATTATTGTCACATTCCTAAGCAACTTGGAGTCACTTCTCAAAGACTTCAAAGTCTTTGAAAAGCATTTAATGCTTTGTGTGTTCAACAATTTACCTCCAAAGTCTTCCAAAACCACTAATGGCTCTTACATGACCATTAATGGCTCTTACATAACCATTTATGGTTATTTCAACTTGCACTCATGGGTCTCAAGCATTTATTGCTTTGATCATGGTTATCCCTTTTGCCTTTGCACAAGAGTTTATCCATTGGATAAAAGCTTTATTCTTTGAATAAAGAATTTATTTACTCAACCCAACCTTGAACCTAACTCCCAAGTTAACTCTCAAGTCATGTCAAGTATTTAATGCTTATTCCCTCTCCTCTCAACCTATCTCACATTGACACTTGTCATCCTGGGATTGGGTTGAAAGCCCTCACATGGATCTCAAATCATTCAATCCTGACCCTTGTTGAGATTACTCAATCTCAACCATCCATTGCTCCATTTTTCCTATAAATAGAGCTCATTTCTTCATACTCTAGATCCTAAAAACTTGCATGCATTTAATCTATAGTGAATTCTAGAGAGCATTTTAGCATAATAAACTCATATAATTGTCATTTTGGTTTAAAAAAAATAATCTTAGTATCTATAGCATCTAGTATTAGCTTTTCATTCATCTTAGATCTTGAATCTTGAATCTCCATAAGCATCCATAGTGCAAAAAGTTGTTGAGAGCTACACTATTTTGGAACTTGGAGAGGAGAGGAACAAGGAAGGAGAAACTACCAACATGGTAGAGAGCATTTGGAGGAGCTTAGTTTCTTTTTGTAGATTCCTTAAGCTTTCTTGTTTGCTTAGTAGTGTCTTTCTTGATATGCTTGCTTAGGATACTTTTTAATTTGTGATTTTCTAGCATCTAACAATCCACTTCTTGTTGTTTCTTGTTCGGTGTTTGTTTATCCTAACTTGTCCTTTTTGCAGAGCATCATTTGGTGAACCTGACGTGAATCGAAGCACCCAAAAACTTTTTTTAAAAAACCAACTAACATGTTTGAATGTTGAAATTGACACACAGGTTGCGCTTTAGCACTTTTGATCGCATTGTAGCACTATTGCAACTTGTTATTCTAGTGCTATTATTTTTACAATAGCGCTATTGTCTCAAGTTTGGTGCTATTATGTTGGTTTTAGCGCTTTTTGTGCTTATTTTAGCACTTTTGAGTTTGTTCTAGCACTTTTGTATTCACTGTTAAATTCTTCTTTTAGCGCTTTTGTTTCTGTAAATACGTGTTTTTGGTTAACTAGCGCCTATGTTTTCACACAAATTAGCGCTATTGTAACAGAACATTGTAAGGAAGGCCTTGTAACCGAAAATTTTATTTATTTTAGGCTTGTGGAAGCCCCCCCTTAGGTGTGGATTTTAATAACTATTTGCTTTTTGTGCAGGTCTAAAACTCACTTCCTTAAAATCAAAATTTTGTTTTTGGTGTTTTAAAAATTGAACAAAAAAAAAACAAATTTTCTTTTCTTTCCAGTTAAGATCATTTGTTTTTGGTGCCTTAAAACTAAACAAAACAAACTTTGTTTATTGCAAGTTTAGGCTTAATTTTTCATTTGGTGCTTAAAATCAACAAGACAAATGTATTTCTTGCATCAAATTTAAAGAAAAAATTTACAATCCACACTTCAAAATTTTGGTGCAACTAAAATTCACAATCAACTTGTCTCAATTTTGCAAAAGCTATTTACTTCAAGCAAACGTGCTTTTTATTAAGTTGACCAGGATTTCATTTTCCTAGTTACTTAAACATATTGCCTTTGAAAGTTAAAAAGAACATCATGGTTGTTGGAGCAACATCTCCAATTAGATAGAAAATCATTGCAATGACAAGTTAAAAAGAACAAGTGTTTTTTTGTGATTGGCACACTTGTGCAAAACGTTGGTCGAGTGGTCCTACTTCTAACACACACTATCCTCTCCCTTGGCTTTTGTGGTCCTAGGTGCAAGAGAAAAGTGTTAGTAACACTCAAATTTTTATCTTTTTAAGAGAGGTCTGCCAAGAGACACATCACTCTTAGGAACGACCTCACGCTGTAAATCCTTCAAGTCGCTATAGAAATCAGATGAGAGAAAAAGTTGTAGCCTTGGGTATAGCTGTTCCTATAGTGTAACTTGCCAAAAGGACAAATGGGCCCCACCACAAGTTACAAGGCTCTGAAGTGAGTCATTGCAGAATGAACTTATGTCCAAAGACATTGAAAATGACTAAACACCTTTAAGTAGTAACCCACCCATTCTATTGAGTGAGGATATTTGTGATATAATTCAGTGCAAGAGCATAGATGGTTTTGCTCCCAAGATACTCACCATACATATTTCCTTGAGTAGAAACATAGCATTTTGAAAAGTCACTTGTGGCTTGATGAAAGTGGTGACTCCCCCATCATAGGGATCATCTATTTGTTATGCTCGTGCAAGACTTAGTATATCACATCTTTACCTGCCACGGCGGGATTCATAAGGTATGTAGTACTAAAGTCGAAGAAATATCAAGATGTGGGCTGAATTTATCACAACTAGCCATTTGACATTAGGGATACAAAGTGTTTGAAGTGTTTTCATTTTAGTCAAGACCAAGTGCAAATTGAGCCGACTTCAGGCTTTGGAAAGAAAAACACCTAAAATACACTTAAAGGAAAGGGTCATAAAAAGTCTGAGGATTGGGTCGATCTAGACCCATACTCATTTGTGCCTTTAAAGGCAACATTCTTGTGTTTGTGTGCTTGCTTTGTTTTCTTGTCAAAGAAACATCATAAAATCCAAAAATCAAAACAAGTATTCATCCAACCAAAAAAATTTCAAAATAACCAAAAAGATCAAAAACAAAGAAAAGTATCAAACTTTATGACCATTCTTCACATCTTGAGAAAGAAGAATCTTCATCAAAACATCAACTTGAAAAGAAGACCATTGAGCTCAAAGGCTTTGATCAAAAGGAGGAAATTCTTCTATCTAAATAGAAAAATCTTTGTCTCTCATAGAGTTTTTCTACGTCACATGTGTCTCTACCTTCAAGGCAAATCAAACGAATTTGATCCAGAGTCATTGAACCGCAATGCTTTTATGCAATATAGAGCTTTGAGTTATCACAAAAACCAAGGAGGCAAGATCAATCCCAACTTCTTCCCAGACATTTGTATCACATACAATGTAGCTCGAGAAATGCCACCAATGCCCAAAAGTGAAGAGGTAGAATTTGTTCCATTTGTGACACAAAGCTTTTATTGAAGTTAAAACATTTCATCCATTATCTCATTCACACATTATCACTTCATCTTCAACTCTCAAAACATTAAGAGGTTCTTGTCCTAAGTTCTCTTTTGGGATATTCCTTGAATCAAACACATCAAATCACTTTTAGATTGTTTCTACATCTAGAATAAGCTCATCCTAAGAGACATATCTACGGAGGTTAAAACTAGTTTATGAGTGAATCCTCTCATTACTAGGTAGTTAAGTCTATAACACATCTCAGATTTCTCTAAACCTTATCACATCAAATCTTATAAAAAATAACAAGCAATTCAACGAAGAAAACTTTGGTAATATCTACCTTTAAGTTCTAGAGATCCACATGCAAAACAACACACCAACCATCAATCTTTCATTTCATCAACAACTCATCATCATTTTCACCCAACTTCAACAAAAACTTATAAACAAAATGGCTCATACCCGATCATAGTCAAGGCAACGAGAAATAGAAATTGAAGAAGAAGAGGAGGAAAATATCAATGAATTTCAAGAAGCACTTGGAGGAAATGCTAATGATGAAAACCCAAGTACTCCTACTCCTGCAACAATAGAAAGGGCTCAGCACAACCCTCTCTTTAATAGAATTTTTGATGAAATACTCAGGAGTAATGCAGATGCTCACTTTTAAAAGCTTGCTCAAGAAGGAGCCAAACTCCCCTCTGACTTTGATCTTGCACAACTAAGACAAGCATCAGAATGACAAAGTCTCTATGAAGAAGAAAGAGGTAGAGGTCCCATCAGATATAACATTCCTTGAGGTAACCCACCTCCTCCTCCTCCAAATTAAATAGAGATGTTGAGGCAACAAGTTGAAAATCTCACCCAACAACTTCATAGTGGTGTGAAAACTAATCAATTTTCACTCAATGAAATTTGTCCCTATCCCTTTGATAGGAATGTTTATATGCCACCTTTTCCATGAGGGTTCGAAACACCCAAGTTTGAAAAGTATAGAGGAAAAGGAGATCCTCACGATCATGTCAGAGAATTCCATTCACCTTGCCTCGAAGTGGCATACGAGGACATGTACCTAATGCGACTTTTTCCCCAAAGCTTGGGAGGAGCAACCACATCATGGTTTTCCCGACTACAAGGTGGCATTAGGATGTTTGAAGAGCTACTTCAGAAGTTCTTGGCACATTACTCTCATAACATTGAATGTGATATCACCATGGCTGATCTATGTAACACTAAACAAAAACCAGGTGAACTATTCTCAGTATTCCTGCAACGATGGCGTCAAATGTCTAGCAAACATTCTCTTCAGTTACCTAAACAAGAACTAGTGGAAATATTTATTTCCAACTTAAACGAAGAAATGGAATTTCACCTGGATGTCAAAGACACAAACTCTTTCAATGACATGATCACAAAAGGTTTAAAATGTGAGCAGGCTCTCATCAAGAAAGGACTTATCAAAATCTATAATGAACCAAAGGATGGTCCTCGCCCACGCTTCAATAGTGACAAACCAAGCTTCTAGAACAAAAACAAAAATGTTGTCAACGACGAGGTTGTGGATGCAAGAACTATCAAAAGTGTGCAACCTATAGTTCGATTTGCAGGACAGAATCCCCCACCTCAGACTAACACAGTTGCTCCTCCAAATCAAGGCTACATTACATCTCACGATGAACCCAGACCTCGTCAACAAAAACAAAAGCGAACATACACTCCCTTAGGGGAACCCATCGAAACAGTATTATGACAACTGGTTTCTCAAAATCTGGTAACTCTACCCAAAACATCAAACTATGAACCTCAAGTCAAACCTGCATGGTGCAGGGATACTGAACATTGTGATTTCCATCAAGGGAGAGGACACAAGACAAGCAATTGTCACAGATTGAACGATCTTATTCAAGATCTTATTGACCGCGGTGAAATCGAAATCGAAGGACATGACCCAAAGACAACAAACAATGATCATCTGATGTTCAAAAATCCACTTCCATCACTAGATCAAAGGGGTCCTTCCACTTCCAGAAGAGGCACTGATACCACTGATTATACACAAGCTACGTATAATTACACTGTAAATCACCTGTACGATGCCAGTGAACAAATTGCAACTATAACCATCAAAAATCCCAGCTCCACTTGCAATGTTGTTACATGTCGCAACAAGATTGCTATAAAAGAAGCTCCACAAGGCACCCCATCTATCCCAAAGTAGTATAACCTTGTGGAACAGTTAGACAAAACACCAACACTGATATCTATCTTAGAGTTACTATGCCTATCTCTATCCCATAAAACAATCTTGGATCAAGCTCTCCAAGAGGCGTCCGTCCCTGCAAACTTAAATAAAAATTAGTTCCAATCCATGGTTGGAAGTCTAAGATCATCACCTTGTCTCACTTTTTCTGAAAGTGACAACTCTTCCTTCCAGCAACCTCATAAGGCTTCGCTACACACTGAAGGATTTATCAACCAGCATAAGATCAAGCGAGTTTTGATCGATAATGGGGCCGGCCTGAATATTTGTACACTGCAGTTGGTCACAGCTTTGGGATATGCAATAGAATTAGTGGATCCTCACAAGAAGATCACAATCAAAGCCTATGACGATGTAGAGCGTTCATCCAAAGGAGTTGTGGTACTACCAATCCGAGTGGGTCTTGTGGTGAAACACATCATCTGTCAAGTTCTGGACCTTCCTCTGCCATACAACCTATTATTAGGAAGACCTTGGATACATGCCATGCAAGCCGTTCCATCCACCTACCATCAATGTATCAAGTTCCCACATAACGGTGTAGAGATCACAATCCTGGGTGATGCAAACCCCTTTGCATATTGTCATAATATCAGTCATCAACCAAAAATTACTGTTCCTAACAATAGAGAAGCCATCTCCTCCACCTCATACATAAGTCTAGCCTCTCTTGCCAGTTCAAACACCACTATACCCAAGCAAGAAAAGCTTAAGATGAAAATAGCAGACAAAGGTCCTAAGGAATACAATTTGAGTCAACTCTTTTGTGTGGGACAAATGCCCATTTCTCCTAGAACACATGGAAAACCTTAGCAGTTACTTCAAATACCACTGATCACGCCAGCATGTGCTTTGATGCCTTTCATCCTTGGGAAGAGTTAAGAAGAAGAAACCAGAGATGAGGACTTAGCGGAATGGATCTATAGAGATCCCATCACCACCAATATACCACAAGCTACACTACCCACGGATCAGTATGGCAAAGGCCTCCTCATTATGCAAAGAGTGGGTTATGATGGTCAAAGTGCTTTGGGACCTTATAAACAAGGAAGACATGAACCACTGCTACCGAAATTAAAGCCCAAGGATAATGCAAGCCTAGGCTTTCAAAAGGAGATCTTTCCTAAGCTCAAATTCAAAGGAAAACCCAGCAAACCACTATATCAACCTATTGCAAAGAGGACACCTTTTATCATAAAAGCAGCATCAAACACCATCACAACTACCCCACCAAGGCTCAAAATCCCAACACAATCTCCTATAAGACCAATCATCCCACTCATCAAACCAGTGATCCCATCAGCAGTAGCAATAACATCAGTAGCACCATTAACAACAACAACTATATCAAAACCCATAGCAGCATCTACAACACTAGCATTTCTAGCAAAAGCAACAGAGTCAACACTACCGATACTCCCCGTATCAGATTCATTGATCCCCATCATCCTTCCTGCAGCACCGATCATTTCATCTACAAAGGTACATCAACCGATCACACCTGCAATGTTTAACACAAAGGACATCTTAGTATGGTATAGTAATCGGATGCTGGAAAGTGATTCAGAGACTGACTCACATGAATAGGAATTTGATTCCATCCAGCTTAATACTTCAGATGAGGAAGACACATCATTACCTCCACCTTGCAAAGACATCCCTATTTACGGAGAAGCACAGATAAAGACCTCTTGGGTACCTGAGTTGGAAACTTCTTCCACAGACCCTACGTCACATCCTACGCTTGATTCTGACAGGGAGAGTACCATCAATGACCTTCACCACAATGTCTTAACCCTCATTGACACATCTAATGAACTTAACCTAATCGATGAAGTAATGCCCATTATCCATCCCGAACTCATCGAATGGAACCAACCTAATCCCCCATGTCTTGACCATTTCCAAAATGATGAGGCGATTATTGACTTTTTGGAACTGCGGGATAACATACCAAGCGGGGATCACAAAGTTGGATTCGCCATAGAACTTAATAGCGCACCATACTTTGGGGCGGATGCCAAACCTTTCAGTTGCAAAAATATAACAATAAAACATGGATCTTCCAGTGAAAACCACACCGTGGCACTGTTTGATTCAACAAAAGTAAAAAGAAAGAGCGTATCCAATGGTGAAAACCTCTCTAAGGCGCCTGAGGATGAAAGGTTTGACATCCTTCCCTATAGCACACAACGAGAATGATCAATGATTCTCATCAAGGAAACAAAAGAATACAACATAGGGACTCCTGAAACTCCTCACCATTTACATCTAGCATCTCTTCTAACTCCAGAGGAACAACCCAAATTTATAGAGTTCTTTCAAAAGCGTCAGATCAACTTTGCATGGCCATATGTAGACATGTCTGGGCTTGATCCTAATTTAGTCTTGCATCACCTCACCATAGCGGAAGGAGCCAAACCTGTCAAGAAGAAGCTTAGTAAGATGCATCCTCAGATTGCAGTCCTAGTCAAAGCAGAACTCAAGAAACTCCTAGATGTTGGTTTCATTAGACCAATTGATTATGTAGATTGGATATCTAATATTGTGCCTGTCGGCAAACCAAATGGGGGCATCCGTATTTGTACTGACTTTAGAGATCTAAATAAGGCATGTCCTAAGGATGACTTTCCCCTACCAAACATCGACATCATAGTGGACCTAACAGCAGGACATGCCATGCTTTCACTCATGGATGGCTTTTCAAGATACAATCAGATAAAGATAGCACCATAAGATCAACATAAGACAACCTTCACATGTCCATGGGGCACATACTATTGGAATGTAATGCCTTTCGGTCTAAAGAATGCAGGAGTGACCTATCAACGAGCAATGACCACCATCTTCCATGACATGATGCATACTATGATGGAAGATTATGTTAATGACTTACTAGCAAAATCACTCACTAGAGAAGGTCATCTCGACATATTAGATAAAATCTTTGATAGACTGGAACAATATCATGTTCAACTCAACCCAAAGAAATGTGTCTTTGGAGTAACCTCAGGGAAACTTCTAGGGTATGTTGTCTCAAGCAAAGGCATTGAGGTCGATCCAGCAAAGGTCAAAGAAATCATGGACATGCCACCACCAAAGAACATTAGTTAACTAAGGACATTACAAAGATGGCTACAATCCATCTAAATATTCATTGCACAACTGGTAGATAAGTGTCACCCCTTTACACATCTACTACATAAGAACATTATCTTTCAGTGGGATGCTAGATGCCAGCAAGCATTCCAGATGCTTAAAGATTATCTCATGAATACACCATTGTTGATCCCACCATATCCAAGTAGGTCGTTATTACTCTATATATCAGCAACAAGTACAACATTGGGTGTACTACTGGCACAACATAATGCAGAAGGGAAAGAGTGCATTGTTTACTACATTTCTCGCACACTGGTTGGCTATGAACTCAATTACACCCCTATTGAACGAGCTTGCCTAGTAGTAATCTTGGCAGCCACTAAACTCAGGCACTATCTATTAACACACAAGGTACAACTCATTGCAAAGATTGATCCACTCAAATACTTACTTAGTAAAGCAGCATTGATAGGCTACTTGGCCAAATGGGTGATGATTCTCAGTGAATTTGGCATTGAGTATGTGGACCGTAAAGCTATCAAAGGTCAAGTTATTGCAGATTAGTTGGCTGAAGCACCACTCATAAGCGATCATCCTCTCATTTCCAATTTTCTAGATGAAGAGATATTCATGATCACAACAACACAACCATGGAAACTATACTTTGATGGTTCATACACTAGGCATGGCTCGAGGGTAGGCATTTTGTTTATTACACCTCAAGGTGACAACATCCTGAAGTCTTACAAGCTCACATTTCCATGCACCAACAACATAGCAGAGTATGAGGCCCTGATCACAAGACTCAGGCTAGCCATACAATGGAAATTACTAGAACTACAAGTATATGGTGACTCCCAACTGGTCATTCGACAAGAAACAGATGAATATCAGACAAAGGATGACAAACTCATGCCATACAAACAAATGGTGGACAAATTAAAGGCATCATTTACTACTATCACCTTTGAGTAGATACCAAGAGATTAGAATCGAGCTACTGATGCTATGGCTACCATTGCATCTCTCTTAGATCTTCCATAGAATTTAACATGCTATGAGTTCTTGGTAGAACAACTTTGGATCCCCGCTTATGATATCCCGAATCTGAGATGATATGTCTCCTTATCGGTTCCGAATCCCCATGGTATGGTGAGTTTTATACCTATCTCCATGATCACACCCTTCCTCCTAATCAATCGAATAACCAATGTAAAACATTCATTTGCCAAACCACTCGGTATACCATTATTGTTGAAACCCTATACCGATGCAGTCTTGATGGTACTCTCCTTCGATGTCTAGAACAAGATGAGATAACAAAGGCCTTGGAAGAGGTACATGAAGGAATTTGTGGAACTCATGCAAGCGGTCCGTCACTAGCCAAGAAACTCCTACGCACTAGATACTATTGGCCATCCATGGAAAAAGACTCCTACTACTTTGTCAGGAAGTGCAAGATATGCCAAGTTCATGGAGACCTAATACATGCATCGGCACAGGAACTGCAACCAATCACAACACCATGGCCTTTTTGTCAATGGGTTCTTGACCTTGTGGGTAAAATCCATCCATCTTCATCCAATGGTCACAAATTCATTATTATCGCCACCGAATATTTCACAAAGTGGATCGAAGCTGTTCTACTGACCCAAGTTACCAACAAGCAGATTGCCTCATTCATCCTCAATTACATCATCTGCTGGTATGGTGTACCCATGTCCATCATCATAGATAACAGTCTTCCTTTCAAAAATTAGGATGTCTGTGAACTCTGTGAGAAATTTCACATCCAACACCTCTTTTCCACTCCCTATTACCCACAAGGCAATGGTTAGGCTGAAGCATCAAACAAGAACATATTAAGAATCCTAAAGAAGACAGTCAATGATGTCGGTCGTGATTGGCACGTTCAATTGAATCCAGCACTATGGGCATATTGAAGTAGCATTTGAACCCCTACAAGCGCAACTCCCTACTCATTGGTCTATGGTGCAGAAGCTATTTTACCTATTGAGGTCAAGATCCCATCACTATGGGTTTCCTTGCACAATCTCATCGATGATGAAGCATATAGAGTATCCCATCTTTAGGACTTAGACCTACTTGATGAGAAGTGACAAGCTGCATACAATCACCTGAAGGCCTATCAGCAGCGCATGAGCAGAAGCTATAATCATCAAGTTAGACCTCGTACATTCGAGGTGGGTGATCTTGTTCTTCGAGAAAATCCTCGTAACCAACCCAACCAAGAATGTCAAGGAAAGTTTGAATCAAATTGGCTGGGTCCATATGTTGTCACTACTGTATTTGGGTCCGGGGCATATTAGTTGGCTACTTCAGAAGGGGAACCACTAGCAGATCCGATCAAAAGCATGCACCTCAAACGGTTTTATACATAAGCTACACAGAGCATCAAGCTCCCATATATAATGGCAAAAATACCAAAAACATCCAGAAAAATGTCCTGAAGAAAATACAAAAACATCAAAATAGTAAAGAAAAATCATGCATCCAAACGGTGAACAACCACTTCGATGGCACCTTGGGTAAGTACGATGGTGAAAACCTAGCAAACAGGCGCCACTCGTAAAGGCTATGGCTCCAGTATCTTTCAGACTTGTTGCGATCACATTCACTACACACACACATCCATCCGTCCAAAACCATGGCTTGTTATTAATCTGCAATTAAGAAAGTACTCCATGCATCTTGCATCTCGCTTTTTCATAGTCATGTCTAAACTGGGGGCAATGCCCTTAACCTTTTGATGGAAGTGGATTCTGCATTACTTGTGATTCATTGGTTCTTCATTCAAAACTATCTCACAAAATCCAAAAACACTCAAAAACATTTGAAAACAATCATCAAAATCCAAAAACATAAAAAAATCAAACAAAAGCATGGCAACACATTGTACATACTCATTTAAACATAGATACCAAACAAACATTGAAAAAATACTCACACGATGATCACTTCTCAAATCGACCAAACCTTCAACATCAAAAACTCAACCTGTCTTCAACAAGGATGCATCCTTCCTTACCAAAACAAAGACAAAATGACATTTTCTTTGACAAGAAAATTATGTAGCTATCAAATACTTGGTTGATTTGTGAGTAATTCATTCATTTATATATATCAGGTTCCTACAACATTGTTTGTGTATCTTCGGTGCATTATTCTGATGAAGTTCTGGGGCATGTACTAATGGTGTCTATGTGGAAAGTTCACTAAGCTACGTGATCATAGGCAAAATACAGTCATAGATCACTATGGCTTGCTGACTATAGCATATACCTCGACCATATGAGCATGAACCATTACCAAGGATCCATATTCTTTATTCTTTATGTATATACTATTTTCTTACAAGAACAATGCTCCTTCTTTGGTTCCTCCTCATCCAATTTGGATAAAGGTTTTTGTCTCTTATTAAGGTATGCACTTGTCTCAGGATATGATCAGCCCAAGATCAAGGAGGACGATCCAAGTCATGCATGAACAGAGATGATCCTTGTTTATTCCACAAGCAATACTTTGGTCAACTTGACCCATTAAATCAAGTTGTTTGTATTAACTTTCTATATCAAATCCATGTAAGAAATACTCTGGTCATCTTGAATCATTATGTCAAGATGCTTGTATTTTCTTACAACATTTTAAAGCTCAATGATGAAAATAGAGCACTATGGATCGTCATTTCATCTCATCTGTTTATATGTTGCATTTCGTTGCATATCACCCATCCATTCACTCATTCATATGTATGATTTGTATGCAAATGTGAACAAAGTTAAAATGAGCAGCTATGTGCAGATTGAGCTAGTCTTGGATACAATCGCGACTAAGTACTCTGATACATCATCAAATGCAAAGTCTAAAATACCTTGCATTCATCATGATCATATCATATCATCATCATTACATTTAGTTGCATTTTGCATCAAGTACATTTCATATCATTTTTAGTTGTTTAAAATGCATATAGTTCATTATCATTTATTAAAAATTTATATCATCTCATCATTGCATAATCAGAATGTTTAGATTCATTCATATAAACCAATTGTCCTTGATTGTATTAGCCATTTACTAGGTATTCATTTAGTGTCAGTTAGCATATTATCATCCTTTATTATCCTTTATCATGTATTGTTGCATACATTCATTTAGTGTCAATTAAAAAGTGCATTCATTCATCTATTATTAAGTGTCTTATTATACTCATTTTAGAATTCATTTACATTGCATTCATTATCCTTTTTTTTAATTGCATTAAGGTGCAGTTATTAAACCATAAGTTGCATTATCATCACATTATCATTTTTACTTAATCATATTTAGGCATTTAGAATCATAAAACCATTTGTCTCCAAACATTGGTTCATACCATTTTATATATCCATTATACGTATGCATTCATTTAGACATCATCATATAAACATTTGTACTTTACATTTGTTTATCCATATTTCATTCATCTAAAAACATCTAGATGCATTTACATACATAGAATCATTCATTCTTTGCATTAATGTCATTGCATATCATTATCTCATAGTTATATCAAACATGAAGCACAAAATCCTATTCATAAATCATCATAAGCATACATCATCATCATGGCATTACATACATAAAGCATTACATCAAACAAAGCATGCACACATGTATAAACCTGCATTCATATGTCAGTGTCCAACATCATAAAACATCATAAAAACATGCATATAGGAATCATCTCATAAATACATACATATACACGTATCCATCTAAGCATAAACTCATAAAATCACCATCCATACATATCAAATGCATATCATCGAAATATGGGATCTCCTCATATATATCATCTCATGTATCAGAGTACAATGAAGTCTACAAAAATCGGCTACCAAGAGCCATCCAAGATACAGTCCAAAAATAACAATGATAAAATACATGCATGCAAAATGCTCTCTCAGATGCCACTCTAACCAGATGCTGCACCACCTACTCCACCACTAGTCCTCGTACCATCCAATATATCTCTCCATGGAGGCCCCATCAAATCCCCACTAGCTCCAACACCCCTTGACCTATCTCTCCGTAAAGGAACCATCACACCCCCACTGCTTTGCATCCTTTGAGATCGCTCTGCTCTGGCTTGTCGCATCTGTGAATAGCTCAGTGCTCGCTAACTAGCTAGCACCACCTGCTCATATAGAGCCCGCTAATAATCAACCTCTCCACCTGCTCTTCGTACCTCCCTCGCCAATGCCTCCACAGACAGCCCCTGTCCCTGTAATCCCTCCAAAACCCTCACTCTCTCTTGCAACTGGACCACCCTGTCAACGGCCTGATCTCTCTCCCGCAGCACTATAGTCAGCTCTGCCTCTCATGCAAATAGCTACACATCTCTTGCTGCAACCTCCGGCTCCAGATCCTCCACCCATGTCTTGGCTGCTGTTAATCGAGTATGCAAATGTGCTAGCATATGCTCCCAAGGATCACCACCCCCTATCGCTCCCTCCCCTGTCTCTATAGATGCCTCTCCAGTGGCTCCCTCCCCTCTGTCCATTGGTATCTCCCTCTCCATACCTTAGCCACCTAATCTGACTCTGCTTGGCACCAACGGTCCTTGTGATATCTACAGTGGCAATCTGCCTCTCCCTCTCTGCTAGACTCGACCACCTAAGCCACCTCCTCCACCACCTCCACCATCTCCTCCTCCTCCTCCTCCTCCTCCTTCGTCACCACCATCCCCCCTCCCTCGTCCACCTATCATCATTCCTCAACCTCCTACTCTCCTTTGTCTTTGTCCCCTCTCCTCCTCAAAATTAGGAATAGGCTCTGCTGAATCTGAAATCTGCAAAATTGGATGAGCCTCCATATACTGTGTATACTCATCTGACACCCCAGCATCCACCACCCTTGGTCGTATATCCCATGGCCTCGCCTGAAGCATCCAAAAATCTGCCAATGCCTGATCATATGGAAGTACTGGCCCCCATGCATATCTCTCTCAGACCACTCTGGCGTACTCTCCCAATCCCCTCGGCAATCCCTGCTACCGTACAAACTGCCTCAAAACCCTGCCTAGCACCTGTCTCTCTACATCGTAGGATGTCCACCCAATGAGAAATTGGGTCATGAATACATATGGCAAGGCCTCCATATCATCCTCCCAAGGCTCACACTCCAGATAAGGTCTCCAAGATCACCACATCAAGATCATCTAGCGCCCGCCACCACCACTCTAACTTCCCTAGGTGGGGTTGACTCATCATTCCGCTGTACATGAACATATAAGGCTGATCAATAGCCCAAAATCTAAAACTCACTGGTCGAGTCACCGGTAAGTTCTCCCATGCCCAAATGTGCAGCAGCGACACTCCCACTGCCAAAGAGCCTCTCCCATGGTACGCTACCTCATGCAGCTCCTGATACATGTGCGCTAACATGCACGGTCCCCAGGAAAATCGGATCCCCTCCGTCATCATCTGCTCTATAACCTGTCCCCATCCAACAGCTAGACCATGCGAGCGCCTATCAGGACACAGTAACCCTCTCATGATCCCAGACAAAACTGCTGGCAATGGCTTGTACAATGCCACGATGTTCTCCCAAGCTATGGAGCTGTCATCAATGTACACGTCCTCATCGAAGAATCGTTGTACTACTAGAGTCCCCCATGATCTATCATATGTGACTAGCTCACCCCAAATGGGAATATGAAGGATATGCCACACATCCTCCAAAGTCACTGTCATCTCCCTCTGTGCTAGGTGAAACGTGCACATCTCACTGTGCCAGCGCTCTGCCAAGGCTGTAGTCAAACCGTGATTCATCTGAATCACGAGCATATGCATCACATCATATAGCCCAGTCGTTGCAATGCAATCAATCTCGGCCTCTGTCAGCCAATCCTATAACCCCTGTGTCGCTGGATGTCTCCCGCGTAACTGTAACACACGTAGATCCTCCTGCACATGGGCATCAATCAATCATTATCAGTTGTTTTGTTTTCAAATTTTCTTAAGTTTAAACATAGACTATCAATAGATACCTTGATCAAGTATCTTTGGGTCTCAACAAGTAAGCAATCATGGCACACCTAGACTTCAACAGACATTTATCCTAATGACCTAAGTCTCATCAGGGCTGTTATGGTTCAAAACAACTCTCACTTCACATCCCTATTCATCCATCATTGGCATCGGGAGATTTTTGTTCACACAAACTGGGGCATCTATTTTCCTAAACAAAAGCGTTATCTTGCCAACAATAGCGCTAAACCCCTCACAATAGTGGTAAACCCCTAACAAAAATGCTTAATCAACCCTACAAAAGTGCTCAAATTTCAAAAGCGCTACAAGACCTATGCAATAGCACTGCTTAAAGACAAAGCGCTCAATTGACCCCTCAATAGTGCTAAACAAACAATAGCACTTAAACATACACACAATAGCACTAATCTTTTCGATAGCATTCAGACAACAACACAATAGCGCCATTGTGGCACAAAAGTGCTAATTAATTGGACAAAAGTGCCAAAACATATTTTCAATGCTATTGTCCTGACTCAACTTGGACTCAGCAAAAAACATGACAAAAATGTGTAAAATTCAAAATTTCAAATTTGCGTATCGCTGGTCCGTAGTCATCTGGCCGATGGAATCGACGGACTCGCTCGAAATGGTGCTCTACAATAGGTACCAACATCTTGACTACTACTCACTCCTCTAAAATGTCACTATCAGAGCTCTAAATTCACACTAGTCGCAGTTGAAAATTATCTTGTTTTCACCCTTTTCTCCTCATATAAACCCTTCATCGTTACCGTAACTTTCCCCCGCTCACCGACGTGGTCTCCATTAACTTCCCGAGCCTCCCATTTCTCCATTTTATCTTCGATTTCTTCTATTTTTCACCCGCGTTGATAACTTCTTATTTTCTATCACCCTGCTAATTTTCATTCTTTTTCGAGAGATCGCCCGATTTTTTGAAAACTTTCGGCCCATCTCTTGAGAGGGCATACCACCCACTAAATTAACATTTTATGGGGCATTTCTTCACACCTGTTTTTCTTTCTTTGAAATGACACGATAAACTGCATTGTCTCAAAGAGGGGCAAATGTAGTCACATAAATCTATCCATTTAATTAAATAAATATTTCCTATTTATTTGATTTAAAATCCACTAGACATTAGTTAATTATACTAATATTTAATTAATGCATCTTCAAACATTCTCCTATTAATTAAATAAATTATTCAATTTATTTTAATTAATTCATTAAACTAAATTCAAATCAATTAAATGAATAAATCATATTTATTTCATTTAATCCCCTATTCCTCTTTTACATAAATTAAATAAAACATTTATTTAAATCATTTATCCCCCCCACTTGCATTTTCCTACAAATGCAACTTGCACACATTTATTGAAATAAATTAATTTATTTTAAATAAAAATCATATTTTCCCTCACCCACCAAACCCACTTGCAAATCTAATCCCCTTCTAGATTCTTCTAACCCCTTCCTATTTAACCTAATCCATCCCCTAATTATTGTCACATTCCTAAGCAACTTGGAGTCACTTCTCAAAGACTTCAAAGTCTTTGAAAAACATTTAATGCTTTGTGTGTTCAACAATTTAACCTCCAAAGTCTTCCAAAACCACTAATGGCTCTTACAAGACCATTAATGGCTCTTACATAACCATTTATGGTTATTTCAACTTGCACTCATGGGTCTCCTCAAGCATTTATTGCTTTGACCATGGTTATCCCTTTTGCCTTTGCACAAGAGTTTATCCATTGGATAAAAGCTTTATTCTTTGAATAAAGAATTTATTTACTCAACCCAACCTTGAACCTAACTCCCAAGTTAACTCTCAGGTCATGTCAAACATTTAATGCTTATTCCCTCTCCTCTCAACCTATCTCACATTGACACTTGTCATCTTGGGATTGGGTTGAAAGCTCTCACATGGATCTCAAATCATTCAATCATGACCCTTGTTGAGATTACTCAATCTCAACCATCCATTGCTCCATTTTTCCTATAAATAGAGCCCATTTCTTCATACTCCAGATCCTAAAAACTTGCATGCATTTAATCTATAGTGAATTCTAGAGACCATTTTAGCATATTAAAATCATATAATTGTCATTTTGGTTTAAAACAAATCATCTTAGTATCTATAGCATATAGTATTAGTTTTTCATTCATATTTAGAGCAAATACTTTAATCTTGAATCTCCATAAGCATCCATAGTGCAAAAAGCTGCTGAGAGCTACACTATTTTGGAACTTGGAGAGGAGAGGAATAAGGAAGGAGAAACTATCAACATGGTAGAGAGCATTTGGAGGAGCTTAATTTCTTTTTGTAGATTCCTTAAGCTTTATTTTTTGCTTAGTAGTGTCTTTCTTGATATGCTTCCTTAAGATAGTTTTTAATTTATGATTTTCTAACATCTAACAATCCACTTCTTGTTGTTTCTTGTTCGGTGTTTGTTTATCCTAACCTTGTCCTTTTTGCAGAGCATCAATAACATCATTGATTGTAATACATATAACCTAATTTATTTTTATCTTAAATATTATGTTCTCTTAGATATATTGGATTTTGTTTTGTAACCTAAAGATGCTCACAATTAAATCAACGTCTCATATAAACCCTAGATTATATGTAGTATTGAAAATGACATGGTTGGACTAGATTTATTGACCATAAATAAATAATCTTCATGACATTTTGAAGATGTTTATCATGATATTTTTTAAACATACCAATCATTCTTAGTGGTATTTTTCAGTAAAATGCTAGATATTAATATTTTCATTGATTTTTTTATTTCTATTTTTGTATGAGGCTTATTTTAGTGCGAAAATAGTTTTATTTTTGTAAATTTCATATTTGATCACCATTGTTGTTTATTTGTTGTAATAAAATCAACTAGGTTTTTTTGAAGAAACAAAACACATCATTTCTAAGGATATATGTTTTTAATTATAGAGGGAGTATTGCTATTTGTGGTGGAAATCAAATTGGAGGCTTGAAATGATTTTTTGAATGGATGAGATGAAAAATATCAACTACAATATCATGTATTTTGGAAGATAAAGTTGAATTAGAATAATTTATTGATAGAATTATGTGAAAAAAAAACATCAATGTTTCAAATCATTTTTCATGATCCATCATTAGAACAAAATGTTTGGATTCTACTCCCTAAATATTTCATCTTCATGATGGATTATGAAGTGTGATCCAAAGTGTTGATGGAATTGTTTTGTAAATAGTTTAATCCATACATATACTACATATCTTCATGGATGAAAACTACACGACTTTAATTCTTATTGATGTTGTTGAAGGTGTTATGACATGCATAAGTTGCATATTTCATGACATTTTATTGATTTATATTAGATGTCTAGTTTATTATGTAATGAAAAAAATGAACCCTTATAGAATAAGGTATTTTCATTGAGATTTAAAATCTCTTATTACATTTAGATGAATCAAATGTTTTAAGGTCAACTGATATATCCCTTTTATGTAACTTTACAATTTGAATTGAAATCAATTACAATAATTTTTAATAGGAATTCCTAGTTGTTAGAGAATGATACAAAACTTTTCTTTTGTGTATAAAATTGCAACTTAATAATAAGAAAAAATAAAGTGCAAGTTATAAATATAGAAGAAATCTCAACTTCTATTCCATCAATTGCTCATATTTTGTAGTTTAGCAATGATGCTCCCATTATTTCTCATGTTGTTACACATTTAGTTGAATCTACTCCCTAAAAGTGTCCATTTGATTCGATAGAGGATATTTTGGTATTTTCCTTAATCTTCATAAGATCATTAACAATCACCTCATAGGACATCCAAAATGATGCTACACTTCCAGCCACCTCTTTAGGTCTTGCTACAAGTGAAATGCCTATTACTTCTTCGGTGATTGTTTCTTTATAGACCTAATCTCCTTGCCTTATAATCAACATTGGGAGATCAATAATCTTTTGGAGGAAACTCTTTGGAGGAGTACCCTACTTATCTTTAGGACATAGGATTTTTTTTTAATTTATTTTTTATTGATAATATATATTTTATTGATATTTAGAAAATGTATGTATCTGTAGTGTCCTAAATTTACATACTCCCTTACAGTCTTGTCCTAATTTGGGTCCTCAGTTGGGAATTCATCCCCCAAGGTCTGATTGGAGCCTTGATTCTACTCACACCATGTGCTAAACTCAATGTTTTCATCATCTGCACTGTCTCCCTCAAAATCCTGAGTCCCAAATTGGCTAGTACCAGGGAGCCCATGCCTTGGTCCTCCCAATTAGGGCCCATTTTGGGGGACCTCAATAGTAACATAAAATGGGTGGGAACTTGGATCCTATGTTGGCTTTTGTTGAGAAATTTTTTTGTTTTTTGAATAGCATGCATAAAAGGAGGTCTATCCCTCTCATTTTGACATCCACAAATCTGATCAATCAATTACGAATTAAGAATTCAAATTCAATTTTGCAAGCTCAATTAATCTTCTTTCAAGCATTGGAGTAGAAGTAAATTCAAGATTTAAGCATTGGAGATGATATTCATGTTCTATGTTTTATGAAGACTATCTACATGATATCATTAGTGTTTCAAACATTTTCAACATTTCCCCCAAATGGAAATTATTTCCACTATTGTACTTCACTTACATTTCAATTCTATTTCATGGTTAATTCCAAAATTAAGGTTTGACCTAAGGCAAATCCCTATTCCCAACCATCTTACCTTCTCTATTGTGTGCAAGAGCAAGTATAGCACTGCAATTATCAGGATCGACATTAGTCATAGAGACGAACCAGTTCCCTTTTCGATGGCGAAAAGTTTGGAGGACCAGAACAATGGGCATTTAGATCTTGAAAATTTAGGTTGATCTTCTGGGAACATGTCTAAAAAACCATATATTCCTTGGATCTAGGTTTGTGACTCTGTTTGAGGACTGTAGCTCATTATTTTATGCATAATTACTTCAATTTCAATACATTTACCCTAATTTCAACATTATTAATTAAATCAATTCAATTTAAAGGGAAAGAAGCCTAGGCACATCTAGAACCCTTGGAATCTGACCAAAATCTTGGTCTTTTAGGCTTAGATCTATCAAATTCTATCTTCCCCTAATATAATGGTATCAAAGAAAAAATTAGCAATTTTATTACCCTAGTGGTGGAAACCCCAAATTTTTCACCATTACATTTTGGTGAACCTGACATTTTACACCTTAATTTTTTATTTATGTTATGAGATCTAATTATTTATGCATTTTCAAATTCAAATGTATATTTACAAGTTTGATTTTCAATTCAATTACACAAATTTAGAGGTTAAATTCACAAAATCTTTAATTTTTAATTCTAAAATTGAACTTGTGGGTTGCCTAATTTGGATTAATTATTTTAGATCTAATTATTTATGCAATTTAAAATTTAAATTTGCACTCATATATCTCATTTTCAATTGAATTAGATAAATTTAGTGGTTGAATTGACAAAACACTAATTTATAATTCTAAAACTTAATTGAGGGTTGCATAATTTATAAAATCTATTTTTAGACCTAATCATTATGATATGCTATGCTATGATTTAGAGGCATTTATCTTTCAAATTCACAAATCAAATTGCTTAATTAATTGGTTAATCAATCACTTTTACAAATTTTTGCATTGTTTAATTATAATTTGAAATTTGAAATTCAAATTTCCCTCCTTTGTGCATGAGTTTTACTACCACTAGTCCTACCTATAATACTCTTATGAGAAGAAGTTGTAGAATTAAGGCTTCCCAACATTTAATTACTAAGGATATGAAGGCTAATTTGGATAACTTATTTCATGATAATGTTGGGGGTTCCTCTAATCTAACAAATGATGTCATTTACCCTCATTCTTTTCTTATTCTCATGATGTGGATTAATCACTAACTAGGGTTTTTATTTTTTATTAAGGAAAAACAGGTTTTAAGGGACCCGAAACCCACTTACATATCATAAAGAAAAGCATTAGAGAAGCAATAAAGGACAAAACGAAGAAAGAAAGGCAACAAAAGATCAGCACAAAAGACAACAGCCAGAGAAAAGTACAGCAAAAGTCCTGCGAGATACTGGCACACCTAAAACAAAACTAGAACATCTAGGTGAAAATATTTATGGTTTTCTCAGCATCCTTGACAAGCATCATAATTGTATTTTCTGCCTCTTTAAGGCCTTTTCTTTCCTGCACCTATTGATTACCTTTAGTATTCAACCCCAACTCTTTAGCATTTTGCCTAGTTTTGCGTCTAGAAGAATGTTGGACAGAGCTAGAACCTGGCTCATCATCAACAATCACAATATCTTTGTTCTACTTATCCTTCTCCAGGAAGGCAACCAATGCATTCATATTTTGGGAAGTCACCTTAATCACAACCAAGCTATGCTCCATGATTTTCCTTAGAGCACTCTCGGTTTTTTGAACCTTGTTGTTTATCAGTTCATAATTGGACTCACCCTTTTCTTTGAGAGTCCTCACCACATCCTCCAAGTGCTTCACATCTCCCTTTATGATCTCACCCTCCGACTAGTCAGGAATATATTTTTCATCCTCTGCTTCACTATTATCCCCAAAATTTTCCTCCTTTCCTTTATCATTAATATCCTTAACCACATTATCAATTTTGAGTTCCTGCTCTCTCTATTTTTCCTGAATGTTGGTAATATTATCAACTACCCACTTCTGGAACTTAAACATTTCCAGAGAGCTGTTTCTAATAGCATTCAGAATAGTATCTACATCCTCCATGTCCTGGGCAGAATCCTTAGGCCTAGGGTTGCCCTCCTCCATATTATTTTGAACCTCATCCCTGTTGTCCGTATCATAGGGACTCTCCTTCTCCTCTGACTCATCAAAATCCTATTTACCCTACTCATTATCCTTGTCTCCTTTCTCACCCTCCACCTCCTTCTCCTACTCATGTTTCGCCTCCTTCTCCTACTCCTACTCAGGATCGGTCATCTCTTTAGTGTCTTCTTCAGCTTTCTTACTAACCCTTGATTTCTTTTTAGGGGGAGGATTGGTAGAATCCTCATCGGACTCAGAACTGTCATCATCCTCAGAGATATGGGCACTCTCCACAAGGGGATCATCCTTATTGGCCTTAACTTTATCCTTAAGACTCATAAATTAACAGAATAAGACCTTGGTGGGCAATGGGGTAGAAATTGGGTTTCTTAGCATGGTCAGCCAGACTGTCATTAAGGGAGGAGGCCAGATAGAAGGGTAGAGATATCTTAGAACCATGGAAAAAGTGATTAAGGATAACAAAGTGATAATTATAGACTTTCGAGAACCTACCATCAATAGTAAGATACTCCATTAACACTTTCAACATTTTTTGCCAAAAGGAGTTTACCTGGTTAGGGAGATAATAGGGAATATTATCCTTTTTGGCAAGGCGAGCCCTTTCTTCTTCGTTCTTGGGGAAATTTTTGTAGAATTTTTCCAAGATCAAGGGCACAATGAAAAGCATAAAAAGAGAGATAATAGAATGACAAGAACAAACTATATTCTCATCAATATGCAAAATGATCAACTGGATTAACCAATACAATGAATATAGGCCTGCATATAGGCAAGGCCATATGGATGTACGAGCACACAATCATGACATGTGGCTCAATGAGAAACAAGGGTAGGTAAGAAATACTAGGGGTAGGTAGGAGAAATAATATAATATTCCACAAGAGGTGGATGACCCACCGAATGTGGAGTGTAACAACAAAACAAGACCACAAAAGGTGGAATTTCTCCTACAAGCTCTATCCCTATGTGCACACTTCCCTAAGTGTCTCAAATCCAAACTATGAAGAGATGCTTTATCCTAAGTTAACTTAAGTAAAGTGTAATAATATCCATAATGAATATTTATTTACACCAACACCCCCCTTAAGTGCAACTTAGGGGAACAAAGACTCAAGTCAACAATACAAGATGGGTCCCAGCTACTAGGCCATGATAGGTACCCATGTACAATATGCAAATGCAAGAAAAACTATGCAATGCAATCTCTCAGAAATAGAGAAAGGGAGAAAACCCAGTGGGAAAAAACTCCCCCCCAAAAGAGAGATGAATGTACAAAAGACTCTCAAAGATGAAGGACAAAACCTCAAAGAGGAAAAAGTCCCCCCCCATAAGAGAGGAAGGAGAAGTCAGCTGACCCCCCCTAATGACACATCTCGCACCCCCAAGAGAGCTTGCAACTGCTGGAACTTACTCTCGGTGAAAGGTTTGGTGAATATGTCAGCAACCTGCTCTGTTGTAGGACAATACTGCAAATCAATGACCTGCTCCTGGATCAGCTCTCAAATATAGTGCATATGAATCTCGATGTGTTTGGTCCACTGGTGCTAGACCGGGTTCTTTGAGATTGCAATAGCACTCTGATTGTCACAATGTAGAACTATTGGTCATGGAGTGGTGAACCCAAACTCTGTGAGAATCCGCTGGAGCCAAATGGTCTCAGTCACTGCATTAACAATGCCTCGATACTCAGCCTCAGTCAAAGAGAGAGCAATAGCATGTTGCTTCTTGATCTACCAACAAATGGGGCCGGAACCAAGGTGAAAACTGTAACCAGAAGTAGACTTACGATCATCAAGATTGCCAGCCCAATCGGAGTCTGTGTAACCAACCAAGCGAAGTCATGTGCCTGCTGCATAGTGAATCCCATAGTGATGTGTACCTTGGATGTAATGAAGGATGCGTTTGGTGACTTTCGAATGAAGCTCATATGGTTCCTGCATGAAGCAGAAAACCATGCCAATTACAAATGAAATATCAGGGTGTGTATGAGTCAAGTAGATGAGACTACCCACAAGCTGATGATACAAAGTGGCATCAACTGGTGGAGAAGAACACTAAGCCTCAAGCTCAACTCTTGAAAGAAAGGGAGTTGGGGCAGGCTTACAATTATCCATATGAAAGCGTGCAAGTAGATCAAGAGCATACTTGGGCTATGATAGTGTAATCCCGAAAGGTGACTAGGAAATCTCTATCCCGAGAAAGTATTGCAAAAGACCCAAGTCAGTCATAGCAAATCTGTCATGCAAAGCAGATTTGACCTTGCTAATGATGGATGTGGTACTCCCTGTAATGATCAAGTCATCAACATAGAGCACAAGTATCAAGTGAGAGTCATCCTGTCGCAAAATGTAGACATTTGGATCGGAATGACACCTAGTGAACCCTACGAAGAGAAGAAAGGAATCCATCTTGGCATACCAAGCCCTAGGGGCCCGCTTAAGGCCACAGAGAGATTTCCTTAGTCTACAAAACAAGGAAGTATCCTGGATGAAACCCTGTGGCTACTCCATATAAATCTCCTCATCAAGATCACCATGAAGAAAAACACTCTTCACATCCATCTGATGTACATCCCAACCATGAGTTGTAGCAATAGCAAGTGTCAAGTGAATGGAGTTCATCTTGGCTACGGGTGCAAAGATCTCAGTATAATCAACACCTGCAACCTGAGAGAAACCTTTCACAACAAGCCAAGCCTTATACTTATCCACACTACCATCCGCTGCAAACTTGGTCTGATAGATCCACTTACATCGAACCATCTTTCTCCCCTTAGGGAGATGGACTAAATCCCATGTGTTGTTCCTTATCAAGGAACTATACTCTTCCTCCATAGCTTGGTCCCATTCAGGAACCCCTGATGCTTCCCTAAATGTCTGTGGATCAGAAGCGGTAGCAATGAATGCATGTGGAAGATCCTGCTGTTGTGATTGAGTTCTCTGTGTATCTAAAGGATCCCCAACAAGAGAACCTATGGACTCAAGTGTCTGTTGAGCCCAACGAGGTCTAGGTGGAGGTGGAGAATGAGGCTCCTTAATTACAAGTGGACCCTGCAAAGGTGTAACCCTACAAGTTGAAGTTCAAGGAGTCTCATCATCTGAATCACTAGCATCACTATCCACAATGGAGGAAGGTGGAGGAGGTAGAGAGGCTAAGCTAGGAGAGCTTTCCTCAAACTGAACACTCCTCTCAATGAACACCTCATGTGTCTTAGGATCCATCAATCTATATGCTTTAACACCCTCAGGATATCCAACAAATATGCAAGGCCGACTTTGAGGTTCCAATGCCTTGCATTTCTGCGGAGGAATGCGAGCCCATGCTGGACACCCAAAGACTCTGAAATGTCTCACAATCGGTTACCTACCAACCCAAGCTTCAAAAGGAGTAATACCTTGCAAAGCTTTGTGAGGAACCCAATTCTGGATGTGTGTGGCACAACTGATAGCCTCTGCCCAAAAGGCGGGATCAAGAGAATGAGCATGAATCATACAGTTAGCCATCTCTTTGAGAGTTCTATTCTTGCGTTCTGCAACTCTGTTCTGCTGTGGAGTGTATGCAACAGAATGCTGAAGATCAATTCCCTCAAGTGTACAAAAATCCTCAAGTCTTTTGTTCACATATTCTCTTCCATTATATGTGCGAAGAATCTTGACCACTTTCCTGGATTGCTTCTCCACATGAGTCTTGAAGTCCTGAAACCTGTCAAATACTTCACTCTTATGAATGAGAAAGTAGACCCAAGTGAAGAGGGAGTAGTCATCAATGAAGGTGAGGACATACCGGGCCTTGCTAAATGAAGGTGCTGGAAATGGACCTGCTACATCGCTGTGAACAAGTTGAAGAACTTCCAAAGCTCTCCAAGCTTTCCCTTTATCAAACTTCTCCTCGGGATGCTTACCCATGGAACAACCTGTACATACACCCTCTGAAAAACTGATTCAAGGTAGACCTGTGACCATGTCTTTAGTGCTTAGCTGTTCAAGATACTAGTAGTTGAGGTGACCAAACCGCTCATGCCATAACTTACTTTCAGAATTTGAATGGGTAAGCAAGGCCCTAGAAGGTGAACTTGGCACAAAGTGGAAGAATGAATAAAGCCTTGTGTTGCCATTGACTTGTCCCACTACTACCAAGGCATCATCATCAAATTCCTTTACCACAACTAAATCTGGTGTAAACTCAACCTTTTTCCCATTCCCATAGTGAGTGATTTGGTAGATAGAGAGAAGGTTGGTAGACAAGTTAGGAACATAGAGAACATTCTCAAAAGTTCCTTCATCCATGTCAACTGAACCTTTCCCTTCAACCTCAACTTGTGTATCATCACCTATGTAAATGTGAGGTACCTTAGATGGCTCTAATGAAGAAAACTGCTCCTTTGTAGAACCCTTGTGATATGAGGCACCCGAGTCAAGTATCCATTGCTGTGAAGAACCTATTGTAGCCACAAATGCTTTCCCTTTTCCCTTAGAATGTGAGGAAGAGGAAGGAGATGAATCCTTCTTTGTGTAGGCAGATAGCAAGTTGATGTTATTTTTCTTAAGAAGATTAGTTAACTCATCAACTTGCTTTGTGTGGCATCGATGCTCATCATGACCATACTTCTTGCAATATGCACAAGTTGGTTTATCCTTCTTAGGTGGTGTCCCCTTCTTGGAAGAGGATGAAAAATCGCCTTGTGATGGAGAGGATGATTGTCCTTTTTCCTACTGTGGCTTTGACTTAGAGTGCTTTTTCTTCTTGTTGGAATCTCTGGCTTGACCTCCTTGATTCCCTTGATTAGCCACCAAAGCCTTAGACTTTGAAGACTTGAGAAGCCCCATGTTCAACAACTTAGATTGTTCCAATATCAACATTTCTGTGAAAGCATCAAATGAAGGCATAACATAGGAACTCCCCACTATCAAACAATGAGTTTGGAAGCTAGACACAAATGCTGCATATTCTTGTACAAGCTTGGCCAACAAGTTGAATATTAACTGAGCATCATTTTTGTCAATTCCATAATCCTTAAGCTTTGCTCTTAGCTCATTTGCTTTGGTGACATAATCTTGGATTTTATCAAAACTCTTGGGATCCAAGTTGGTGAGCTCATTGTCAATTTTGTAACCTCTGATTTCATCAACTTGACCATACAATTTTTGAAACATATCCCAAGCCTCTTTGATTGTTGTACACTTCTCAATGTAGAAAATGAGGTCATCTGATACATATTTGCACAAAGCTCCAAGAGCCATGAAATTCTTAGTGAACCATTCTAACTAAGCATTAGGATCGACCTTAGGATCAGGTGGTGCTGCTATTGTTCCATCTATGTAATGTGTAAGACCTTTTTCCATTAATTTGCTCCATACTTGAATTTTCCATGATGCATAATTATGTGGAGTTAATGGTGGAAATTATGAGGACTCATTGCAACAAAAATGAAAGAGCACAAGGAAAGAGAGGCACAATCACACAGGACACCCCCCCAAATTCCCCCCCAAAAGTGATGATTTGGCACTTTATACTTAGTGCATATACAATGGGCCACTTGCAAAAAATAGCAAAGTGGGCTTCTGATTTCAATTTTACAACTACCTCAATAAGGCCAAAAGAGACTCAAACTAATAATGCAAGAGATCTAAACTAAGATCCAAGCACTTTACAAGTACCTAATAGGCCAAATAAGCCCAATATCTGAAATTACAACTTTCATTCAAAATCTTTGAAATATGATCATAGATTATGAAAGTAGACGAAAAAACATGCACTTTCAAAAAAAATGGCACTTGAAAAGGAGGTCGTATGAGCTCAAACGAGGCCTTTGAAGTTGCAGAATTGGGGATTGGACAGGTATAGCTGAGAGAATCTGGAAATTTTGAAACACCTATGCACCAAAACCAAAAAATAACCACACCACTGCGAAGAGAAACAAAAATTAGCCTAAATGAAAAACAATTGCACCCAAAAAGGAGCAAAATTGAGCAAGTTATGAGCCTCCAAAGTTGGCCCAAAAAACCAAACAACTCAACGGAGAGGGGTCTGTGAATTTCCAAAAAACTGACTGGGTGCTGACTGTACAAAAAAGCCAGGTGGCACTGACTGGGTGCTAACTGTGCAAAAAAATAGGTGGCGCTGATTGGGTGCTGACAGTTGGTGGTTGCCAGAAATCTATCAGTCCGTTCCTGGAAAAGTTTTATGGCGGTTGGTAAATTTTGGCGGCGACCGAAAAAGATTAGTGGCAACTAGAAAGAGGTGGCCAGAAGGGCTGCTAGAGGGCCGACGGTGGCTGCCAGAGGGCTAGCGGGAGGCATCGGCAGCTAGGTCGGTGGCTGCCAGAAGGCGGCGGGTGATAGCTTGCGGACTGCGTGGGTGGCTAGCAGAGCTGGGCCTGCGCGGGCGACGGAGCTGGGTCTGCGTGGGCGGTGCTCGGTCTGTGCGAGCGGCAATGAAGCTGGGTCTGCGTGGGCGGCGCTTGGTCTATGCAAGTGGCGACAGAGCTGGGTCTGCACGGGTGGCGCTACTGGTGGTCTAGACTGCCAAAGCCTACAAACCCTGCAGGGTTGTATAGAGGCGCAAGGGGGGTCTACGGACCCCCAAAAAATTTTTTTTTTTTTTTGAAAAAATATCCCCTTCGCCTTTTTCGATTTTTTTTTTTTAATTTTTAAAATGAACTTTTCAAAAACTGGAAAAATTTTCAGAGAAAAAATAATTTTTTTTTTTTTTAGATCCAAAAATTCCATACCGTACTGCCCAAATTGGGCAAAATATTCCTCCACCCCCAAAAATCGATTTTTGCCAAAAATGGTTGAATTTATACTCGATTTTTATGGAAATGGCCTCCCAGACGCGATGGTGAGGTCGAAAATGCTCCAAGATACCTCAAAAAAGTGCAGTTCCTCAGATCCAAAAATAGAAGCCTTCCATGATGTCTCTGAAAGCTAATCAATGAAGCCTCAATGGCTCTGATACCATGTAGAATTTTGTCAAGATCAAGGGCACAAGGAAAAGCATAAAAAGAGAGATAATAGAATGACAAGAACAAACTGTATTCTCATCAATATGCAAAATGATCAATTGGATTAAACAATACAATGAATATAGGCCTGCTTATATAGGCAAGGCCATATGGATGTACAAGCACACAATCATGACATGTGGCTCAATGAGAAACAAGGATAGGTAAGAAATATTAGGGGTAGGTATGAGAAATAATATAATATTCCACAAGAGGTGGATGACCCATCGAATGTGGAGTGTAACAACAAAACAAGACCACAAAAGGTGGAATTTCTCCTACAAGCTCTATCCCTATGTGCACACTTCCCTAAGTGTCTCAAATCCAAACTATGAAGAGATGCTTTATCCTAAGTTAACTTAAGTAAAGTGTAATAATATCCATAATGAATATTTATTTACACCAACGATTTTTCATGGCTTCCACCGAGAACTTATGATCTCTATAAAACTTGATGTCGTCCTTCTGCAAACCAGTCACCTCAACCACCAAATCTTCATCCAATCTCCAGGTCTGACCAAATAGAGTAAGTTTTTTATTCTTCCAACCCTTGGCAAAACCATGGGAAATGAGCTTCTTGCTCCCATGCAATTTCTCCATATAATCAGTGAAGTCATTTTTATGTAGCCTTCTCCAAATTTTCCTTTCACCCTTCCAACTATCACAGCTGGTGGGCTCATTATGGTTGAGATTTCTACCCATAATGTAGAAGTAGTTCAAATCAAAACCCTCAAGGGAGCACAAACTAACTAGATGTTGAATAACAGAGAAGCTGGAATTGAAAACCAAAGTAATTATCTTGTTTTTCAAGTAGCCCTTAAAACAAATTAACCTAGTATTTAATATGATAAGGCCTTTCGCACCTATACTCATTAATGCGATGCTTGAGATAGGTCATCATTTGATAATCCACCTCACTCCAAGCTCTGTCATTGAAGTCCGAACCAAAAAGGGTAATGATGAGATTAATATGTACCATTGATCCTGTCATAAAATAATTGTTCTCATAATTTGTTCTTACATGATGACTCTCTGATATAATTAGCATCTTCTGCTAAAATGACCCCCTCATTAGCTAACAAATCATCTACCCTATTACCTTCCCTAAAGGTATGGGTAATAACCACACTATCACAAGAATCTAACATTTTTTTTGCCTTATCAATGATATTTTGGATATTCCAAGAAGGGGAACTAATACCTTTAATAACCTGAATTATATTAATGGAATCCCCCTTTGGCCAAATTTTTTTTAAATTGAAACCCTGAGCAAGCTGAAGACATTTTAACATTGCCAGAGCTTCTGCAACATGGTTGTTTTGAATTCCAAAGGGAGAAGCAATTGCAACAACACAAAATCCATGAATTTCTGATAACACCTCCCCCACCAGCATTACCCGGATTCCCTTTAGCTGCACCATCGAAGTTCACCTACACCCAATCGTGAGGAGGGAACCTCCAAACCACATTATCTCTTCTACTCTTTAGATCAGACTTCCAAACATTATTCAATAATTTCTATTTTGTAAGAATCCTTTTATCATTATCATTCATTTCAATATAACTACATTGCTTGTTGCTTTTATGAAAGGTGTTAATATTTTCTTTAATATCCCTACAAATATTTTGAAAAGTCTTAGTCTCCTTGAAAAGAGCACCTAAGAAGAACACTTAGTCTCCTTGAAAAGTCTGTTGCTTCTCTCCTTCCAGATATGCTAATAGGTCATAGGAAGAAGAAAGGACCAAAGGATCCTAATGATGGAAAGCTTGGTAGGGAAAATCCAATGCCAAAGGACTTCCTTAAAACTATTCTACATAACCCAATCAACTTTCCATTGCATCCATACTTTACCCCAGATTTCCCAGGTAAAAAAATAGTGAATGATCAAATGATCCACAGACTCAACCTCTTTTTGACATAACTCACACCTATTAGGGATCATAAATCCTCTTCTGACCAGGTTATCAATAGTGAGAATCTTGTTTATGAGTGGCAAGCCAAAAAAACATATTAACTTTAGGAATGAGGAATCTATTCCAAAATTTAGTCCATATAGGGTTACAAGCCTGAATTGATATCTTTTTGTAAGCAGAAGCAATAGTAAAAGTATCCCTAGAATTACTCTTCCATAAGAAGACATCATTTGAGTCTTTGCTGACAGAAAAGGACAACAAATCATGCTGGAGCGAAGAGAATCCAGCATAAACAACATCAAGTCTAACCCATTTATTCTCCTCCCAATAATTACAGACCATAGAACCAAAGCTCCTTTTACAATCTTCAATGATATGGCTACAATTTTGGTTAAAAAGAGGCTCATCTTTGATCTAGAAATCCTCCCAAAATCTGATTTTGTTACCTTTGCCAAGGACCCAACTAGCTCCAACTTTAGCAACTTTACTAGATTTTATCATACTATTCCAAATAAAAGATCCAGTAGGGATATCTTCATAATAGAGAAGGGAATGAATGGGCTGATTATGGATGTATTTGTCAAATGACACCCTACTCCAATCTCTCTTAATACCATAGGCCCTCCAAACCTTTTTGTCTAACAAAGCTTTTTTGAAAGGTCTAAGGGATTTGATACCTAACCCCCCACTACTTTTAGGACCACATACTTTATCCCAAGCAACCAAAGAAATCCTTTTCTTATCTTCCACACCAGACCAAAGAAATATTTTTTGAATTCTTTCTAATGCTTCTGCAAATTTGACAGGTATACTAAAAAAACTAAGAGCATAAACAAGTAGATTCTAAAGGGTAGCTTGAAGAAGCTAGAGCTTACCAGCCTGCGACAACATAGAGCCTTTCCATCCAGCTAGTTTTTTTTTGAAATTATCAATCAAAGAATTCTAGAAAGAGTTTGGAGGAGCCAAACCAAGAGGGAGGCCCAAATAAGTAGAGGGGAGTAGCTCAACCTTACAGCCAATTATGTTAGCAATCCTTTGCTGCCTCAACAAGGGAGTGTTGATGAAGTAAATAGCAGATTTCTCCTAGTTAACCTGCTAACCAGTAGCAAGGGAATAAGAGATGAGAGCATTTTTGAAGGCAGAAGCTTCACTCACATAAGAGTATCCCAATAATATAGTATCATCAACAAACTGTTGATGAGTGCAGAAGAAATTAGCTTAAGAGGGTTGCAATCCTTTGATTATCCTTTTCTCCTTCAACTTTTGAATCAATCTACTCAAACATTCCACCAAAATAGTGAAAATGATGGGTGAGATAGGATCTCCTTACTTGAGACCCCTTGAAGACTTAAAAGATCTAGAAGGAGATCCATTAACAAGAATAGAAAAATTTAGCATAGATATCAGCTCTCTAGTGATTTTGATAACCTTCTCATCAAATCCAAAGGCTTCCATGATCCTAAAAAGAACCTGCCATTCAACCCTGTCATAGGCTTTTGCCAAATCCAACTTTATGAGGAATCCCTCTTTATTTGCAACATTAAGAGAATGGATATTCTCATGCATAAGAATTATAGAGTCCAAAATCTGCCTACTTGGGACAAATCCTTTTTGCTCCTCAGAGATAACAAGAGGAACAACAACCATCAATCTAGAAGTCAAGACTTTTGAGATTATCTTGTAAAAATAATTCATAGACTTATTGGCCTAAACTTACCCATAGAATCAACTCCAACCACCTTAGGAATTAGAGCAATGAAGGTAGATTTGATTTCTTTAAGAATTCTTTTGGAACCAAAGAATTCTTTGACTACATTGACCACATCAGCCCCAACAATGTACCAATATTCCAGAAAGAAAAACATGGGGAAGCCATCTGGGCCCGATGCCTTATCCCCTTGGTAGGAGAAAACAACTCTTTTAATTTCATCAACTGAGGGGATGGTAGATAAAATCCTATTCTGATAAGGTCCAATAATCATAGGAATATTTTCAACTAGATCTTACTGCTTAACAAGGTCAAGTTCCTTGCTACCAGTTAGAAGGTTAGAGAAGAACCTTACAGTTTCATCAACTATATCATCATCTTTGACAAGAGTTTTATCATTAACAATCAATCTGGAAATTATACTTGCTGCTTTATGCTTCATTGATGTCATATGAAAGAATTTAGTATTTCTGTCACCAGCCTCTAACCAAATTGCCCTGGATCTCTGCCTCCAATAAATTTCTTCTCTTGAAATAGTGTTGTGTAATTTGGCTAGAACCTCATCTTCTTTAGCCTTGGGGACATTCTTATAACCATGTTTCTGAATAGAATTTTGAATTTGTTCTAATTCCTCCTTGAGATTCCTCTTAGATTAAAAAATATCCCCAAAAACCTTTTTATTCCAAACCTTGATGTTATCTTTGATGTTTCTTAACTTTTTTGCAACTTTGAACATGGTAGAACCATCCACAATTATATTCCACCATTTGGAAATGGAAGCTTCCAAGGAAGGGTGTGAGATCCACAGTTTTTCAAACCAGAAGGGAAAGCAACGTTTGCCCTTAATAGAATCAACAACAAAAGAAATAGGATAATGGTTCAATCCAATTCTATTAATAATAGATAGAGAGCATCTATACTTAAGGACCCAGTCAGGAGTAATAAGAGATCTATCAAGCCTTACCTAAATAAGTTATCCTCTATCCCTCCGATTAGACCAAGTATAGAAAGCTCCAAAAAGATCAATGTCAATGAGGGCATTGGCATTGATAAAGTCCATAAGATCAATCCTACTATCTAATTGAGCTTGGATTCCACCAAATTTTTCAATTTCCTATAGAGGAGTGTTGAAATCTCCCATCAAAAGCCAACTATCTTGGATAAAATTCCCTCTTTTCTGCTGGATTTTGTTCCAAAACTTGCTCCGGGCAGCTTTAGAGTTGGGGACATAAATGTTGGTAACCACACAGTCCTGTCCTTCAGCAATGCATTTGACTCTCATAGAAATGATATTACCATTTTCATCAATCAGGTCTCCATCAATAGTTTTCTTATTCCAAAATATGGAAACCCCACCAGACGCTCCATTAGAACTACTTCCACACACACCCCCAAGTTTAAAGAATTTTAATTTTTCTACTTTTTCCTTACTCATTTTAGTTTCCTGAACTAGGATAATGTTCGGCTTATGATCTCTGATAAAATTTCTGAGCACATCCTACTTATGGAGACCATTTAGGCCTCTAATGTTCCAAGAGATTACCTTCATTTGGAAACTTGGGAGTAGGATTCTTGAATGGTTCACTGCCTTCCATCAACTATATTTTGTTTTCTCTCCTAGTTCCTGTGCCACTTCATAGTTTTGTGCCCCTGTGGAGATTTGGAAAGTCCAATATCCGTCTTAGATTTGGTTCTAGTTTTAACCCCATTAGTACACCCTGTTTTCTTGTTTTTCTTTTTTCCCACTTCTATTAACTCTTCATCTTCTTCATTTTTATATGCAAACTTCTTACTATTCCAAGGTTCTCCTTTTCGCTAAGATGAGGTGGGCGAATCAGTCCCAAATTTTGGAAGAGAGAGTTAAGCTTAACCTGGGGTGATCTAAATTGGATCTTTTCTTCAAAGATTACATCTAGAGCTTCAAAGTCCTTTGAACACACTTTATTACATTCTTGTTGTGTTTCTTTTGGAATCTCATATTGTGATTCATTTGTGTCTCCAATCTCACCGTCTTCAAGAATTTCTTCTATAATTACATTTTCTTCTTCTAGAATCTGTAAAGCTTCAAAGCCATTGCTTATTTTAACTTCAAATGCATTCTCTTCATCCTTTCTAATTTCCTTCTAAGGACTCTCCTTGGAAGAACTATCTTTCCTTTCATCCCTTGTTATTTCTTTTGAGTTACTAGGGAATCTAGTTCCTCCTTCTGATCTACCCTCCTCATTTTTGTTCAACTTCTCTTACTAGATTTGTTTAACATGATTATTGTTCTTCTGAGCATTCTTTGGGTTACTAGGAGAAGCCTTTTCCCAATGTCCATCTTTCTTACATAAAAAGTACATGAAAGGGAGGGATTCAAACTCTATGACTTGTTCCCACTTGCTTAGCTTGGAATTTATTTTGATAGAGCTAGGAAGGTCTATGTTTTGTGAGATATTAACACATATCCTCACATACACCAGTCTCTTTCATGGTGATGTCATAGAATCTATAGCCATAAGCTCCCTAAAGGATTTACCAATGCCTGAAAATATGTCCTCCAACCAAAATTCAAGTGACAAACCAGGGAGCTGCACCCAGACCAAAGTAGATTCTTAAAAGGAGTCATTGAGCTCCATTTTTGGAGACCATTTTCTTAAAGATAAAGAAGACTTCCCAAGCATCTAGGGTCCTCCTCTCAGAGCCATTTCCAAGTCTTCACCATAGGAGAAGGAAAAGACAAAAAAACCCCTTGACAGGGTTGAAACATCAACCTGTCCTTTCACCCTCCATTTTCTCTTCACAAAAGACCTAACAACTTCAATACTAGGTCTGGGTCCAACAAATTTCCCCACAAGAGAAAATGCCATAAGAGAAATACTGTGATCTATGATCACGTCTGGTACATCAATAGCTAATCTACCCACCTTTCTATCAGAAATATCTTCCACATAGGGAAAGGTAGATTTACTAGTAGGCTTGTTTGCAAAGAAATTATTCCAAGATTTGATCACCTTATCTGTAGCTGTCTTTTCCAGCTCAGCGTTCAAGATCTCGTGACCCAACTTAGTAGAATCTTCAGTACTTTTAAAGTCAAGAGGAGGGTCCTAATGTTGTGGGTCCCCATCCTTTCGACCATACTCATCATCCCCCATAGATCCCGAAGAGACAAGTTGTCCTTGAGCTGCAAAGGTTGCAGAACGAGAGGAAAAACCAGCCGCGTTGATCCCTCCATTTACATAATTCAAATTTCCCTCCATTGTCATAGAACAAATTAACTAGGGTTTTTGTTGGTCAATTGGAGAAGATTGACAATGAATTTGAAAAATATTCAACAATGGATGAATAAAAAATAGCCAAAATGTGAGGTAATCCCATTGATTGAAGGATAAACAAGAATAGTTCAAAGTGATAAAATTGGTGTTAATTTGTTGCATGACCTTTCTCATATTATTGACACTAATAGATCATGCCTATGAAAATTTGTGTCAAAGTCCTTGGTTACAGTCAAGCTAGTAGTCAACTTGATCATTCTATTCCTATGCCTACATCCTTTCCTAGTGTTCCTAAATTTACATGTTATATCATGACTACTTCCACACAAAATGTTAATCCTACACATGTTATTCAAGTGGACAACTTTGTTGATCAAAATTCTTTTATACCTCCTTTCGTGAGTGGTGCAGGAGCACCTCATCCTTTCAAGGGCCCATATGTGGGGCATGATTTAGTTTGTTTTTGTTTTGTTCAAATAAGGTCTATTTAGACCCAACATAATGTAATAAGGCCAATAGTACCAATAAAATGTAAAGGTCGAGTCAGTTGAGTCATATGTCCTGAAAATTGTCAAATTGCTCACATAGGGACTAGTGGTCAAAACAAGTCAAAATGACAATATCAAGGTTGTGGGGAGTATTTTGTGTCATTTTTAATGTTAGAACATGTAATTTAACCTATTTGGGGTATTGGATGATCAAGAAGTACAATAAACCAAAATTTGTCAAAAATTAAGAAATGATGTCAATGCAACTTTTCAAAGTTGCTTGACAACATTTGCAAAAAGGTTAGTTTTGGGTGGTTATAGTTGGTTGGTTGGTTGGGAATCCTTATAAATCCATAAATATGGTTAAAAAACTCCTCAAAATATGTAATTTTCTAAATTTAAGGTTTTGGCAATAATAGTAAATGGTTTCCTTGCACATTCTGTGTTTTTTCCTGAACTTTCCTCACATTTAGTCTGCAATTTGTTAGTTTTCACCATTTCTATGAATTGAAGGTTCATTAAAATGGTTTGATGGTTTAATAATATTAAATTACCTTTCATTTCCTTCATTTTTTATGTCATTTGGTATTGTTTTGGCAAAGATACAATAAGTTTTCTAAAAATTGTCAAAACCCAGAACTAAGGCAAACCGAGACAAAGATAATGCTATATCTTTTTGTTCCTGGTTGATCAAGCCACAAAAATTGATGGAAAAATTTAATTTTATGTATATTATCATTCAATTATTTTTTAATGGTTGCATGATAGGTTTTAATGTGGTTTGAGGCATGAAAGTGACTGAAAACCTGCCTCAGGAAGGTTTGACTGTCATAAGAAAATACAGTCCCGATATGGGGTCAATATCTCAATATTTAACTGTTAGACCTTTCTGATATTTTTATATGTTATTCATACCCAAGTTTTCTAGAGTCCCAATAGAGGGATCTTCAAAATATGTCCAATTGAAAAATTTATTCATCTCTGAGTGCGCGTGTGTCAAAGAGGTCAGTAAGTTCTTGTTTAACAGTAATCTTTTGTACATGTTGATGGTTGGATCAGAGTACATGGTGTTTGATAATTAAGGGTTGATATGAGTTTTGAGAGGGTGTGTGGAAGTCTCAAGGCCCTATATAAATTTATGGTATCCTTCAAACAAACTTAAACTCCCTTTGGTTTATGACTGTCCTCAATGCCAAGAAACCTATCCTAGTTGGTCTAGAAGGTATGATTGAGTTCATAGGCAAGAGCAATATGTGTGGAGTTTTATTAAATATAATGGAAAACCTTCATAAGGGGAAGTGTTTAACCATTGTGAAACCTCAACAATGTGAATTAGATTCCTAAAAGGTGTAGGGCTTGTATGTGTGGGTGTGGATGCTTTGCATCAATGAGTCTTCCATTTGTAACCCAATAATCTCCCTTACCTACATATCATAGTATTCCACCTCCTTACTCCCAACCTCAACCTAAATACAAAAATGTTAGTACTCTATCACAATCCAACATTTCCAATTTCAATCCATCCATCAAAGAAACCATTAATAACTTAGCCCAAACTGTTTCATCCCAATAACAACAGTTGGCTTCCATTACCCAATCCAAGTTTAATGTGGGCTCACATTTGATGTAGCAATCCCATTATCCAATGACATTGTTCATGTTTTCCTTTATGGAAGTTCCTCAACTAGCACTTTACAATGGAAAAAGTGATCCCTTGACTCATGTGAAAACATTCATATAGTGTCGTAAATTGTACATTTTTGCTAGGGTGGTACAATTCACACTTAAGTTAGCACCCACCTTATTGTGTTTTGCATCTTGCATTTATCATTCCCCTTTAAGAATTTAATTAATTAATTTAATTAAATCTAAGGTCATGTCTCATCACATTACACATTACAAAGTTGGGCCCTTTACCTTAAGTGTGCCCCTTTTCATATTATTCCTCCAATGAATCATTTAATCATAAACCCTAATTATGTCTTATTTCAACCATTTAGGCCCGATTTTGCATACCCAAACACCTCAAAATTGGTTGTAACTTTGGGATGCACTCTAATATCATCATATCTAATGGCCTTGAAAATTTAGTGAAAATTTAGTCAGACCGTGGTGGGAATACACATGGTCCGCGACTTTTTTCCCGAAATTTTGAAAGCACAATCCTATGATATGATAATGCTTAACCCCAAAATATTGGGGAGAAATTCAAATCCTAGGTCGACCTAAACATGAAATTAAGATCTAGGGTTTCATACTTAAGAGCTCTCTTTCTTCATTTGAAAGGGTCTTCTTCTAAGAATCTAAGAATAGGTTTTTGGAGTATTAGAGTCTTCTTTGGAGCGAAAGAGTAGATCTTTGAAGTCTTCAACAACATTCAACATTCATCCATAAAACATTCATCAAGCATAATTTTATCAATCGGGGGATTTTGAAGATGTAGAAGAACAATAGGAGATCATCGATTGATGATTGGCTTGTACCTCTCCGTTGGGGTTGGGTATGGTTTCATGTTGTTTCCAGATCTTTGCATAAGCTTCATTTTGATTCATATTCATGCTTTAGATCACTTTGCATTATGAATTTAGAGCATTTACTTTGTCAATTATAAGCAATTAGGGTTTACTCTTTAGGGTTGCTCTAGGTTGTTTACTTTCATTCTTAGGATCTTGCATATACACAAGGTTCTTGCACACACAATTTCAGTACATTATCAACTATTCTTGGAGGTGGAAATTGTTGGCATTATACACTTAGATGAGAATGGTTGATGTTGTCATTGATGGCAACCAACTGGTAACATGGTTCACAGGTTACACAAACAACATACATCATTTACCGGCACCGGCAGGCACTACAAGTTTATCCACACCGACATCTAGTCTACACCGACAAAAGATCTTATCGGCACTCCAAGCTGACATGGAAATAATCTTATTTTGTATTGTAATAATATTTGTATAGACGACATGATGTATTGTAAAGACTCATATATGTATGAGATCTTGTAGATCATTTAAAAAGGTAATTAGGTAATGAATGTAAACGGTATATAAGAGCGAATAATTGTATATGCATTATGATGTAATTATTTTATGAGTGAATAAGAGCAGAGCAGAGCGAAGCAAGGTTTATGGTAGAGGTATTTGATAGAGCTTAACCTAGTACTGAATCCAGCAATGCAGATGCTATTTTTAGCAGTACATTATCATTGGATTTAACCATCCAATTGTAGTAAGTGGGACTCCATTTTTGTGTTGAGCAGTGAGCTCTAGGCTGTTGGCCTTCCTGCATGTGCAGGCCTCTATTGTATAAGTAAAATTTATTCATATTGGCCAGTGAGTAAATATTGTGGGTCACAAATCCCATCAAGGTTTTTCCCCTACCGAGTTTCCTCACCAAAAATATCTGTGTTACGATGTGCAATGATGGTTATACTTTTGTTTTTCTTTATTGCATTATTATTTGCTTACCGGTATATTAATTTGGATTATAAAGTTGCAAACAAGTTTAAATCTTTTGTTTACTGGTTAGACACTGATTCACCCCCCCCATCTCAGTGTCTTTTGGACTGATCAAGTATCTAACAATTGGTATCAGAGCCTAGTCCTCTATTTGTAGAAGCCTAACAACTTGAGGAAGATTCTGAAACTGGTACCAATGGAAAGTTTGAGACAACAGTTGGAAGGAGCTCTTGAAGATTTTGATGCAGAAAAGGTGAAGAATATCAAATTGGAAGATGAACTCAGAACTGCTCAGGAATTCATCAAGGCACTTCAAGATAACCTGGTTATAGCAAAGAATAAGATAAAATAATTACATGTGCAATTGCAAAATCAAGTTGATGAAGAAAAGGAAACTCTCAGAGATATTGCAGAAAAATCAAGACAAGAGAACAAAAACATGAAGAATGAGAAGCAAGATTAAACCATGAGACTATGCAAGGATATTGAAGATAGAAAGAGGAATGAGGAAGATTTGGCCAGAAGACTTAATGGAAGTTCAGATGAATCTCTAAGGCTTAGTTATGAAAATGATATTCTTAAAACAAATTTGATTCACATGCAACATGACAAAGAGGAACTTATGAGACAAGTTAGCACTTTGGAAGGTGAGTTGGTCACTGCAAATAAATACAAAGACAAATTCAAGAAGAGTTCAGATAATCTCGATGATATGCTGAAAAAGTCAGAAACCCGATGGAGAAACAGTTGAACTTGGATTTGAACATGGAGAAAGTTTTAGGACTGCAAAAAATCATGATCACAACAAACCGGTAAGGCAACCTAATGCTTATAAATTCAATGGGAAATGTTTTAATTGCAACAAATTTGGTCATAGAGCAGATCAATGCAGATTTAGGAATGATTAGAATACAAACCTACCCACCAGTCAATGTTCCAAATGCAATAAAAATGGTCATAACTTAGACAATTGCAGAATGAATGTGAAATGCTATGTTTGTGGTAGATTTGGATATTTATCTAATCAATGTAGAACTAAAACCAGACAAGGTTATGGAAAAGCTATTCAGAAAAACAATGTAACTTGTTATGCATGTAACAAGATTAGGCATATTGCAAAATTTTGTAGAAATAAGACTATACCGACAAACAATAAAGGATATAATGACAAAGGCAAAGAAAAGGTGACAAAAATCAAGCAATAATTTTCTAAACAATGGATTAGGAAGAGAGATCAGAGAATTGATGAATCTATCTCTGCACCACCAGGAGATTCTTCATCTAACTAAGGAATAATCCTTAGGGGTAAGGAAACAAATTGAAAATCATGCATTTACCCTCAGTTGGTGGTAAGAAGTTATATTTCTTCTTTACCGACAGATATGTGGAGTTTTCACTTCACCGACGAAGCATTTATTGCAGTTGCAAGTTAATTTTTGGTTATAAAGGCATTGAAACTTCTCATTTCAATTCACCAAGCATCCAAGCATTCGAAGAGAGCGAATTTGAGCAAAGGCATTCTAAAGGCAAAGCAACAAAGGTCTTTCAAAGCATTCAAGGATTTCTAAGTTAAAAGTTATTTATCTTTCACAATGGCATCTTCATCTTCTGTTCCTAAATTCGTAGCAAACCCTACCATTGTGGAGAACATAAAATGACCTAGACCTGTTTTCAAGATCATTCCTAAGATAGAAAAAATGGATGACTCTATTGGTGCATTCTCTAGAATCCCGAAGGGAGTTGCGTTTGTTGAAGACCCTAGGGCATACATACATTGTTACATAGAAATTTTAGGGTCTGAAGATTTGAAGAACATGTACAAAAATGTTATCACTGACAAGAATGGGGTAGTAAAACTAGAAAACAAGGTAGTTGAGGATTTAGGTTTCATTAACATCCTCCATATGTCGGAATTCTTAGATGAAACTGTCCACTATGTTCTTAGCAGGGTTCATGGTGAATTTATGTGGTTGGACTCAGTTTTTAAGATTACTAAGGAAGCTATAAGGGCTATTACTAGTTTACCATCCACTGGTAGTAGGCCTGACAAGAAGAAGAAAATCTCTAACAAAGAGGTTATGAGCTTAATCGGAGCTACATTTGACAACCCGTCACTTAGGGTCAATGATAAAGGATAAAAATGTTAAATTTGCTAGCATGGTCATTGGCTATAAAGTTGCTCATACTAACAAGTTGAATTCTGTATCTAGCTCCTGGATTTATAGTGCTCATGAGATGATATTAAACAATGCTAAAATTGACATCTATGAATGGTTAAAGGATGAAGTGTTAGATAATTTGCACAAAATCAAAGGTGATAAGAAAGGAACCTTTAAATTTGGAAGTCTGATTGTGTGTCTAATGCTTTACTTTTCAAAAGAGATTCCTGATATAGGACACAAGGATTTTGCCTATGATATTTTTATTGGAAAACAGATAAATGAGGTAGTTACCGGTATGAGATCTGATGGTGATGAGTTGGTAAAAGACTATTTCAAGAATTTCCAAGCTAAAATGAGACAAAGGGAAAGGATTCCCCAAAGCATTGTGGATAAATATGATTAACATATATGCTTTGTAGTTAAAAGAGATGAAATTTGGATGGAGGCAGTTAGACCCAGAACTGACTGGATTATTGAAATGGGATATGAGGTGGATTCTCACATCTTAGATTCATATGCTAGAATACTCTTAGATTCTCCATCGAAACCTTCAGAGGAAATTCTTGGAAATGCAGAAACAAATGAGAAGGATGTAGACATGCAAAAGTAGAGGAAGAAAAGAGAGAAACTAATGAAAGATGCTTCTAAGTTGGTAAAGGATGTTAGAGATGGATTGATGAATCTTGGCGGTATTGCTACTAGTGTAATAGAAAGTCAATCAGAATAGAAACCAGTAGCTCACATTTCCCTTGTGACTACTTCATCTGATTGTGACAGTGATAGGGCTGTTGAATTCAAGAGAGTGGATAGGAAGAAAAGAAAACCCTCACCGGCACGTACTCCATCTCCCAAGATGTCAAGGACACAGAGAAAGAAACAATAGGCTGTTAGAGAGCCCAGTGGTCTGAAGAAGAAAGTGACTCCAAAGTAGAAATCTGAACCTAAGACACCAGATACTCTTTCACCGGAAGAGTTGATCAATGAAATCACCCAAGATGGTAACCTTGGTAATGTGAATAAATTTTATTATTCTTTCAAGGATTCAGATAAGGAAACCATAGAAGAAAGTAATATTTTATATCTAGACATATACAAGAAGGTTCTTATTGAAGTTGTAGATGTTTTTCCAAATGATTTATACTTAAGATTAGAGGCTAAGAGAATGTCCATCATGGAACTAGACAAGAAATTGAAGGTAGAAGCTCTATTTTTTGTGCATCCTCTTGAATGATAGATATTGCCCCCAAATCTAAAATGAGGTCTGCTCGTGTCATGATTTTGAATGTTTGATTGAGTGTAATTGTATACATTGGTATTATCTTGGGTATTTTCATGGTCATGCATGTGGTAGTTCTTCTCCATGGGAAAGGATGACTGTGGGGTTGCTCATGAGAGGTTCTATCATAACTGGCATGAGAATGAGTGTATGTGTTTGGAATCTTAGGTTTTTAAAATATGGATGAAGGTGACTCAAGCATGAGACACTCTTTCTTACCACCACTATCAGACCTCCTTTGTCTTGTATTAACTTGCTTTATTTGGTTTGGATCATCCTCCAAAATCTGACATATCAAATCCATGAGGTATTCTTGTCCCAATTTGTGCCATGACCTATAGGAAATATTGTCTATCCCTTTCCATGATTTCTTGAACCAATCTATTAAAATGGGGATCCATTATAGTTTCCTCAACTTCTGCAGAATCCATGGATGCATTGTCATTGTCATTATCATTTCCATTGTTGTTGTCATTGTCGTGGTCTGGTATATTACTACGATGTTCAAATGGATTGTAGAATTCATCTCCATCAAACTCATATGTACTCATGTTTAATGACCTTAAAGCTTCTTCAAATCCCCTTCTAGACCTTTTTGAATGAGTTTAAACCATGGACTAAAGTCTTGATGCAAAATGAAAGGTAAGATGAAGCTGCAAAGACTATAGAAGGCCAAGAGGTGTATGAAGTGTAGATGAATCTAGGGTAAACTTGCAATGTCCAAGAGTGTAAGACCAAAGTAGGAGAGTAAGGTGTGGCTTCCAATAAGATGATGGATCTCTTGATGAGGTTGTTGGTGTTGCATTAGTTTTGTCATTGATGTCAACACTTATCCTTCTAGAGATCTTTGGTTATGTTGAACTGGCACATTGTGTTCACTGGTATGTTCAGTGACTTATGCACAGTCACCGGTTATATTGTTCACCGACATTGAGGATGACTTATTATCATTTGGAGATCACTTGGTTATGTCGAAGACATGGTTTGGATACTTGGTTTTGGTGTTTTGGTTAATGGTCTAATGGGGTTGACATATTTGTTGTTACTGATAAATTGGTCTAGGTTATGGACCGGTATGCATTATCTATTTCAGATCAGCACGAAACGTTATGGAGAAGATTTATTGATTGGATATTATTGTAAATGTATTGGGCCAACATGATGCATTGCATCTTGACTTCTTTGTAATTTATTTTATTGTAATATTCTTAGTGAGCCGACCAACACATTTGGTCTTAGGTTTTGGTATATATGTAAGATCTCATTTGTGAGATGGTATGTGCGAATATTGAAGATCATATGAGTAGACCATAGAGAAGGTTCAAGGAAGGTTTGAAGGTGATTATTAGAGCTTAACTGGTATTGAATCCAGCATTCAAGATGCTACTTTGAGAAGTACATTATCAGTGGATTTAACTATCCAATTATAGTTAGTGTGACTCCTATTTTGTGATTGAGTAGTGAGCTCTAGGCGGTTGGCCTTTATGCATGTGCAAACCCCATTTGTATACACATACTATCTGCAATAGTATCATTTGATTGTGGGTAGGGTTTTCCACCATGTTTTTTCCCCTTACAGGGTTTCCATGTACAAATCTATGTTTTATGTGTTGTGGATGTTGTTTCTCTTTCTATTTTATGCGTTGAGTTTCACCGGTATTAATATTAACTGCTAATTTGTCAACTGACATTAAGTTTGGTTTACTAGTATTAAGTATCATGTTTGATTAAGTTATATTTGGGTTGAAATTAATTGACAACTAATTCACCCCACCCCCCCTCCCCTCTTAGCTGACTCCCGGGTCCTAACAATTGGTATCAGAGCCAAGTCCTCTTTTTGCAGACGCCTGATAGCTTGAGGAGATCTTGTGGCAACTAACATTTTTTTAGGAAGGATAGTCTGAAACTTGATGGAACCAACTATGGTATATGGAAGATCAAAATGGAGACACATATGAATTGCATTGGAAAAGACATATGGGAAGTTATAAAGAATGGCTATGTTGGTCCTACACCGAATCAACCTAATCCACCAACATTGGGTAAGGATCAAGAAAGTGATTGCAAAGCAAGAGAAGCACTTTTGAGCAAATTATCAGATCAACAAATCATGGGATTATCAGACCGGTCTACTACTAAAGCTATTTGGGATAAATTGGAGACACTGAATGAAGGAGATACCATTGTCAAAATTGAAAAACTCGAATGCTCCCAGGTGAGGTATGAAAATTTGAAAATGGAAGAAGATGAAAGAATTTATACTTTTATGGAAAGAGAATGAAATTGTTTCTAAAGTTTTAAGATATTTTCCACTAGCATACAAAATGAAAGTAATTGCTATTAATGAGTTGAGAACAATGCCTAATACATCAGTATCTAGAGACACCTTGGTTGGAAAACTTTCAGCATTTGAGCTTGAGGAATTTGGTCCCATTGCTACAACTAAGATAGCTTTAGCCTTCAAAGCATCATCATCTACAACATCATCATCATCGTCTGACAAATCTGATTGGAAAGCACTTTATGCAAAAGAACTTAAAGATATCAGGAGCGAAAATGAAGAATTGGAAGAACTTGAAACACTATTTGCAAGGGAAATGCCTAAAGGTCCAATTGGAAGTAATTATGAAGGTAAAACACCATTTAAGTGTTTTAACTGCAATAAAGTTGGTCATATGGCATCTAGATCTCTTGATAGGCATGGAAGATTAAGAGAGGAAGCTAAAAGAACATATAAGCCTAACCTTGAATATCAGAGATACAAATTTAAGAAGAACAAAGATAAATCATGTTACTATGTTAATGAAGGAGTTACTGATGATTCTAATGAAGAACCAACAGACAATGGATTGGATTTTGTTGCAATAAAAGAAGATCAATTGAAACCTACTATTCCACCAGTAGAGCAGGCCCTGGCAACAAAAATTGAAGAAAATGATGAATGGATTAGATTCTGGATATTCACATCATATGACTGGTAATAAAGTAAATTCTTATCTTTTCAGGAATACAATGGAGGTCTAGTAAGATTTGGGGATGATAAAGATTGTTTGATCAAAGGAAAAGGCACTATATCTTTTGATGGTAAGCACAATACTGCCAATGTTTATTATGTTGAAGGTTTGAAGCATAATCTTTTGAGTGTTGGTCAATTAGTTGAAAAGGGTTTTTAATTGCAATTCAAGAATGGTAAATGCAAAATCATGAATAGAACCGGATTGGATATTGCAACTCGTAATCAGACTAGAGGTAATATCTTTCATTTGAATAACAGTGAAAAGACATGCTTGATTGCACATATTGATGAAAGTTGGTTATGGCATAAGAGACTTTGTCATGTAAATTTTGATTGCATTTTAAAGATCAGTTCAACTAAGGCAGTAAGGGATTTACCTAAGATTGTAAAACCTCATAATCCAATATGTAAGGAATGTCAAATGGGAAAGAAAGTTAGAAAAACTTTTAAGAGTATTTCTGAGAAATTCAATAATGTTCTTGATTTAATTCATACAGACTTGTGTGGTCCGACAAGAACAAGAAGTATATAGGGAGATAGATACTTTATTCTAATTATTGATGATTATTCTAGAATGTGTTGGGTTACTTTTCTCAGGAAGAAATAAGAAGCTTTTAGAAAATTCAAACTGTTCAAGGCAATGGTAGAGAATGAAATCGGTAAGAAAATCAAATGTTTGAGATTAGATCAAGGAGGATAATTTACATCTAAGGAATTTAATACATTATGTGAAGTGAATGGAATCAAAAGACAACTATCATCACCTCGGACAACTCATCAGAATGGAATTATGGAAAGGAAGAACAAAACTATTCTGGATGTAGCTAGACACATGATATTGGAAGAAAATCTACCTCATGTGTATTGGAAAGAAGTAGTGAATACATCAGTTTACACTTTTAACAGAGTTCATATCAAAGGTGAAACTGGTAAGACCCCTTATGAACTATGTTTTGGTAATACTCCTACTCTTAAATACTTCAGAATATTTGGAAACAAATGTTATATTAGGAGAGATGAGTATATTGGTAAATTTGATCCTAGAAGTGATGAAGGAATATTTCTTGGTTATTCATCTAAGAGCAAGGCATATAGATGTTTTAATAAAAGATTGCAAAAGATCATTGAGAGTACTAATGTGAAGATAGATGAACACTTTAAAGGAAATTCAAGGTCTGTAGATTCTGAACCAGCAGTTGAGATGATCATAAATGAACCTATACAGAGTACATCAGTATAGAATGTGGATCGAGTCACACCAGAATCATCAGAGAATTCCACAATGACTAAAGAACAACAACAAGTGAACAAACCCATGTACGTAAGACCGAATCAATTTGAAAGTCAGATAATTTGGAATAAGTATCAAGGAGTTATAATAAGAGGAAGAATGGAAAATGAAGAGGTATGCTTAATTTCTCAAATTGAACTAGAATCTATTATTGAGGCATGTGGAGATAAAATCTGGATAAAAGCTATGGAAGATGAATTAGAACAAATTGAAAAGAATAATACATGGACATTAGTTCCCTGGCCTAAAGACAAAAATGTAATTGGAACTAAATGGGTATTCAAAAATAAACTTAATGAAGATGGTTAGGTAATTAGGAACAAAGCAATATTAGTATGTAAAGGATATTCACAGAAAGAGGGAATTGATTATAATGTAACCTTTGCACCAGTAGCTAGAATTGAGGCAGTCAAATTATTTCTTGCATTTACAGCACATAAGAACTAAAAGTATATTAGATGGATGTAAAATGTGCATTTCTGAATGGTGATCTTGAAGAGGAAGTCTACATTGAACAACATGATGGATTTTCATTGACAAATAATGAAGATATGGTTTGCAGATTAAGGAAAGCTTTGTATGGATTGAAGCAAGCTCCTAGAGTTTGGTATGCTAGATTGGACAAATATCTTTTGAAGCTTGGATACACTAAAGGTAATGCTAACAACAACTTATATTTCAAGATGACTAATGATGACATCTTGGTTATTGAAGTTTTTGTTGATGATATCATTTTTGGAGGAGAAGATGGATTGTGTAAAGACTTTGCTAATAAGATGTAGGAAGAATTTGAAATGTCTATGACTGGGGAGATAAAATTCTTTTTAGGATTGTAGGTTTCACAGATTGATAAAGGTATATTCATATGTCAACCAAAATACTTGAAGGAACTACTGAAGAAATTTGGTATGGAAAACTCTAAACTGGTAAGTACTCCTATGACTACAACTGATAAATTGACATTGAAGGATGAATCAACTCCTATTAATCCAACAAGATATAAATCTATGATTGAAGGTTTACTATATTTGACACAAACAAGACCTAATATAATGAATACAATATGTATTGGCTCAATATTTTAGAGTAATCCTAAAGAAAATCATGAATCAGCAGTAAAAAGGATTTTTCAGTATCTACAAGGCACAACAAATCTTAGTTTATGGTATCCTGAAGATGAAAATTTTGATTTATGTGCATACACCGATGCAAATTGGGCAGGAGATGTAGATGACATAAATAGCACCACTGGCAGAGCATTCTTTCTTGGTAGCAGATTGATTTCATGGTTGAGCAAAAAGAAGAGTTGTACATCATTATCAACAGCAGAATCAAAATATGTTGCAAGAGCAACTAATTATACTCAGGTATTATGGATTAAGCAAATGTTGAAGGACATAAAGGTGAAATGCAAAGAACCTATAATCATTTATTGTGATAATTCAACAATAATTGATATATCAAAGAATCTGGTATTTTACTCTAAGACTAAACATGTTTCTATCAAATATAATTTTCTGAAAGAAAATGTTGAAGAAAAAGAAGTAAGATTGGTTTATGTGAATACTAAAGAGAAGATTGTAGATATCTTTACTAAGCCTTTGCCTAAGGAAACTTTTGAATATCTCAAAGAGAAGCTTGGGCTAATACCCTCATTGGTAGAGACTTAGACAGTTGAAGATTGGCATCAAGTCGGTAGAAATAACAAAGAAAACTTTTTCTGGCTTTGATGGAGGAGAGCTACTTCTTAGGGGGAGTAGTTGGTTATAACAATTGGTTATTGTAATTGGTTATATGAGTTGGTTGTATGTTCTAGTATTTGTATTGCTTTGGCATTTGATGTCAAAGGGGGAGAGATGTCTATGGAAAAAATTTGTATTTAGGAAACATTATCCTAGGGGGAGATATTATTCATTGAGGGAAAGATATATTTCTGGTATTGATCTATTCTAGAGATTGTTGGTTTTTGGTTTTGGGCATTCCATTTTTGGCACTTAGATATTTTTCCATCTAGTGTTGCCATCAATGCCAAAGAGGGAGATTGTTGGTATTATGAATGTGTTACATTAGTTTTGTCATTGATGTCAACACTTATCCTTCTAGAGATCTTTGGTTATATTGAACCGACACATTATGTTCGCTGACATGTTCAATGACTTATGTAGTCACCAGTTATATTGTTCACTGGTAGGTTATTTGGTTCACCGACACTAAGGATGACTTGTTATCATCTGGAGATCATTTGGTTATGTCGAACACATGGTTTGGATACTTGGTTTTGGTGTTTTGGTTAATGGTCTAATCGGATTGACATATTTGTTGTTACCGACAAATTGGTCTAGGTTATGAATTGGTATGCATTATCTATTCCAAATTAGAAAGACATGTTATGGAGATGATTTATTGATTGGATATTGTTGTAAATATATTGAGCTGACATGATGCATCGCATCTTGACTTATTTGTAATTGATTTTATTGTCATATTCTTAGTGAGTTGACCTACACATTTGGTCTTAGGTTTTGGTATATATGTAAGATCTCATTTGTGAGATGGTATGTAGTGATGGTATATTATATGTAAGGTTAAGGTATTGTAACATGATATGTGCGAATATTGAATATCATATGAGCAGACCATAGAGAAGGTTCAAGGAAGGTTTGAAGGTGATTATCAGAGCTTAACCGGTACTGAATCTAGCATTGGAGATGCTACTTTGAGCAGTACATTATCATTGGATTTAACCATCCAATTGTAATCAGTGCGACTCCTATTTTGTGATTGAGCAGTGAGCTCTAGGCGGTTGGCCTTTCTACATATGCAGACCCCATTTGTATACACATACTATCTGTAGTAGTATCATCTGATTATGGGTAAGGTTTCCCACCATGGTTTTTCCCCTTACAGGTTTTCCACGTACAAATCTATGTGTTATGTGTTGTGGATGTTGTTTCTCTTTTTATTTTATGCATTGAGTTTCACCGATATTAATATTAACTACTAATTTGTCAACTGACATTAAGTTTGGTTTACCAGTATTAAGTATCATGTTTGATTAAGTTATATTTGGGTTGAAATTATTTGACAACTAATTCACCCCCCCTCTCAGTTGCCTCCTGGATCCTAACAGAGGTAAGTTAACCTTGGCTTCAGGTATGTATGTTTGAGAGTAAGGTGTGGCTTCCAAAGAGATGGTGGATCCATTGATGAGGTAAGTTCACCTTGACTCAAGAAGACCAAATGAGACCCTAAGATGATGGATCTTGATGCGGGACTCACCTACTATTGTGTTGTAGAATATTTGCAAAGTTTGATGAGGACAAGCAAAGTAACCTTTTGACTCAAATTTGGAAGATATTTGTGTGGGCAATGCAAATGAAAGAAAACGATTGAGTATGTATAACCAAGACACGTTGAATTAAAGATGAAGCCCTATGGGAAGCAGCCTTAGAAGCTCTTTAGATTTGAAAACTTAAGTCCTTTTTGTTCTCAAGAGTTTTCTTGTATTCTCTCAACTGTAAATACAAATGTAATTTTATCTAACCTAGACATGACTTCTGATAAAAAATGAAGTTTTAATGAACAAAGACGTGGTTCTTTGGTGACAATGAAAATTTTACCTTGAAAATAAAAAATGTAGTTCTTCCCTACATAGACATGGTTTTTGGACACAGATATAGTTTTATCAGTCATAGACGTAGTTTCTGGTGAATATGACAAGTTCTCACTAATAGTTTGTTGCAGGACATAGATGTGTTTTTAATAGCCACATACGTAGTTTCTGATTCTTTGGTCAATTCTGTCTAATTTTGAGTATGTTTAATGTCACCAAATCTCAATATTTTGACTCTTTTCGTGGCAAGAGGACACAATAATAGTGAAGACTCAATGTTTGAAAGTGTCTTGTCCAAGGTATCAAAAATGCTCCCAAATGTGAAGTGTGATGTGAAATGTTTTTGCATACACTTGAAAACATGCCAGACACAATGTTTCTTTATTTTGTTTGAAAATGTTTTGAGTGTTTTGATCATGCAATCACAAATCCTAGGGTTGGTCGGGACAATAGTTGTTGAATCTCACTTGGGGGCTCACCCCAAGCTACGCAATTCAAAATGGATACTTAGATGTTTGACCCCACTAGCTCCCCTCCATGACATTCACTTCTCCAAGGAAGCCAAGCACTAGTGCCCATGAAAACTCCTCATAGAAAACTTTGTATCTCTACTAAGAACCGTAAGAATGTGAGCCGCTTCAGAGGTCCGACCTCCTGCGCCAATAACTAGAAGGTTTTTGGCTTCTAACACAAAAGGTGTCTAGTAAGGGAATCCATTCAAGTGGCCATACATGTGGAAGTGTATGCTCCATTAAGGAAGGCTCCCAACCTATAAAGGTTGCACTCTATAGGGTTTATAGGGAGACAAGTCGTCGGTATGAACTAATCAACACCCATTTCTTGCAAATTTTGTCAGAAACACATTTATTTATAGTGGCTTGGAAGAGCTTGGCTTTAGCTTGTTACCACTTGGGTCATTCCCTCTCACTTGGCCTTATGGGCTACTTGGGAGGTAGACCCTCAAAAAAGGAAACACAAAAAGAGCCTATCGCTCAAGACACAAAAGACACTTGTTAATTTTAGAGCACAAATGGAAGTGTTTTCTAGACTAAAGAAGACAAAGCAAGCAATTTTAAAATTAAATCTTTGCCAAAGGTCCTACACCAAACTTATTAGTAGTTTTTGAATAATACCCCTCCTGCAAGCACATAAGTTAGGTAAATTTTAGATCCCAAAAAGACTGCAAAATAGAGACCTTCGACAGGACATTTTCTCCCTTTTAGACAACTGCACCGCTTTGTTAGTCAGATCAAAAGAGATTAGTTCCAAAAAAAAAATTTGAAACCCTAATCAAAAGCAAAAAAATGAAAAACTGAAAACATAGATGAAGCTATACCAGATGCAGGCGCATAAACAGATTACAAATGTGGAATGATAAGACACAGATGTAATTCCCTAGATCTAAAACCTACAAAACAAATAGAAAAATAGAATTGTGACAAAAGCTCACACAGATGTGACTTCTGAACCCAGGAGCGACAAGACAAATCATAGACGCAGTTTTAGCAACTTGCAAATATAAAACTGAGAAAAAACCCTACAAAAAACAAAAATGCAACTTTATTCAACAAAAACACAACTTTATGACAAAAATGTGGTTTTAATCTGGATAAATATGATTTTAGGATCACAAATTTGCAAAATTAGCAGAAAATAAAAAATGTAAAAATAATAGTCACAGAAAAACAGAACACAGACACGATCGGATATGTCACAGACACAGAAAAATGCAGAATTGTTGCAATATTGAACCTGCAACTTTGAAAAACATAAAATTTGCATAAAATAAAGGGACAAGAGTCCCACCAGGCATGCCAAAATGTGTGATGGTGAAAAGTGGATAATGGAAACAACAATATTAAAGACTAAAATGGATCCAATTACAAAACCCTAGCCTAACAATGAAAGCACTCCACCATACACAATGAATATACCTAAGATTGTGCATATCAACAAAAACAAATCAAATATACCATTCACATGTCAAGTAGGGTTCCAATCTCCATTGTCTTCCTATCTCCATTGATCTTGTTTGATATATTTGCTCTCAAATTTTATGTGTGCACAAGAGCTCAACAAAGAATAAAAATGTGGTTGATAGAAGGCTTGATTGCATAAGATTGATTAGATGATTAGATGATAATGAAAGAGAGTATCCTCTTATATAGAAGACACTTTATGAAATGGAGGGATGAGATTAAGAGGTGTAAAGATAAATGGTCAACTAGGATTAAAGGGTAGATAGAGGAAATAATTAAATGATATAGGGGGTAGGTAAGGGAAGAATTAAGAGACGAATGACATGTGTCATGGGTAGAAAAGGCTAATGAATTAATTAAATAAATAAAGATTTATTTAATTAAAAGAAGAAGTGGGATTGATTAAATAAATAAAATATTTATTTAATTTAGGAAAAGGACAATTTAATTTATTAAGTATTTATTTAAATGAGAAAAAGGCTTAGAAAGGGCTAAAATGAATTAATTAAATAAGTCAAAATTTATTTAATTAATAGAAGACTTAGGATACAATAATTAAATAAATAACAATATTTATTTAATTAGACAAGACAATTTTAGGTGTCTATAGACCCTTCAACACAGCCTTGAATTCCCTTTTATAAAACAAGGGAGTGAACAAACTTCAGGCCTGAGAAAACACACGTCACAAGCTAATTGGACCACTTGTGATTCTTGTTGCAACAATATTCCTTAGTGGCAAAATATCCTAACTTCTTTTTAAAACATTCTTTTTGCTTGGCCTTCTTAGTAATTATCGAAGATGATGCTGGTGTTGGCTCATGATGCTATGGATTCACTTCATGAGGTAGTAACCACTGTAAAATGTCAAAATTGGGAACCACATTGTTACCTTTCATAGTAAGTAGCTCACTATCTATTTCTACCTTATTCTTCATTTAAGTACATTCTCACCAAATTATTATACTCCTATTCTGATGGCCATTCAAAATTCATAACCTCGTCTTCCTTCATCCTATATGGAGTATATTTAATGGCTACTTGGTTGGCTTCCCTCTCAAAAGTTTCAAAAAATGTGCTTGTATTGATGATCTCATCCATACTATCCTCAAGCATATTTGTATCAAAGTTATCACATATTAATTCTACTTGATAATTAATTACCTTTTATGTCTGCTCTTTCCATGACTGTAATTGCTTAACATCTCCACTCTCTTCCATAATCCCAAGCAACAATGTGCCTTGCAGTTCATTGAAACTCTTCATTAGTTCTCTGATTTTCTTCTCTAAATTCTCTAGCAGAGTCTAAAACTCTTGTAATGACATCACCAACGAATAGGTTGGTTGAATTTCTTGAGGTCTATCAGCATGAAATTTGGAAGCCAAGAACATCATTTTTTGTTTATTAGCTCTACGCACCCACTTACCAAATAATGACGCACCTACCTCTTGATCCCTATCAAAATTATTTATGGCTTCAAACCACAAATAATATAATGAATGAATAATTTGTAACCTACTGTCAATCTTCTCATTTCAATGGCTCAAAATTGTATTCACTATCTCCTTGTTTTCTAAGGAAGCTCTTTCCTCTGTGTCTTTTATTTGGTGCTCCAATTCCTTTATTTTTTCAATCATTTGAGACTTGGTCAGGTCAAATTAATATGTAGGATCCTCAATAATTGGTTCTAATGGGGAAATAGAGGGTTCAAATTCAAATGGAGACTTAGAAGCTGACTCAGTGGGGTGGTTGGAGGTCTTTTAGATGTTGAGGGAAAATCAAGAGGGGCTTCTAATTGCTTTTGCTGCAATAGTTGAATTGTAATTTCCAATTCCATATTCTTTTGTTGAACTTTGTTGTATTCTACAAATACATGTTCATATTTTCTTTGGTATTCCTCTCTATCTGCCCTTTCCCTCCTAGTTTTTTCTTGTGCCAACCTTGCCACATTCACTATTAGGTCAGTTGCTTCCACCACCGAAGTCTCTAAAGCTATTTTTATAATCAGACTTCCCCTCAAATTGGGGTTTATGTCTACTATGTTTGGCTTTCTAGCCCCTTTAGTTAACAACCATATTGCTAATGTGGCATATTCTTGGTTGCAGACAGACCCTTGCAATGCCAATCTAACTTTCTCCTCTGAATTATACAAAGGCTACTGAGATTTCCTTATTGCATCAAAAGCTACAACATCTGCAATATCCCATTCTAGAACAATCAATACCCCTTCTTGGTCAACAATTCTTCTTCCCTCTGTAGGATTGATGATCTTAAATTCTTTCATCATTTCATTTAACCTATTCTTTAACTTCCTTATCATTTCTATCAGGATTTTGGTCCTTATTCTCAACACATCTATTTTTATACTCTTCAATTTTTGTTGTCTAGACCAACAGTAAAAATGTCTGGCTATGAAGAAAAGTCTCATCTTCCAGGAATTTGTCACATGACTCTTTCCTTGTATCCTAGATGGCTTTTCCTTTTATGTCTAGTGGAGAAAGGTCCCAATCTAATGACCATGGTGGAGATGGGATTCCAACTTGCAACTCTTCATCAGTAAGAATGATGACATTATTCTCCTCTGGTTCTTGTGTAGGTTGTTCTTCAAGCTTGTTAGTCTTCTTCCTCTTAGATGGAGGAGGTGAAGGAGGAGATGAAAGGCTTCTTTTAGGTGGAGATTCAACATCTTTAATAATTACCCCATTAAGAGGCTCAGTTTCAAAAGGTTTTTCTTGTTTCATTATCCCCTTTCCCTTCGTCTTTATTTATTCTTCCTTTTCATTATCACTTTCATCTCTTACTCTTCTATAAATAACTCTCCCTCTTGGAGGCATGTGAATAGGTCTCTCCTCCTCCAATTCCCCTTCTAGTGGTTATGTTGATTTTTGTATTTGGGGCCTTTGTTGAGAAGGCTTTGACAGTGGCCTTTGTTGGGCTGCTAATTTTGGAGCTTCTTCTCTTATTTCTTGGAAGCTTTTTTATCTCCAATTTATCCACCTCATCCATTAGGTCATACATGACTTCATCAAAATTTTCTATCAAATAATCCATTTTTTTATAAAATGGTCTGAATTCTCTCAACGAATCATACTTTGGATCCAATCTATGGACTTTATCAAGAAACTTCTTATAACTCATCCATCTTTCTTTTCTGACCTCTTATTTATCCAAATCAAATTCATTCTTGATCAAGTCTTCTAGAAAATCAAAATAATGAGGCATTTGGGTTCCTTTGATTCTTTTTCTAAACATTGCATAAAAAATCTTTGGGTCACTATGCCTCTTAATGCTGACTCTCAAGCAACAAGGAGAAATAACCTTTTCAAAATGGACCCATCCTTCTTTAAGAATTACAAAAAATGGGACAACAGTGTAATCAGAGAAAAAGGTGCCTTTACCTCTCTTTGTCAGCTCATCTTCATGTATGCAGCCCAATTGCCACATAACTTTTGCAAATCCTAGTCTAAGTGGAACATTGAAAGGAAACACATGTGGCTATCCATGAAAACCATACACTCTTATAACTGTGCTCATAGAATAAGGAATAATATCCCCCCAATTATGCTCAAGTTTCAATTTTGGCTTTTTTTCCATTGGCCTCAAAAAATCATACAACTCTACAGGAATCCTTGGAGGATTTACTATCAACTGAGACCTAAGCCTTGATGTGAAGCAATTATCAAATATTCCATAGCATGCATCCTTTTTGTCCCATGACATACCCATGCTCCAAACTTGTACTAACATGTTTTCTCCATCCACCACCCTTCTCTTCTGCAAAGAAATCTGCATTTTTGTACAACATCATGTACATAAGCATGGAATAATAGTATAATGAAGTATTAGTGTCAACCTTTTTAATTTGTAGCAACCCCTCGTGTATCTTGTTTGCAAGGTATGGAGAAAAGTCATAAATCATTATAAAATTGGGGTGCTAAATCTGAATCCCCATGTGCATGTATATTTTTGGGATTACTGTGCTTGGTTGGAAACCTAAAATATGACACAGTGTGAAAAAGGTAGCCCTGAAATAATATGTAAAGGCATCAATTGGAAAAATGCTCTTCAACACTTGGGCCAATATAATACTGAGTATCTTCTACATTAGCTAAATGAGATGGGAGCAATCTTTCTCTGACTAAATACTTTGTCTTCTCATATTATTTCTTTAGTTCCTCCAAATCGATAGGTTCCAAGGATGAAGAGGGCTCATATAAGTAAAAAATTTCCTGAAACTCCTCCCTCTTGATGCTCAACAAAACTTCTCCTTTGCTTCCCCTCACAACCCTTGAGATTGGGTCATACTTATCTACCACTACTTTTAATAAGTCCACATCCATGAATACAGTAGGTACAACTAACTTCCCCAAATCATATTTCCATGCCTATGAAAATGGGGCTTATAAATTTCTCTGACCGAAACACAACTTGAGCATGCTTAGCCCTGACATGGGCACCCTTGCATATGATATCTTATAAGCATTGTTGATTAGACCCTCATGCAAGGTTTGTCCATGTGCAAACCTCTACCCTTGGTATTTATCATTTGTTAATGACTTCAATTGGTCCAAGAAGCCATCATAGAGATTCCTTTTTTGATATTCCATATTACCAGAGTATGGTCTTTGGGGTGTCATTATGAAAACCTAGGGTTCTTGATTTAATTTATACAGGAAGCTAAGGCCTTTTGAAAATCTTGCAACTACTACAATATAACTAGGACCTTAAATTTTACTTCAAATTTCCCACCCTAGTTCGCATCAAAATGCTTTCCCTACAAATTGAAAGCAATCCCTATGAACCGAAATTCAAAATTCACCACAGAAGGCTACAACTTTGACTTATAGTTTTTTTCACACTGCAAACCCTAATTCTGCACTTTGAAAGTTTGTAACAATTTCCTTTAGCTCTTGAAACACTCTCCACTCTCATTCAAATGTTTCAGGTAATTGGAATTGGGCAAAATTTTCTCTTTTTTATCCCTGTGTTGGCAGACCTATGTCCCATCCACCATTACTGCTCATGCGAGCAATGAAACAACTCTAAATATTTTTTGAAATGAGTTTGAATCTTTACCGTAGATCTGCTTCCATGCTGGCAAATCGAACAATCTTCACTAGTCAATCTGGCATTGACATCTACTTTGGCATATGACCCCACCTTCATCCAATATGATAAATTTGTGTCAATCTACCTTATAGCTCATCCTTGTGGGCCCCCCTTCAATTCCACCCTCTCTGTGTGGACATGTGGCATCATTCCGCGATGTCATGGTGGTTAACACCCCTGCACCTTTTGATCATGGGATTGCGGGGATCATTTGATCAAAGCAATCTTTAACATGTCTGCTTGGCAACCATTTAGCTTAGGCCACTAATGCTCAAGCATCATTTGATCGGCCTTTAAAAAATCTTCATCCATTTTCAGCACATGCAAGAAGATACATGCTTTATTTGGCTGAACTTTAACTCATTTTTGCTAACCTTTGACAAAATAAAATATTAAAATCATTTTTAAACACTTGTTTTGACCACCCATTTCGTGACACATGCTAACTCCAAGACAAATGGCATGATGAATAATGATGAATAGTAAGTAATCGACAGAGAAGGGGGGGGTGAATCAGTATAGACAAAAACTTCCTTAAACCACTTTGACTGCAAATACTGCACTATTTGGTAAACATCATCACCGATCTAAATCAGAGCACTACTGGTAAAACACATTGAGACTATGAAAGACATAAACCGGTAACACTTAGATCTTCACACAACCTAATATCTCATTTCCACTTCACCCATATGCTTAAACAAGTAATACATCATCAGAAATATAATGACCACTGGATCAGCATGCTTTACCGCTTAACAAAAAACACTAAGACAACACATGAAAAAGAATCACACACAACACACTAATTTTTCACATGGAAACCCAACTGGGAAAAACCACAGTGGGGATGAATACCCACAAGTTGTTCTTTGAGCTCTTCTGAAGTCCGCTCTATTAGGAGCCTAGTCCGGTTAAGGACTTTTATAACAGGTTCTACTAGGAACTGATCCTGCTAGGGATCACCCGGTTAAGGGATGGCTAAATACCCGATTAGAGGTTAAAACCCTGTTAAAGGTTACCTTGTTAGAGGATTTAAAGAACTTAATGATTTTGAGTCTCTCTATTAAAGGATTTACAAAAATCCTATTAAAGCTACCCGGTAAAGGGATTTTCCAATTGCTAAAATGGTTAGAAGTCAACAGGTAATACACTGATCTGATAACAACACTCAATGCCAACACAAATCCACTTTAGTACCTTTTCATCTGCAATCACACTCTGCAGATCTCTACTCAATGCACTGGTCTTGCAAGAATCAAGTATCTCTTCACTTGGATACACACACAACCATTTGCCAACAACTTCATAATGCAAAACATCATCGACCTTATAGACAACAATTAGGTCTGTAGCCAAAACCTAAAACCCTAAGCATCTAGGTTATCAATACAGTCAGTCCAATCCTGACCATTTAATCACATTTCATAATGTAAAACAATCTTGAACAAATCTCAAGACGTTCTCCATCATTCATTCTTTGCCACTTTTGGAAGATGATAACCCATCACGCGCTCTCCACCATTTACTGAGACTTCGCACATTCTTGAGGTAGATAGAATCAATCTTCTTCATGCAAGATCCTCAAGGAAATCCTTCACACGCACAAGTCTGATGTGGCAACATGATCTGATCTTTATTTCAATGCTAACCCATCATAGGATTTCATCGGTCGAATCACACAGGCTTGGAATGCATCAACCGGAAACCCTGAAGCTGAGACTACCAACCGGTAGTCATATCAAATGAAACCCGAATACAAACTTTGCATATACTGGTTCACATTCCAACATACCGGTTCTCTTGCCAATTTTCTTTCTTCAATATACCGATTTATACTTCAACATATTGACATCAATGACAACATAAAATATCATCATGTCATCAAACTCTACACATATGCCAACAATCTCCCCCTTTGGCATTGATGGCAATATACAAAGATATCTCTCTACTTCACATCTTCTCCCCAATCTCTTCCATATTATGTCTTCAAAACTGTAGATATCTTCTCTGCTTCACATCTTCTCCCCCTTTGACAACAATGCCAAAGTGGAGGCACACACATGCATGATCTACTATGCTACTCCCGTTGAGGAGTAGCATCCTTCAACACACCAATCCTAAAAAGATTTGACAATGCAATACCTAACTGATGTGGAGCACATACCTTTAGTTCACCTCTTGAAGGGGCAGCACCCCTAATTCACCTCTTAAATAGGTAAATGTAGCCTTCGATAGAGGCTTGGTGAATATATCTGCTATCTGCTCCTTACTGGAAACATGTTCAATTAGTTGAATTCCAAAGTCCAATTAAGAACTTAATCTCTCTGATTAGTGACATCTCAAATTCCTTCTTCATCTCATCTGCAAATGCATGACTCATCTTGTCATCTCCACCAAAAATTATGTCATCAACAAACACTCCACAGATCAAAATTTGATCTCCTTATGACTTCAAATAGATATTGATATCTTCACTTGTTCTTTCAAATCCAATCTTTACAAGATGGGAGTGTAAACATTCATACCATGCTCTAGGTGCTTGCGTTAATCCATTCAAGGCTTTATGTAGCCTACATACCATTTCATTGTCTTCTAATAGGGAAAACCCATCTGGTTGCTCTATATACACTTCCTCTTCAAGTATTCCATTAAGGAATGTAGATTTCACATCCATCTGATACACTTTGAATACCTTGAAGGCTACATATGCAAGAAGCATTCAAACTCCTTCCAATCTAGCTACTGGAACAAAGGTTTCTCCATAGTCTTCTTCTTCTTCTTGAGCATATCCCTTACATACCAATCTTGCTTTGTTTCTTACCTATGTGACATCTTCATTCAGCTTGTTTCTAAAAACCCATTTGGTGCCAATAACATTTTTATGCTCAGATTTGGGTACCAAAGACCATGTACCATTCTTTTCTATTTGGTCAGGTTCCTCTTCCATAGCCTTAATCCAATCTTCATCTTTGTGTGCCTCTTTAAATGTTTTAGGCTCAAAATCAGAAAGCATGCAAGAATTTTCGCTGACCTTTCTTCTTGTAAGAATTCTTGCATCCTTATCTCCTATGATTTGCTTTGGATCATGATGTAGCTTTACATACCTAGGAATGATCTTAACTGATTCCTCTTGCTTTTCTTCTTCATCCTCATCTTCATTAGCAACTACTAGTGTAGGAGCACTGTTACTAGTACTTGGTTGTTTTGCAACCGGTTCCTAGAAGGTTACATCCGGTTCATCTACCACTTGCTCACTGTCGGTTTCCTTAGGTTTCTCAGAGGTTTCATCAACTCTAACATTGATACTTTCAACAATTCTCTGAGTCCTATTGTTAAAACACTTAAGAGATTTTCTCTTGGTGGAATACCCTAGGAATATTCCCTCATCACATTTTGCATCAAACTTGCTCTGGTGTTCACTCCTCTTGATATAACATTTGCTACCAAACACTCTAAAGTATCTTACTATAGGAGTCTTACCAGTCCAACACTCATAAGGATTTTTACCCTTACCTTTCTTGATGAGTACCCGATTCATAGTGTAGACTGCAGTGCTCACCGCTTCTCTCTAAAAAGTGTGAGCAACCTTCCCTTGAATCAACATCGTTCTAACTGCTTCAACTACAACCTAGTTATTCCCTTCTGCTAGGCCATTCTTCTATGGAGTTCGGGGGGCAGACAATTGCCTCTTGATTCTGTTCTCTTCATAGTACTTATTGAATTTTCCAGAGGTGAACTCACCTCCTTGATCGGTTCTAAGGAATTTGATCCTCTTACCACTTTCCTTTTCAACTACTGCTCTGAAAGCTTTGAACTTTCCAAAAGCTTCAGACTTGTCTTTCAAGAATGTGACCCACATCATTCTTGAGCAATCATCTATAAGAATCATAAAGTACCTATCTCCCTGAACACTCCTAGTTTTCATAGGACCACACAAATCAGTATGCACAAGATCAAGTAAATTATCTGCTGTGAAAGATTTACCTTTGAAAGTTGAGGAAGACATTTTCCCCAATTGACATTTTTTGCACAAAGGATTCTCCAGTTTGTTTAGCATAGGCAATCCTCTAACTGCCTTGATCTTACCAACCTTCACAATATTGTCAAAATTTATATGGAAGAGTCTCCTATGCCATATCCAACTGTCATCAAACTTAGCCGTTAGACATTGACTGATATTTGTATTTAATTGAAATAAGTTACCTTTGGTCTACATACCGGTGGCCATCAATTCACCACTCTTTCCTTTATTTTGCACACTCCATCTTTGAATTCCAGAGTGAGTCCTTTATCATTCAGTTGAGCAACACTCAAAAGGTTATGCCTGAGACCTTCTACCCAGTACACATTATGAGCACTATTTTTTCCATTTAGAGAGATGGAACCTTTGCCTTTTACCATACAAGGTGAATCATTACCAAATCGGACTACACCTCCATCATACTCTTCCAGAGACAGAAACTTTCTTTGGTCACGAGTCATGTGGTGAGAACAACCACTGTCAATAATCCACTCATTAAAATTATCAAAGCGGGACACAAGAGCCTTCTTGTTTGACACATCTTCCTTAACGACTACAAACAGTATGTCTTCGATTTCTTCATCTTCTGATTCATCATCAGTGACACCTTCATCAACTGCAACAAGACAATTTCTCCTATTTCCTCCTTTGAAATTTTTGTACCTCTTCGGTTTGTCCTTATTATCACTATTAGGACAGTTGACATCAACATGTCCTATCCTATTGCAAGAAAAGCATTTCAAAGGGAGCTTACCTCTATAATTGCCGGTTCCCTTAGGAAGTCTCTTAGCCAAAAGAGCTTCAAATTCCATCAAGATCTCCTCATCATCCATATCTCTTCTTTGTCTAGGTTCACAGTTGGTACTAGCTTCTTTAGCCTTTCTAGATAGTGCAGCAGATGCTTTAAAGGCTAAATCAGTCTTTTGAACACTGCCATCATAACTGTTTAGCTCATATGTTGTCAACTTAGCAATGATGGAATCTAGGGACACCTTTGTCTTGTCAATAGATCTCAACTCCTAAATAGCGGCAACCCTTATTGCATAGATTGGTAATAAGGATCTCAAAACTTTGCTAACAATGGTGGAATCATCCATTGTACCTCCTGCACTCTTGATGTCTCCAACAATAGTTTTAATCTTTATCCCATACTATTGAATGGTCTCTCCTTCAACCATCTGCATGTCTTCAAACTTTCCTCTAAGGATTTCTTCCTTAGCTTTCTTCACATGCTCATCACCACCATAGATAAACTCCAGAGTATCCCATACATCTTTGGGATTGTCTTTTTCTTGAACATCTATAAACTCAACATCAAATAGATTGCTGATAAGAGCTTCCATGACTTGCCCATTCTCCTGAATTTCTCTTCTTTGATCATCAGTGAGAGTACCGGTAGGGACAACATAAGTATTCTCAACATAGCTCCAGTATTGAGCACCCATGCTTTTAATGTATATCTTCATTCTATCCTTCCATATCTTAAAGTTATCTCTATTGAGCTTAGGACCTTCCTTCTTCATCATTAGAATAGGATCTTTTCCTCAAGCGGTTAAGCTTATAACATAGAGGACCTGGAGGATGCTTTGATACCAATTGATGAATAATGACAAACAGTAAATACTCAACAGTTACTGAGAGGGGGGGGTGAATTAGTATAAACAAAAACTTCCTTAAACCACTTTGATTGCAAAGACTGCACTATTTGGTAAATAGCATCACCGATCTAAATCAGGGCACTACTGGTAAAACACAGTGAGACTATGAAAGACATAAACCAATAACACTTAGATCTTCACACAAACTAATATCTCATTTCCACTTCACCCATATGCTTAAACAAGTAATACATCATCAGAAATATAAGGACCACTGGATCAGCATGCTTTACCGCTTAACAGAAAATATTAATACAACACATGAAAAATCATCACACATAACACACTGATTTTTCACGTAGAAACCCAACTGGGAAAAACCATGGTGGAGATGAATATGCACAAGTTGTTCTTTGAACTCTTCTAAAGTCCGCTCTATTAGGAGCCTAGTCCAGTTAAGGACTTTTACAACAGGTTCTGCTAGGAACCGATCCTGCTAGGGATCACCGAGTTAAGGGATGGCTAAATACCCGATTAGAGGTTAAAACCCTGTTAAAGGTTACCTTGTCAGAGAATTTAAAGAACTCATTATTTTGAGTCACCCTGTTAAAGGATTTACAAAAATCCTGTTAAAGCTACTTGGTAAAGGGATTTTCCAACTGCTGAAATGCTTAGAAGTCAATAGGTAATACACTAATCTGATAACAACACTCAATGCTAAGATAGATCCACTTTAGTACCTTTTCATCTGCAATCACACTCTGGAGATCTCTACTCGCTGCACCAGTCTGGCAAGAATCAAGTATCTCTTCACTTGGATACACACACAACCATTTTCCAACAACTTCACAATGCAAAAAATCATCAACCTTATAGACAATAATTAGGTCGGTAGCCAAAACCTAAAACCCTAAGCATCTAGGTTATCAATACAGTCAGTCCAATCCTGATGGTTTAATCACATTGCATAATGTAAAATAGTCTTGAACAAATCTCAAGATGTTCTCCATCGTTTGTTCTTTACCGCTTCTGGAAGCTGATAACCCTTCACGCACTCTCCAGTGTTTACTGAGACTTCACACATTCCCGAGGTATATAGAATCAATCTTCTTCATGTAAGATCCTCAAGGAAATCCTTGACGTGCACAAGGCTGATGTGGCAACAGGATCTGATCTTTATTTCAATGCTAACCCATCATAGGATTTTGTCAGTTGAATCACACAGGCTTGGAATGCATCAACCGGAAACCCTGAAGTTGAGACTACCAACCAATAGTCATATCAAATGAAACCCCGATACAAACTTTGCATATACTGGTTCACATTCCAACATACCAGTTAACCTTTTCACATTTACTAGTTCACATCATCATACCGATTCACATCATACCATCATACTGGTTCTCTTGCTAGTTTTCTTTCTTCAATATACTAGTTTATACTTCAGTATATTGACATCAATGACAACATATAATATCATCATGTCATCAAACTCTACACATATGCTAACATGGCATATCTTTGTGATGCCGCAATGAGTAGGATGGTCAGCAAGAGTCTTCATGATATTACGAGGACACTTATAAAATAACACAAAGCGCTTGGTAATAACAACGACCACATGAAACCTAAGTCAGGAACCAAGACATAGGAAAAATTAAATATTAAAAGGGATCAGGGTACATAGCGAAAAAGCTAAGGACATAACATGGCCTCGCCAACGATTTACTGACCCAAAGTAAATTTCAAACCCAAAAAGGTAATGATCAAATAGAATATACGCAGGGTTTACAAACAAAAGCTTGACAAATGAAAGATAACCTTAAACCCTAAGTCACAAAAGGCATATCAGAGACCCAATTTATCCAGAGATAAACAAGTTTTACCAAGCAACCAAAACATTTTGCAGGACACATTTTGAAGTCATATCTATGGATCTAGTTTGGGATGTTCATTCCTTTAGAATGAAGCAAGGATCCAAAATCTCAGGTGAAGAAGACCACTTATAAAGCTAATCAAAAAGGGAAAAGTCTGGACAAGACCACCCAACATAAAAGAAACCTACTCTAAACTATGTACAAGACCTACCACTACTGTTCATGGAAAACCTTATTTCAAGTGAAGTAATGTTTCAAGAACTATCGATGAACTAGAAATTTAAGAATATCACCGTTAACCTCTTGGGGAAAATAAGAGTCTTCTCCCCACTTACTTTGGATCACATAAGGGCCTAACTAGATAGCATCAAACTCTAGATGTTTTCCCTTTTCCTTCGATCTAGCATTCCACATCAAGACTAAATAATTTACTTGGAAACTCCTCACAGTTGCTCTGCTATCATATATGTTCTTAACCTACATTTTCAACTTAGCATTTCTAGCATGAGCTTCCCTTCTAGTTTCATCCAACTCAATTAGAGCATCAACTCTCAATTGCATCTCACTGTCAATATCATCATCATAATCCTGGACAAACTTGTACATTTCCATCAGGTTGTTTTGGGGTAACCTTGCATGTATCCCATATACTAAGTTAAAAGGAGAACAACTTATTTCCTTCTCCACTGTTACCTTGTCTGCCCAAACTGCTAGTCTTAGCTTTGAGTCCAAAGCCTTCTTATTCTTTTCAAGACTCCTCTTGATAATTTTCATCGAACTTTTATTGCTTGATTCTGCTTGCCCATTGCCTTGTGGGTGGTAAGGTGATGAGTATGATATTTGAAATCCATGTTTTTCATAAAAATCTGTATATTCTTCAGACCTAAAAGACATTTCATTGTCTGATACTATTCTTTCAGGGCATCCAAACCTTGTCAATATATTACTCATCAGAAAATCAATCACAACCTTGCTTGTTGCATTCTTGGTTGGAATTGCCTCAACCCACTTTCTAAAATAATCAGTAGCCACCAAACTCCAAGAATGACCACCACTTGATTTACATGCTATCTCCCCAATAAAATCAATTCTTGATTGTTGGAATGGAGCTTTTAGATCAACTGGTTTTAGTGACAGGTTCCCTGAAAAACTTCAACTTCCTAGAAAACCTTTAGCAAGCATCAGATTTCTTTACTGGTCGGTGTGCATCTTTAAATACTGTTGGCCACCAGAATCCACCTCTTAACACTTTGTGTGCATTTGTCTTGGCCATATAATATCCTCCACAAACCCCACTGTGCATTTATGACAACAATTCCTTAGCCTAATCTTGGTTCACACAATTCAACAGTACACCTATATTTCTCCACCAAAGATTTCCATTTACTATAATGTACTTGAGATCATGTAATTTCAATGTCCTCTTCTCATTTTCATTCATATTTTCAAGACACTTCATTTTCTATAATTAATATATTACATTACCATACCACTCACAACCATCCATATCACATATATAAGCTCTATGTTCTTCTTCTACAACATTTATCTGAATGGAATCCAAGTTACTTTGAGCCCTTAATTTTGCCAATCCTTGATCCCTCACTAACTTAGTGCTTTGAATATCAATATTGAACACTTGGATCCTATTGATCCATCTACACCTTCTTCTTGATACTTTCTATTGTGTGAAGATATCTTTTACTGCAGCACTAGGCACATAAGTGATCACTTTTTCTCCCATTAAATAGCTCCTAAAATCCTTAATAGCCTTCACTAGTGCATATGATTTCTTCTCATTTATTTTATATTTCAGTTCTGCAACTTGTAATGACTTACTAAAAAATGCAATTGGTTATTCAAAACCTTCTGAGTTCTTTTGCAATAATACAACTGCAATAGTATGGAAAGATGCAAATGAAAATATTTACATTGCTTTGTTGTAATTTGGAGTCTTCAATATTGGAGTATCTTCAATAGCTTGTTTTATGTCTTGGAATGCCTTGGTTGGTTCTCCTTCCCAATCCAATTTTGATCCTTCCTTAATCACCTTGGAAATTGGTCTACTTATCTCTACAAAGTTTTTCACAAACCTCTTTAGGAAATTAACTTGCCCAAATAATGATTGAATCCCTTTTACAATGTTTGGCTGAGGTAATTTATCAATTGTAGCCATCCTTTCTGGATCAATCCTTACACCATATTTTGATACAATATGGCCCAACAATTTGCCTTCAGTAACTCCAAATGTACACTTCTTTGGGTTTAGAGAAATACCATATTCCAAAGCTCTGCTAAATTTTTTCTCCAAATGCTCACAATGTTCATCTTCCTTCTTGGAATAAGTTGTCAAGTCATCTTGGTATATTGCTAGAAACACATTAATGAAATCACAAAATGAAACATCCATTGCTCTTTAGAATGTTTCTCTTGCATTGGTAAGCCCAAATTGCATCCTTACATACACATATTTCCCCCAAGGTGTTGTAAATGATGTCTTGTATTATTTTGATTCTTTAACCACTACTTTGTTATAACCTAAGAATCCATCCATCATTGACATAAGCTCATAGCCTATGACTTTTTGTAGCATTTCTTCCATATTTGGTAATGGATAATTATCTTTTAATAAAGATACATTCAAATAACCGAAACCAACACATAACTTGATATCTCAATTTTTCTTTCTTGTAGGCACCAAGTTAGACACCCATGATGAATGTCTAATAGGCTTGATAATACCAGCATCCCTCATCTTCATCAATTCTTCTTGCATCTTGGGTGCTAAAGTAGCATTGATTGGTCTTTTCTTTTATCTAAAAGGCTTGGCACCTTCCTTCAATGGGATCTCATGCTAGAATAAATCTTCTTGATAAGGATTCAAGTCATCATATGACCATGCAAAAACATGTCTGTATTTCCTCAATAGGTCAATCAATATTTTCATAACTTTGGGTGACATTTTCCTATGATTTATACTTTCCTTGGTGCTCCTTCAGTTCCAAGATTAATCTCTTCCAAGTCTTCAAGATTTGGAGCAGTAGTTGTGACTTTTGCCTTGTCCTGATGATCAAAAACTCTTTCCAATACAACTAAACCTTTTAGAATCTTGTTAGTCTTGAACTGAACTACTACATTCCCAAAAACAATTTCCTCTCCATCTACTGTTTCTACAAAAGCACTAAAATCAATTTCTTGACCTTCATACTTATCTATACAATTTACAAACCTCAAGATATCTTAATCATCATTAAAAAATTTCCAATTTTCAATATTATCAAGAATTGGTGTTCTAGTCATAGCCTCAACCTTTGATATTCCTACAAAAGTTATATCATCTAGCCTCAATGCTATGTTAGCTAGTAGGTCTACCGCTCCATTGTGGCTTCTTTGTATCCAATCAATACCAAATGCATCAAAATTTTCCAATTCGTCCCATACAACATTTGTATACTGATTCAATCTCTTATTCTTTGATGCATATTTGGATCTAACCTGGGATATGACTAACTCTGAATCTCCAACAACTTTAAGCTTTCTTATCCCATGTTTCTCTACAAGTCTCAACCACAACAACAATGCTTCATATTCTACCACATTATTTGTGAATGTGAAAGACAACATGAAAGAAAATTTAAATGTTTTTCTATGGGGTGATACTGAAGAAGTTGAGAAATACAACTTTAGAGATCCCAAGAACACCTATGAGAAAAATACCTATCACAAGAGAAGAATGGAGACAAAAAATAAATAATGGCTCTGAAGAAAAAGATCATCATTCAGAGAGGGAATGAAAAAATAAATACAATACAATCCTTATAAAATTCCTAAAGGCTAGTGTCGTGGAAGGAACACTCACTTGACATACATCATGAGGCTAATGTCATGGGTGGAATAGTCATATGACAAAGGTAGATGGTAAAAAAAGGCAAACATCAAACCCCCCATGGAACTTTGTAATGGAGTGCTAGTATAATAAGGCACAAGATGTGCAAGATCCCAAGCATGCAAAGCATAGTGGCACTTTATCTCAGTGCGTTTGCAAAAAAGGAAAATACTTACCAAAAGATGTATACAATGCCCAAATAAGACAAAAATACCAGAAATACATGAAGAAAAACCAACAACAAGTCATCCCACCCAAAAAAGAAGTTCCCATGAGCTCATGTGTCCAAGTAATTCACTAGAGTGTGAAAACGCAAAAACTGAATTAAATGTACCTAGAGTAAAATTTGGATAACATGTGTGGATGGATGTGAAGAGCTCTGAAACACCGTCCCAACACCACTGGAATCGCAAAAAATAGAGAAATTGGTGAAAAGATATGAGCTTGAGACTGAAAATAGAACCTATGAATTCAAATGGATATAGAATATACCAAAAAACAACTAGATGATGAAACCCACAAATATGGAAAGTAGACGAGACCAGCTTTCCGACAATATCTCGTTTGCCAAAAAATGTTATCGTATGCCCAAGTTATGGCCAAAAGAAAAAAACCCCTCTTTTAGGGCACAAAGAGGGTCTCAGGGGCCATGTAAAGGCTTCAGTACTGATGACATCAATAAAATATTATGAGAATATTCCCTTTACTTTCAACAAAAAAATTCTTGTCAGAAAATTGTCGGAAAAAAAAATCTGTTGCCTAGAAAATTCCCCCCATGCCTGCAAAAGAAATTATTCCTAAAAAAAAATTGCCAAAAAGTTGGGTGGTCACCGAAAAAGGGCCACAGTGGAGGAGGCCATGGTGGTGTCGAAAAATCTATTCCTGCTGAAAAAACCTCGGCAGCAGAGAATGGGATACCAGAGACGGCAGTGGTCTCACCATCTGTAGGGTCAGTGGCGGGGTGGCCGAAAGGCGACGTGGGTTGGGGTGGGAGCCTATGGAAACCATCGGTGACCTATTGTAGGCCTGACGGTTGTAGTTCATATGGATTGTAGCAGGGGTACAACACCCCCCCCTTTTTCACAATGTTTTTTATTTTAAAAAAAAAAAAACTCTTTTAAATGCCAAAAAAATTTTAATAAAAAATTTTCAGGTTAATTTTTTTTGAAAAAATAAGCCAAAATTTTTTTTTGTAGAAAAAATATCATATGTTTTCTTGGAATGCATATAGGTGGTCATACAGTCGTATGGCCAAGTAGGAAGAATGATCCTAGGTGCCTCTGTCACCTAAAATAGTTGAATTATATATAAAAATTCGTCCAATCAACCTCCTAAATCCAAGCATGAGGTTTGTTTGAGCCCAAAATGCCTGGAAATAATAAAGAAGCACCCCAAATTCAAATAAAAGGCTCTAAAAATATGAGCTTGAGACTGAAAATAGAACCTATGAATTCAAATGGATATAGAATATACCAAAAAACAACTAGATGATGAAACCCACAAATATGGAAAGTAGACGAGACCAGCTTTCCGACAATATCTCGTTTGCCAAAAAATGTTATCGTATGCCCAAGTTATGGCCAAAAGAAAAAAACCCCTCTTTTAGGGCACAAAGAGGGTCTCAGGGGCCATGTAAAGGCTTCAGTACTGATGACATCAATAAAATATTATGAGAATATTCCCTTTACTTTCAACAAAAAAATTCTTGTCAGAAAATTGTCGGAAAAAAAAATCTGTTGCCTAGAAAATTCCCCCCATGCCTGCAAAAGAAATTATTCCTAAAAAAAAATTGCCAAAAAGTTGGGTGGTCACCGAAAAAGGGCCACAGTGGAGGAGGCCATGGTGGTGTCGAAAAATCTATTCCTGCTGAAAAAACCTCGGCAGCAGAGAATGGGATACCAGAGACGGCAGTGGTCTCACCATCTGTAGGGTCAGTGGCGGGGTGGCCGAAAGGCGACGTGGGTTGGGGTGGGAGCCTATGGAAACCATCGGTGACCTATTGTAGGCCTGACGGTTGTAGTTCATATGGATTGTAGCAGGGGTACAACACCCCCCCCTTTTTCACAATGTTTTTTATTTTAAAAAAAAAAAAACTCTTTTAAATGCCAAAAAAATTTTAATAAAAAATTTTCAGGTTAATTTTTTTTGAAAAAATAAGCCAAAATTTTTTTTTGTAGAAAAAATATCATATGTTTTCTTGGAATGCATATAGGTGGTCATACAGTCGTATGGCCAAGTAGGAAGAATGATCCTAGGTGCCTCTGTCACCTAAAATAGTTGAATTATATATAAAAATTCGTCCAATCAACCTCCTAAATCCAAGCATGAGGTTTGTTTGAGCCCAAAATGCCTGGAAATAATAAAGAAGCACCCCAAATTCAAATAAAAGGCTCTAAAAATATGAGCTTGAGACTGAAAATAGAACCTATGAATTCAAATGGATATAGAATATACCAAAAAACAACTAGATGATGAAACCCACAAATATGGAAAGTAGACGAGACCAGCTTTCCGACAATATCTCGTTTGCCAAAAAATGTTATCGTATGCCCAAGTTATGGCCAAAAGAAAAAAACCCCTCTTTTAGGGCACAAAGAGGGTCTCAGGGGCCATGTAAAGGCTTTAGTACTGATGACATCAATAAAATATTATGAGAATATTCCCTTTACTTTCAACAAAAAAATTCTTGTCAGAAAATTGTCGGAAAAAAAAATCTGTTGCCTAGAAAATTCCCCCCATGCCTGCAAAAGAAATTATTCCTAAAAAAAAATTGCCAAAAAGTTGGGTGGTCACCGAAAAAGGGCCACAGTGGAGGAGGCCATGGTGGTGTCGAAAAATCTATTCCTGCTGAAAAAACCTCGGCAGCAGAGAATGGGATACCAGAGACGGCAGTGGTCTCACCATCTGTAGGGTCAGTGGCGGGGTGGCCGAAAGGCGACGTGGGTTGGGGTGGGAGCCTATGGAAACCATCGGTGACCTATTGTAGGCCTGACGGTTGTAGTTCATATGGATTGTAGCAGGGGTACAACACCCCCCCCTTTTTCACAATGTTTTTTATTTTAAAAAAAAAAAAACTCTTTTAAATGCCAAAAAAATTTTAATAAAAAATTTTCAGGTTAATTTTTTTTGAAAAAATAAGCCAAAATTTTTTTTTGTAGAAAAAATATCATATGTTTTCTTGGAATGCATATAGGTGGTCATACAGTCGTATGGCCAAGTAGGAAGAATGATCCTAGGTGCCTCTGTCACCTAAAATAGTTGAATTATATATAAAAATTCGTCCAATCAACCTCCTAAATCCAAGCATGAGGTTTGTTTGAGCCCAAAATGCCTGGAAATAATAAAGAAGCACCCCAAATTCAAATAAAAGGCTCTAAAAATATGAGCTTGAGACTGAAAATAGAACCTATGAATTCAAATGGATATAGAATATACCAAAAAACAACTAGATGATGAAACCCACAAATATGGAAAGTAGACGAGACCAGCTTTCCGACAATATCTCGTTTGCCAAAAAATGTTATCGTATGCCCAAGTTATGGCCAAAAGAAAAAAACCCCTCTTTTAGGGCACAAAGAGGGTCTCAGGGGCCATGTAAAGGCTTCAGTACTGATGACATCAATAAAATATTATGAGAATATTCCCTTTACTTTCAACAAAAAAATTCTTGTCAGAAAATTGTCGGAAAAAAAAATCTGTTGCCTAGAAAATTCCCCCCATGCCTGCAAAAGAAATTATTCCTAAAAAAAAATTGCCAAAAAGTTGGGTGGTCACCGAAAAAGGGCCACAGTGGAGGAGGCCATGGTGGTGTCGAAAAATCTATTCCTGCTGAAAAAACCTCGGCAGCAGAGAATGGGATACCAGAGACGGCAGTGGTCTCACCATCTGTAGGGTCAGTGGCGGGGTGGCCGAAAGGCGACGTGGGTTGGGGTGGGAGCCTATGGAAACCATCGGTGACCTATTGTAGGCCTGACGGTTGTAGTTCATATGGATTGTAGCAGGGGTACAACACCCCCCCCTTTTTCACAATGTTTTTTATTTTAAAAAAAAAAAAACTCTTTTAAATGCCAAAAAAATTTTAATAAAAAATTTTCAGGTTAATTTTTTTTGAAAAAATAAGCCAAAATTTTTTTTTGTAGAAAAAATATCATATGTTTTCTTGGAATGCATATAGGTGGTCATACAGTCGTATGGCCAAGTAGGAAGAATGATCCTAGGTGCCTCTGTCACCTAAAATAGTTGAATTATATATAAAAATTCGTCCAATCAACCTCCTAAATCCAAGCATGAGGTTTGTTTGAGCCCAAAATGCCTGGAAATAATAAAGAAGCACCCCAAATTCAAATAAAAGGCTCTAAAAATATGAGCTTGAGACTGAAAATAGAACCTATGAATTCAAATGGATATAGAATATACCAAAAAACAACTAGATGATGAAACCCACAAATATGGAAAGTAGACGAGACCAGCTTTCCGACAATATCTCGTTTGCCAAAAAATGTTATCGTATGCCCAAGTTATGGCCAAAAGAAAAAAACCCCTCTTTTAGGGCACAAAGAGGGTCTCAGGGGCCATGTAAAGGCTTCAGTACTGATGACATCAATAAAATATTATGAGAATATTCCCTTTACTTTCAACAAAAAAATTCTTGTCAGAAAATTGTCGGAAAAAAAAATCTGTTGCCTAGAAAATTCCCCCCATGCCTGCAAAAGAAATTATTCCTAAAAAAAAATTGCCAAAAAGTTGGGTGGTCACCGAAAAAGGGCCACAGTGGAGGAGGCCATGGTGGTGTCGAAAAATCTATTCCTGCTGAAAAAACCTCGGCAGCAGAGAATGGGATACCAGAGACGGCAGTGGTCTCACCATCTGTAGGGTCAGTGGCGGGGTGGCCGAAAGGCGACGTGGGTTGGGGTGGGAGCCTATGGAAACCATCGGTGACCTATTGTAGGCCTGACGGTTGTAGTTCATATGGATTGTAGCAGGGGTACAACACCCCCCCCTTTTTCACAATGTTTTTTATTTTAAAAAAAAAAAAACTCTTTTAAATGCCAAAAAAATTTTAATAAAAAATTTTCAGGTTAATTTTTTTTGAAAAAATAAGCCAAAATTTTTTTTTGTAGAAAAAATATCATATGTTTTCTTGGAATGCATATAGGTGGTCATACAGTCGTATGGCCAAGTAGGAAGAATGATCCTAGGTGCCTCTGTCACCTAAAATAGTTGAATTATATATAAAAATTCGTCCAATCAACCTCCTAAATCCAAGCATGAGGTTTGTTTGAGCCCAAAATGCCTGGAAATAATAAAGAAGCACCCCAAATTCAAATAAAAGGCTCTAAAAATATGAGCTTGAGACTGAAAATAGAACCTATGAATTCAAATGGATATAGAATATACCAAAAAACAACTAGATGATGAAACCCACAAATATGGAAAGTAGACGAGACCAGCTTTCCGACAATATCTCGTTTGCCAAAAAATGTTATCGTATGCCCAAGTTATGGCCAAAAGAAAAAAACCCCTCTTTTAGGGCACAAAGAGGGTCTCAGGGGCCATGTAAAGGCTTTAGTACTGATGACATCAATAAAATATTATGAGAATATTCCCTTTACTTTCAACAAAAAAATTCTTGTCAGAAAATTGTCGGAAAAAAAAATCTGTTGCCTAGAAAATTCCCCCCATGCCTGCAAAAGAAATTATTCCTAAAAAAAAATTGCCAAAAAGTTGGGTGGTCACCGAAAAAGGGCCACAGTGGAGGAGGCCATGGTGGTGTCGAAAAATCTATTCCTGCTGAAAAAACCTCGGCAGCAGAGAATGGGATACCAGAGACGGCAGTGGTCTCACCATCTGTAGGGTCAGTGGCGGGGTGGCCGAAAGGCGACGTGGGTTGGGGTGGGAGCCTATGGAAACCATCGGTGACCTATTGTAGGCCTGACGGTTGTAGTTCATATGGATTGTAGCAGGGGTACAACACCCCCCCCTTTTTCACAATGTTTTTTATTTTAAAAAAAAAAAAACTCTTTTAAATGCCAAAAAAATTTTAATAAAAAATTTTCAGGTTAATTTTTTTTGAAAAAATAAGCCAAAATTTTTTTTTGTAGAAAAAATATCATATGTTTTCTTGGAATGCATATAGGTGGTCATACAGTCGTATGGCCAAGTAGGAAGAATGATCCTAGGTGCCTCTGTCACCTAAAATAGTTGAATTATATATAAAAATTCGTCCAATCAACCTCCTAAATCCAAGCATGAGGTTTGTTTGAGCCCAAAATGCCTGGAAATAATAAAGAAGCACCCCAAATTCAAATAAAAGGCTCTAAAAATATGAGCTTGAGACTGAAAATAGAACCTATGAATTCAAATGGATATAGAATATACCAAAAAACAACTAGATGATGAAACCCACAAATATGGAAAGTAGACGAGACCAGCTTTCCGACAATATCTCGTTTGCCAAAAAATGTTATCGTATGCCCAAGTTATGGCCAAAAGAAAAAAACCCCTCTTTTAGGGCACAAAGAGGGTCTCAGGGGCCATGTAAAGGCTTCAGTACTGATGACATCAATAAAATATTATGAGAATATTCCCTTTACTTTCAACAAAAAAATTCTTGTCAGAAAATTGTCGGAAAAAAAAATCTGTTGCCTAGAAAATTCCCCCCATGCCTGCAAAAGAAATTATTCCTAAAAAAAAATTGCCAAAAAGTTGGGTGGTCACCGAAAAAGGGCCACAGTGGAGGAGGCCATGGTGGTGTCGAAAAATCTATTCCTGCTGAAAAAACCTCGGCAGCAGAGAATGGGATACCAGAGACGGCAGTGGTCTCACCATCTGTAGGGTCAGTGGCGGGGTGGCCGAAAGGCGACGTGGGTTGGGGTGGGAGCCTATGGAAACCATCGGTGACCTATTGTAGGCCTGACGGTTGTAGTTCATATGGATTGTAGCAGGGGTACAACACCCCCCCCTTTTTCACAATGTTTTTTATTTTAAAAAAAAAAAAACTCTTTTAAATGCCAAAAAAATTTTAATAAAAAATTTTCAGGTTAATTTTTTTTGAAAAAATAAGCCAAAATTTTTTTTTGTAGAAAAAATATCATATGTTTTCTTGGAATGCATATAGGTGGTCATACAGTCGTATGGCCAAGTAGGAAGAATGATCCTAGGTGCCTCTGTCACCTAAAATAGTTGAATTATATATAAAAATTCGTCCAATCAACCTCCTAAATCCAAGCATGAGGTTTGTTTGAGCCCAAAATGCCTGGAAATAATAAAGAAGCACCCCAAATTCAAATAAAAGGCTCTAAAAATATGAGCTTGAGACTGAAAATAGAACCTATGAATTCAAATGGATATAGAATATACCAAAAAACAACTAGATGATGAAACCCACAAATATGGAAAGTAGACGAGACCAGCTTTCCGACAATATCTCGTTTGCCAAAAAATGTTATCGTATGCCCAAGTTATGGCCAAAAGAAAAAAACCCCTCTTTTAGGGCACAAAGAGGGTCTCAGGGGCCATGTAAAGGCTTCAGTACTGATGACATCAATAAAATATTATGAGAATATTCCCTTTACTTTCAACAAAAAAATTCTTGTCAGAAAATTGTCGGAAAAAAAAATCTGTTGCCTAGAAAATTCCCCCCATGCCTGCAAAAGAAATTATTCCTAAAAAAAAATTGCCAAAAAGTTGGGTGGTCACCGAAAAAGGGCCACAGTGGAGGAGGCCATGGTGGTGTCGAAAAATCTATTCCTGCTGAAAAAACCTCGGCAGCAGAGAATGGGATACCAGAGACGGCAGTGGTCTCACCATCTGTAGGGTCAGTGGCGGGGTGGCCGAAAGGCGACGTGGGTTGGGGTGGGAGCCTATGGAAACCATCGGTGACCTATTGTAGGCCTGACGGTTGTAGTTCATATGGATTGTAGCAGGGGTACAACACCCCCCCCTTTTTCACAATGTTTTTTATTTTAAAAAAAAAAAAACTCTTTTAAATGCCAAAAAAATTTTAATAAAAAATTTTCAGGTTAATTTTTTTTGAAAAAATAAGCCAAAATTTTTTTTTGTAGAAAAAATATCATATGTTTTCTTGGAATGCATATAGGTGGTCATACAGTCGTATGGCCAAGTAGGAAGAATGATCCTAGGTGCCTCTGTCACCTAAAATAGTTGAATTATATATAAAAATTCGTCCAATCAACCTCCTAAATCCAAGCATGAGGTTTGTTTGAGCCCAAAATGCCTGAAAATAATAAAGAAGCACCCCAAATTCAAATAAAAGGCTCTAAAAATATGAGCTTGAGACTGAAAATAGAACCTATGAATTCAAATGGATATAGAATATACCAAAAAACAACTAGATGATGAAACCCACAAATATGGAAAGTAGACGAGACCAGCTTTCCGACAATATCTCGTTTGCCAAAAAATGTTATCGTATGCCCAAGTTATGGCCAAAAGAAAAAAACCCCTCTTTTAGGGCACAAAGAGGGTCTCAGGGGCCATGTAAAGGCTTCAGTACTGATGACATCAATAAAATATTATGAGAATATTCCCTTTACTTTCAACAAAAAAATTCTTGTCAGAAAATTGTCGGAAAAAAAAATCTGTTGCCTAGAAAATTCCCCCCATGCCTGCAAAAGAAATTATTCCTAAAAAAAAATTGCCAAAAAGTTGGGTGGTCACCGAAAAAGGGCCACAGTGGAGGAGGCCATGGTGGTGTCGAAAAATCTATTCCTGCTGAAAAAACCTCGGCAGCAGAGAATGGGATACCAGAGACGGCAGTGGTCTCACCATCTGTAGGGTCAGTGGCGGGGTGGCCGAAAGGCGACGTGGGTTGGGGTGGGAGCCTATGGAAACCATCGGTGACCTATTGTAGGCCTGACGGTTGTAGTTCATATGGATTGTAGCAGGGGTACAACACCCCCCCCTTTTTCACAATGTTTTTTATTTTAAAAAAAAAAAAACTCTTTTAAATGCCAAAAAAATTTTAATAAAAAATTTTCAGGTTAATTTTTTTTGAAAAAATAAGCCAAAATTTTTTTTTGTAGAAAAAATATCATATGTTTTCTTGGAATGCATATAGGTGGTCATACAGTCGTATGGCCAAGTAGGAAGAATGATCCTAGGTGCCTCTGTCACCTAAAATAGTTGAATTATATATAAAAATTCGTCCAATCAACCTCCTAAATCCAAGCATGAGGTTTGTTTGAGCCCAAAATGCCTGGAAATAATAAAGAAGCACCCCAAATTCAAATAAAAGGCTCTAAAAATATGAGCTTGAGACTGAAAATAGAACCTATGAATTCAAATGGATATAGAATATACCAAAAAACAACTAGATGATGAAACCCACAAATATGGAAAGTAGACGAGACCAGCTTTCCGACAATATCTCGTTTGCCAAAAAATGTTATCGTATGCCCAAGTTATGGCCAAAAGAAAAAAACCCCTCTTTTAGGGCACAAAGAGGGTCTCAGGGGCCATGTAAAGGCTTCAGTACTGATGACATCAATAAAATATTATGAGAATATTCCCTTTACTTTCAACAAAAAAATTCTTGTCAGAAAATTGTCGGAAAAAAAAATCTGTTGCCTAGAAAATTCCCCCCATGCCTGCAAAAGAAATTATTCCTAAAAAAAAATTGCCAAAAAGTTGGGTGGTCACCGAAAAAGGGCCACAGTGGAGGAGGCCATGGTGGTGTCGAAAAATCTATTCCTGCTGAAAAAACCTCGGCAGCAGAGAATGGGATACCAGAGACGGCAGTGGTCTCACCATCTGTAGGGTCAGTGGCGGGGTGGCCGAAAGGCGACGTGGGTTGGGGTGGGAGCCTATGGAAACCATCGGTGACCTATTGTAGGCCTGACGGTTGTAGTTCATATGGATTGTAGCAGGGGTACAACACCCCCCCCTTTTTCACAATGTTTTTTATTTTAAAAAAAAAAAAACTCTTTTAAATGCCAAAAAAATTTTAATAAAAAATTTTCAGGTTAATTTTTTTTGAAAAAATAAGCCAAAATTTTTTTTTGTAGAAAAAATATCATATGTTTTCTTGGAATGCATATAGGTGGTCATACAGTCGTATGGCCAAGTAGGAAGAATGATCCTAGGTGCCTCTGTCACCTAAAATAGTTGAATTATATATAAAAATTCGTCCAATCAACCTCCTAAATCCAAGCATGAGGTTTGTTTGAGCCCAAAATGCCTGGAAATAATAAAGAAGCACCCCAAATTCAAATAAAAGGCTCTAAAAATATGAGCTTGAGACTGAAAATAGAACCTATGAATTCAAATGGATATAGAATATACCAAAAAACAACTAGATGATGAAACCCACAAATATGGAAAGTAGACGAGACCAGCTTTCCGACAATATCTCGTTTGCCAAAAAATGTTATCGTATGCCCAAGTTATGGCCAAAAGAAAAAAACCCCTCTTTTAGGGCACAAAGAGGGTCTCAGGGGCCATGTAAAGGCTTCAGTACTGATGACATCAATAAAATATTATGAGAATATTCCCTTTACTTTCAACAAAAAAATTCTTGTCAGAAAATTGTCGGAAAAAAAAATCTGTTGCCTAGAAAATTCCCCCCATGCCTGCAAAAGAAATTATTCCTAAAAAAAAATTGCCAAAAAGTTGGGTGGTCACCGAAAAAGGGCCACAGTGGAGGAGGCCATGGTGGTGTCGAAAAATCTATTCCTGCTGAAAAAACCTCGGCAGCAGAGAATGGGATACCAGAGACGGCAGTGGTCTCACCATCTGTAGGGTCAGTGGCGGGGTGGCCGAAAGGCGACGTGGGTTGGGGTGGGAGCCTATGGAAACCATCGGTGACCTATTGTAGGCCTGACGGTTGTAGTTCATATGGATTGTAGCAGGGGTACAACACCCCCCCCTTTTTCACAATGTTTTTTATTTTAAAAAAAAAAAAACTCTTTTAAATGCCAAAAAAATTTTAATAAAAAATTTTCAGGTTAATTTTTTTTGAAAAAATAAGCCAAAATTTTTTTTTGTAGAAAAAATATCATATGTTTTCTTGGAATGCATATAGGTGGTCATACAGTCGTATGGCCAAGTAGGAAGAATGATCCTAGGTGCCTCTGTCACCTAAAATAGTTGAATTATATATAAAAATTCGTCCAATCAACCTCCTAAATCCAAGCATGAGGTTTGTTTGAGCCCAAAATGCCTGGAAATAATAAAGAAGCACCCCAAATTCAAATAAAAGGCTCTAAAAATATGAGCTTGAGACTGAAAATAGAACCTATGAATTCAAATGGATATAGAATATACCAAAAAACAACTAGATGATGAAACCCACAAATATGGAAAGTAGACGAGACCAGCTTTCCGACAATATCTCGTTTGCCAAAAAATGTTATCGTATGCCCAAGTTATGGCCAAAAGAAAAAAACCCCTCTTTTAGGGCACAAAGAGGGTCTCAGGGGCCATGTAAAGGCTTCAGTACTGATGACATCAATAAAATATTATGAGAATATTCCCTTTACTTTCAACAAAAAAATTCTTGTCAGAAAATTGTCGGAAAAAAAAATCTGTTGCCTAGAAAATTCCCCCCATGCCTGCAAAAGAAATTATTCCTAAAAAAAAATTGCCAAAAAGTTGGGTGGTCACCGAAAAAGGGCCACAGTGGAGGAGGCCATGGTGGTGTCGAAAAATCTATTCCTGCTGAAAAAACCTCGGCAGCAGAGAATGGGATACCAGAGACGGCAGTGGTCTCACCATCTGTAGGGTCAGTGGCGGGGTGGCCGAAAGGCGACGTGGGTTGGGGTGGGAGCCTATGGAAACCATCGGTGACCTATTGTAGGCCTGACGGTTGTAGTTCATATGGATTGTAGCAGGGGTACAACACCCCCCCCTTTTTCACAATGTTTTTTATTTTAAAAAAAAAAAAACTCTTTTAAATGCCAAAAAAATTTTAATAAAAAATTTTCAGGTTAATTTTTTTTGAAAAAATAAGCCAAAATTTTTTTTTGTAGAAAAAATATCATATGTTTTCTTGGAATGCATATAGGTGGTCATACAGTCGTATGGCCAAGTAGGAAGAATGATCCTAGGTGCCTCTGTCACCTAAAATAGTTGAATTATATATAAAAATTCGTCCAATCAACCTCCTAAATCCAAGCATGAGGTTTGTTTGAGCCCAAAATGCCTGGAAATAATAAAGAAGCACCCCAAATTCAAATAAAAGGCTCTAAAAATATGAGCTTGAGACTGAAAATAGAACCTATGAATTCAAATGGATATAGAATATACCAAAAAACAACTAGATGATGAAACCCACAAATATGGAAAGTAGACGAGACCAGCTTTCCGACAATATCTCGTTTGCCAAAAAATGTTATCGTATGCCCAAGTTATGGCCAAAAGAAAAAAACCCCTCTTTTAGGGCACAAAGAGGGTCTCAGGGGCCATGTAAAGGCTTCAGTACTGATGACATCAATAAAATATTATGAGAATATTCCCTTTACTTTCAACAAAAAAATTCTTGTCAGAAAATTGTCGGAAAAAAAAATCTGTTGCCTAGAAAATTCCCCCCATGCCTGCAAAAGAAATTATTCCTAAAAAAAAATTGCCAAAAAGTTGGGTGGTCACCGAAAAAGGGCCACAGTGGAGGAGGCCATGGTGGTGTCGAAAAATCTATTCCTGCTGAAAAAACCTCGGCAGCAGAGAATGGGATACCAGAGACGGCAGTGGTCTCACCATCTGTAGGGTCAGTGGCGGGGTGGCCGAAAGGCGACGTGGGTTGGGGTGGGAGCCTATGGAAACCATCGGTGACCTATTGTAGGCCTGACGGTTGTAGTTCATATGGATTGTAGCAGGGGTACAACACCCCCCCCTTTTTCACAATGTTTTTTATTTTAAAAAAAAAAAAACTCTTTTAAATGCCAAAAAAATTTTAATAAAAAATTTTCAGGTTAATTTTTTTTGAAAAAATAAGCCAAAATTTTTTTTTGTAGAAAAAATATCATATGTTTTCTTGGAATGCATATAGGTGGTCATACAGTCGTATGGCCAAGTAGGAAGAATGATCCTAGGTGCCTCTGTCACCTAAAATAGTTGAATTATATATAAAAATTCGTCCAATCAACCTCCTAAATCCAAGCATGAGGTTTGTTTGAGCCCAAAATGCCTGGAAATAATAAAGAAGCACCCCAAATTCAAATAAAAGGCTCTAAAAATATTTAAACCCTAGCCTCCAAAAAATTCTTCTGAAAAATCAGGGACAAGTAGTAGCAAATGCAGGATCTGATACCATGAAGAAGTTGAGAAATGCAACTTCAGAGATCCCAAGAACACTTGCAAGCAAAATACCTATCACAAGAGAAGAATGGAGATAGAAAAGCAATAATGGCTCTGAAGAAAAAGATTATCATTCAGAGAGGGAATGAAAAAAGAAATACAATACAATCCTTATAAAAGGAGATTGTGCAACCTAAAGAAAACCTAAAGGGATAATGACCTACAATATTATTAAATGTCTAAGTTTAGCTTAAGTGTAGAGGATAATAGACTAATAATAAGATAAATAATTATTAGCTAATACATGATAACTCTAACAGATACTAATAGCACTCCTGCACCTGAACCTTCTTTTGAACTAGCTCCATCACAGTATATAGTTCAAATGTGTCCATCCTTTGATGACTTCTCAAATTCTTTATCAAGTGGTGCAGGTATTTCCTCATCCTTTTTTGGAATATTCTCAACACTAAAGGCATTTATAGGAGTGTCAATAAAACAAGTCATATTCTCATCTGGGTCATGCTCAATCATATGTGGCACTCTAGCATCTCTATCAATCTTCACATGCTTTCCATCAATACAGAAAGTTGCATAAGACAAGTCACACTGCAAACTTCCTCCCATAGAAGCAGTCCACTTTCTTGATAACAACGCCCCATTTTGAGGTGGAATATCTACAACTATACCATGCATTGTCAATTCCTTTTTAGGGAATGTTGCAAGCCTATAAGGCAATGCACTAATAGTTCCTATTATAGGTACCTCCCTTGCATCCATAGAATTTTTTTTTCCTTGAATACTGTCAACATTCATACCCATAGCTTCCATAATTTTTACTGGCATAACACTGTTTGAGGCCCCATTATCAATCATACAGTTTTTTAATTCCTTTCCATTAATAATAACACTTAAAAAGAAAGGATGATCATTTTCCGAACACTCATTTACTATATTCTCAAGATACATTTGGGGAATTTGTGACACAATTCCCTCTAACTCTTTATTTTTCTTTTCACTTTCACTTCCTTCCCCCTTCACATCATGAGAATTGTTTACGTGTTCAATCTTAACTAATGAAGCACTTTTGAACCAGGTCATGACCTTCTCCTTGTGGTCGTCAATTCTCATCATATCTAATAAATGGACTTTAACAATAATTTGAGAAAGAAACTGCAACATATCTACAAGTGTGTAATCTGGCAAAACATGGGACGTACCTGGCCTTTCTTCACTTTCCTTTAATTTGTTGCTTTCATTGATTTGTTTCTACTTTAGGTCCTCTCTAGCAGGCTTAGTAGAATTCTCACTCACTTTGTTCTTTACCTTTAGTGAAGTGGTTTCCTCCTTAGGTTTTAAGACCTCAACCTTATTAACCTATGCTTTATTTTTGACCTCCTTTATCTTAACTGTATCTTTTTAATTATCTTTTTTCACTTCTTTACCCTTATGTTTGGACTCTTTAATGAAAAGACTAGAAAATTTTCATTGATCCTGTTGCCAGTGGGCCAGTGTCCCTTGCAGGGATTTGTTACATGGTTTAACAGCCTCCTATGGATTCTATAAGTCTAGTGGTTGTATCAGGCATTGACAAGTTGATCTTTTGGTGCAACAACAACCCTAGCTTGCAACAAGTGGTATCAGTTCTTGGTCAGAGGTTTGAATAACACAGGTTGCAATGAGTAATGTTGGGAGGGGGATTGTTGGCAGTGGGATAGTGTCACTTACGGGGATTTGTGACATGGTTTAATAGCCTCCCGTGGATTCTATAAATCTAGTGGTTGTATCGGGTATTGACAGGTCGATCTTTTGGTGCAGTGACAACCCTAGCTTGTAACAAATCCTCCCCTATTGTCCTATTTCTCAAATGGTAATTGATTTTTACTTGGGCAGCCATAGCAATTGTTAATTTGGAAATTTCCTCATCAAAAGGTCTTCTTAGTGACACTTGTTGATGGTATGATTTTGTCCTCTCTCAACGATTTTGTTGAGCATTGCACCTATGGTCATCAACATCACATTCTTCATCAAAAAACACTTGTTGATGGTATGATTCTATCCTTTGTCTCTGATCATCCACATCCAAATCCCAAGATGAATTATTAGAAGAGAAATCTACCTCTTCCAGATAAGAAGTAATCATCAAACAATCCATGTTATCGCCTTGAAACACTTCATTCTTTTCACCCTCCTGTGATTCTTCATTGGTAGCAATGAATTGTGCAACTGCATAATTCTCGAATAAATGTGGAGAATGGCAAGAGATACACCATGGAGTATCCTCAATCACATTTGTTGTACAATTTTGCAAAGGGTCAGGAGTCTGCTACTCCTACTCATCCTTCTAATTTTGTTGAATTGTCTTACCATCCTTCCAGTTAGTATTATAAGGGTGATTATGTAATCTTGGAGGTCTGTTAACCCCATTAAACTGTTGCTTTTCATGTCCACTACCTTTCTCATTCTTTGCAAAAATATACTTGATATATTTCAAGGTACTAAGTACCTTGTCTAATTTTTCTTCATCCTTAGATTTTGAGCCTAAAAGCTTTTTTATTTTCTCCTTAGAACTCTTAAACAATTTAGGATCCTCTCTTCTTCCAAGCTTACCAGAAGCTCTTCTATTGCTCTTAATGTTAACTTCCATCCTAAATGCATCTCTCAAAGTTTGAGGATCCTTATCTCTAAGAAGCTATGCCATATTTCCATCAAATGCATTGAAATAAGTTATACAAACATTTTCTTCCAACCTTAAAACCTAAAACAATTTATACATAGCCTTTTGAAACCTTATGTTGAAATCATTTACAACTTAATTAGGTAGCTTCTTTATGTTATTAAACTCATTTAACATAAAAATTGGATTAACCCTATCACCAAATTGTTCCTTAAAATAATTTTCAAATTCCTCCCAAGAACTAATGCTTGCAACAAGTAATCCCATGTACCAATCTCTTGCATCTTTTGTCAAAGATTGCACAAATAGCTTCATTACTACATCCTCATGCTCCATCTCATAGTCATTTAACTTACTAGTGAAAGATTTTATATACCCCTTTGTTGTTATAGCATCATTTCCTACAAACTTTCTTATCTTTTCTCTCAACTCATTTGGAATTTGGTTAAGATAACCAGGGATTCCATTGAAATGCAACTGTCTATATCTTTCCACATGGATAGGCCTTCTCTAAAACTGTCCTTTGGCATTTTGGCTACCAGTATTTATTCTAGTGCTTTGCATCTTAGGAACTTGGGGTTAAGTTATGTTTTGATGAGTATTTTGACCCTTTTTCCCTATATTGGTAGTTCATGTAGAACTGATACCTTGGGCATTTTGGCTAGGGACATTATCATTCTGTTGTTCCTGTGGGCCTGAACTAGAAACACCTTGAATATTTGATGGGCCAGCAACAGATGATGCATTATTTTTGTGTGGACAATTTTAGGAAATTGATCTTCCTCTTCATTTCTTTTATGGAAAATTCCATCTCTACTTTCTCTAACTCTTTTTTAAGAGCCTCACTTTCCTTTTTTGCCTTTTCTAGTTCCATATCAGCCTGGGACAATCCATGTGATGGTTGACGTAGGTCTGCGTGGTGGAGTGGTGGAGGAGCACCCAAGGGTTCTATGAGACCACATGAGTAAATGTGTCAAGTTGAGTCTAGATGAGGTTTAGTAAGGTAATTTTGATCATTTTGTGATGTAATAAGACCACTTATGGTCCATAGTGTAATGTGTAGGGTTCATGTATCATTGTTTTCAAAAGTTGTCAAATTGAGTCACAAAGTTGTCATATGAGAAAATATATGTAAAAATGCTCCTTATTGGTGTGAAGATCATGTTTTAGCTTATTTTGAGTCTAATTACATGTGTTGATTAATCCAATGATGTAAAAGGTCAAGCAATGTAAGGTTGTCAAGAAACAACTTTTTTAAAGTTGTCAAATTTGAATTCCAACGGACATGTTTAGTTTAAAAGTTGGTTAGGAGGTTGAAGTTGGTTAAATGGACATGGAGAAATTTTAAATACTCATTTTCAAACCTATAAAAAAATTTTGTTGATGGTTGAAGGTCGGATCTTGTAAAACAAAAGAGTTCTTGTCAATGAATAAAAGGGTTCCCTATAAATTTGTGTAAAATTTGAACTTTTCCTTGGTTGCAACTGTCTGTACAGGGCAATATTTGATTGGATTTTCATTGGATGTGATATTTAAATATTATAAAACTAATTTGGAATTGGTTTGAAGGCTTAACCAATCCTTTTTATGCATAAATTGTTTACTGTCCTAAATTCTGCCATATTTGATAGTTTTGTAAGGGTTTGAGGGTCACAATGAAGAATTGACCCATTCCACTTTATGTATCCACTATTTCTTGTGGAAGGGGTTTATAAATTTTTATTATAACCTATTATAACAATTGGAGTGGAGGTATGGCCATGGGGATGTGATGGTGAAACCCTAGGGTGAAGAGTGGTGAGGAATTGTGTGTTGAGTAAGTGAATTTATGGTGCCATGTGTGGAGTTGAGTGAAACCATTGAATGAGTGGGTTTTTTAATAGTTTCTTGAGTTTATTCAGGTAATACAAAATGTGTTTGGACTATTTTTGGAATCTTGAAGTGATTTGAGGGGTGAGATTGAGAAAGCCCTAGTTTGTAGTCCTGAAACAGAGGGTTTTGTGTTTGAGAGTGTAAATGTTCATGACACTATCTAAAACCTTGAAAATATGTTGATTGGAATCCTTTAGTAAGATTTTTTTTTTTTTGAGGTTTGGTGATGTGTTTTTGAGGTAGTTGTTTTGTAAAAGTGGGCTAATTAGCTTAGTTTCATGCGTAGCAAGGTGCTAGTTGGTACAGTTGGTCCAAAGTACCTATACATGAGTTTTGGATATCTTGTATAAATTAAAAATGGGTGTCTAAATATGTAATTTTGGGGGAAATGTTTTTGGAATAACTTGGAGTTAAGTTGACAATACCCATTTAGTAGGGCTAGTAGGAATAAGCCTTATAGAGCAGTTCGGGTGTAATGAAGTTAGAACCCTGAGTTTGATGAGTGAAGAAACTTTTGTCAAGTTAATTTGAGTTTTTTGGGACCTTTGGATTTGTTGGATACACCTTTGGAGTTGGAATCCATAGTTGAGTGCATTGAGTGAAGCCTAGTGAAGGTTGAATATCAAACAAAGTGAATAGATTGTGAACCTAGTTTGGGAAAGGGGTTAATTATATCCCTCTAGAGTTGACCAGGACCAATATCCTCTACATCAATGGGGCACAAATTTTTTCTCATCATCAATCTTTACTCCAGATAAATTGTGTGTACCTTTATCCAATACAATCTTATGAGCTTGAGGCTTAACAGGTTCTAATGGATTTTGTTTAGGATCAATTTGATCTTTAGGTTCTTCTCTAGGGATCTATTTTGTTTTCCTATCAAGGTTTTCTCTGAAGACAAGACCCTCAACACTTGGTTTTGGTTCTTTGTAATTCAAGGCCTCAAGTGTGGCTAATTGTCTCAATAACCTATCTCTTTCAATCAAAGCATTGACAACTTCAAACTCCTTTTCTTTTTCTTTCTCTTTTCTCAACTCAATTTGTTTTTGGATTTCCTTTCTCAAAGTATCTACCTCTCCAAAACCTTCTTAGGGTCTTGTAAGGTTATTTTAGATCCAGAGGAATCATCTAGATCTATCAGATTTATATCTCCTTGTTCCTAAACTCTTTCAAATAATAAACAGTTTCTTCTGTAAGGCCCAAAGGAGGAGGTAAACCAGTGGTGCTTTCTCTTTATTGACTTTGACTTCTACTTTGACCTCTTCTCTTTTCAGAATATTGTACTTTTGTTACTTCCTTAGTCGGTTGTTGCATTTCCTCTTGAACGGATGTTTTAAATAATGAATCAAAAATTCCTATACTATCTAATTTAGAACCTTTAGAGGATGCTTCAAAACTTTCAGGAAAAAGATATAAAGAAGACTTAATGGCACTCATATGCTTTGGTATCCATGATGATGGAATATTGTTGGTTGTTGTATCTCTTCATGTCCATCTCTTCTTCTGAGTTTTTGGAATCTAACCCACCAATTTCTATTTCAGATGCTGGTTCATGTGACTTTTGGTAATATTTTCTTTACTCATAATGAAAGATCCTTTGAATTTTTTTTAATTTCTTCAAATATACGCATGCACTAGAACATAGACTTTAGAGTTGCCACCCAAATATGTTGGAATCCAAGAATACTGAGAGGGGAGGTGAATCAGTGTTCTACCGGAATGGAGAAATTTAACCTTATTAATACAACTCAACAACTAGTAAACTTAAAATTATATAACAATAAGAAATAGTGCAACCACAAAGATGAACACCATAACACCATATATTTATATGGGGAAATCCTCAAAGAGGAAAAACCATGGTGGGATTGGAGAACCACAATATCTATCCACTGATCACATGAATAAATATTACAATAAGGGGCCTACACATGCAGGAAGACACACTACCTAGAGCGCATTGCTCATCACAATGGAGTCACTAACTATAGAGAGGTTAACCACTCAAAATATTTAGACAACAATCTGGAAAGAAGAATTTCCTATGATAGCATCAAACATGCCAGATTACAGTTCCGGTTAAGCTCAATACCAGAGGTCTAAAACCTCTTACATAAACCCAAATCGATCACCTATGATTGACCAAATCCTCTGCGCGAATGATCATTACATTATTTGCTCCTTGTTTATACATATGTTATCTACAATAAGATCTTACATCACTTTTATACCATCTCAAGGCCTAACCAATTAGGTGGGCCACCCAAATGATAATTCAATAGATGCATTACATAATCCAGAAATAAAATTATAACACAAGTCGGCCTAAGGCCAAAAAAACATCATCCAATCAATAAAACATCTCAGAAGCGCATCAGAATGATCTACCAATGCATTTCATGAAACCGGTCCATAATATAGATAGCACTAGACCTAAAATAGATCCACACATGCCAAAGAAATAACACCAATCAGTCGAGGCACGAACACAATCACTATTAGCATCCTAAATCCCTTCTAGAAGTTTCACAAACACCACTTAGCATTACATCAAAGATCTTCAATAAAGCTCTGTCAATGAAACCCTTACTGAACCTACAAAGAAGGCTTACTAGAATATAAGATAGCATTCGATCATCAATTTAATACCAACTGATTGAAACATACTTCAAAAGCATATGAATCATTCATACAAACTTATTCCATCATTCAGATCATACTGGTGACAATCAATTGATAATATTCCCAATCCAATCCTTCTACCGGAAGCCGATAATAACCATAATAGCTAGTGTTGATTGTTGGAAACCAATAACACTGAGAGGGGGGGTGAATCAGTGTTATACCAGAATAAAATATTTTAGCCTTAACAAAACATTCATACACCAACTAGTATATCGGTATAAACAGAATTGAAAGAAGTAATGCAACCAACAAGCCAAACATAAAAATGAGAATCATAACACAGATTTATACGTGGAAAACCTTAATGAGTAAAAACCATGGTGGGATTTGTGGCCCAAAATATTAATCCATTGGCCATATGAAGAGATATTAAAATATATCATGGGTTTGCACTTGCGGGAAGGCTTATAGCCTAGAGCACATTGCTCAATCACAATAGGAGCCTCACTGACTAGATAACATACCAGACAACAATCTAGAGAATGGTGAACTGCTAGGATAACATCTTTTATGCTAGAATACAGTTCCAGTTTAAGCTTTGTCTGGTCTAGTGAAAACCCTAAACCTTTGTACCGGAATAACCCTTACAATGAATTCCTCACATACATAGTCTCTCAAAATGATTTCGCATCATATTAAATTTCCATGTCCATTACAATATATTCCTATCCTATCAAAATGATCTTAATTAATCTACCCTATATACCCTATACAAATCTATGCCTTATGTCAGCTTACAAGGATATATACAATATCATATTACATGTCAGCCATATAACATAAATGAATAAACATTAAAACAAGTTGCTGATGCCGGATCCAAGATGTGTCGGCCTCCAATACCGATGACCTTTACTATATCATGTCGTCCTGCATTATCGGTGACCACATAAATCTTCTATCCTACTGGTGTCGGTGCCAGTGTCGATGTAGAATCTGTGAAGTTCTTGTCAGTACACCATATGAAGCCGAAACCCAAAAACATGTTGCCATCAATGACAACATAGTGAAACCTAACCAATAGAGTGTCAATTGCCAACAATCTCCCCCTTTGGCATTGATGGCAACACTCATGTGAAAAATGGTCATGGTTTCAACTGCCGATTTCATCCCACCCTGCTCTTCCTGAGTTGAAGATGCAAAGTACTCCAATACTCCAAAATATCTATAACTCCCCCAAATGTATGCAACTCTATCATTCTTATTCACATGTATACTACTCCCCCTTTAACATCAATGCCCAAAAATTGTCAAAGAATAATAACTGTACACTAAATACCTCCAAAAATGTCTTACCGAAGCTTGACCAATTTCAAGATTTCTGAATAAGCTTTCTCAAGTAACTCCACATAAGTATCCCAACTAGTTTGTAATGTGTCAGAGATAGATACAAGTTCACTCAGTAAATATGCAAGTGATTCTTTCTCATTAACTTCTGCTAGTGTGGGATTTCCCAGCATATCCATGCATTCCTTCTTATGTACACAGAGTGAATCCAATCTTGGACTCACCAAACCTCTTAGACTTCTAGCTCTTCGAATGATTTTATCTCTTTCCTTTTCAAGAGCAGAAATTTGGTTCTCCAAAGTCAAAATTTCTCCATCAATTGATGTTGTCAGTGAAATTAATCCATCAAAAGAGTTAGCAATGCTAACAATTTTCTCCTGTACATCTTTTATCTTTTTATCTACATTTTGTGTAAGTATCTCAGTATTGTAACATACCATGTATATGTTAGTACAATGTTTCAAATAATTTTCAATCAGAATTAACTTCTCCTCAATATTTTTATTTTCCCTCTCAATGATTTTATCAAAAGCGACTCTCTTAGCCTGAGTAAACCTTTCAAGTGCTTGCTGGTTAGAGATTTGCTATAAGGATTGAAAGTCTTTTGATATGTGCTCAGTGATTACCTTAAGCTTACCAGAAGGGCTCACTTCATTTTCAATCTTACACTTCTGGACCAATCTGTGCAAAACAATTATGAATTGATCTATAATCCCTTTGTCTATGGTTCCCTCCTTCATCAGTTTATGAGAAACCATCATCATTAGTTCTATGGTACTCATCTCTGTGATGGTTTTATTTTCCACTAGAGAAGTGTCAATTGTCAATAATGATGTGTCAGCAACTGGTTCCTAACCGAATTCTGTGGTTTTCTCTGATGATTTATCCTTTGATACCTCCTCACTTGCACCGATGGCTTCACGACTTGGTGCAATCTATGCAACTACTGGTTCCTCTCTAGGAACAGTATCCTTAGCCTATACATTAGTATCCGGAGGACAATTGTCCTCAATGTTAGTATCCTGTACAATGTTCTCATCATTAACTGGTGTCTGTGTATTTGTTTGTATATTTAATGGTGGCTCAATTTCCACTATCTTGATATTGTTTAAAACTGAGGGTGGAGTACCCATGATCCCTTTACCCTTCCCTTCAATCGGTGTATCTACAGTCTCAGTTTTGGTCTCCGGTGATGTAAAGAATCCTTTGTGTTCTCCCAAAAATTTGATCCAAGACTTCTATGTTTCTTTTATTACTTAATTCATCCTTCCTAACATCAGGATATTTATTCTATGTTTTCTATTGAATAGCTTCCTATCTGTAGCCTCAATTGTCTTATTCATTTCATTTGGAGTTATGCTAACACATATAGCTAAAAGTTCTTGCATCTTAATGTGTTTGTCTTCTTGCATTGTAGATAACCTTCTAGCATCCAACATGTTATATAACTCTATCAGTATTTGATTTTATATCTCTATTAATGACTTTTTATAGATATCCAAATACAATATAATTGCTTCCTCTACCTCTCTCTATTCATCAACTTATAATGTATCATAATAAGACTTAACATTTTTCAGCATCCCATCCTTAGTAATTTCATCAACAATTTCAGCACAAGTCATAGGTGGTATAATATTACTAGCCTCTAGTGCCAAATCAATGTCACTCTTCTTCCTTCTTCTAGAAGTATCGGATGCAACTGTTGATGTGGCCTTAGGTGTCTTCTTTTGTGCCGATAACTTGATGGTGACCTTCCTAACCAGTTGTTTCTTTGCTTCCACTTTAGGTTCTTCTGATTTCTTCCTCACAACCCTTTTCAAAGCTAATGGTTTATTATCTTCAGACTTAGAATCTACAGTCACAAGTTCAATGTGAACTACCAGATCCTTCCTTGTTCTTCCTTTCTTCGTGATAGCATCAATGAGTGACTTAATGTCCTTTGAAACCTCCTGTACAAACTTACTTGTCTTTCCTTCTTTTTTTTCCCTTTTCTTTCGGTTGAACTTAGTTTCAACCTCAAGAGTCTTTTGCAGCAGTTCCATAGGGCTTCTTTGCCTCATCTATTTATGCATCTAGTATAATTTTTGCATATGCATCTACCTCATAGCCCATTTTTGCTATCCAAATCTTTTGGGGCTTAACTGCCTCCATGAGGGTCTCATCTTTCTTAACCATGAAGCATATGTTGGTAGAGTATTTCTCTACTATATGCTCAAGTACTCTTATTCTAGACCTCATATATTTTTGAAAAGCTTTAAAGTAACCCCATACCTTATCATCTCTTAGACTTCCCAATGAAGCAATTGATTTCTTTAGTTGTCTTCCTACTAGGATGTCAAAAACCCATTGCTTCCAACCAAAACTAGGAGTATCATTCAAAAAGTATAGCATTAAGAAAACTAATAGGTTTCCATACTAGAAGGTGCCCTTCTTCTCACCTTTAATTTTCCCTAAGTTGTTCAATAATTCTTCAAGCATCCAACCACAAAGATCTAACCTAATATTATCCCTTATCATCCTATATGCAGCCAAAATACATGAACTAGAAACTAAATTTAGTTGGTTAGACTGAGTTACCTTGTATCCTATAACCATGCTGCCAAACTTGATGTCGATGTTAGTGACAATGCTCACCTTCATTGAACTCTTGTCTGATGTGTCACCAATGATCTTCCTCATGAAGTCGTTAGACACTTTCTTATCTGGATGTTGCCCTGTTGATGAAAAGAAAGTAATTTCCCAGATGGCTTCCTTAGTAATTTTATAGGGTTTGTCCAGCCATATGAATTCCCCATGTACTCTACTTAGTACATATCTAACTATTTCATCCCCGAACTTTGGAATATCTAGAATATTTGTGAACCCTAGATCTTTGATGTGTTGATATGCCAATTTGATCTTACCAGATTCTCCCATGAGTTCATTCATATACATCCCTTTGATCTCTAAAGTACCCAAGTCCTCTATATGACAACAGATGTATGCCCTAATATCCTCTACATATACCATTCCCTTCGGAACGTGATAAAACACTCCAATCGAATCTTCCTTGATAGCCACATGTGGATACCACTTGAAAATTGGCCTAGGGCAGTCCTTAACCTCTACTACAGTTGATTTGCAATGAAAATAGGAATAGAAGATGATCCTGCTTCTATGATTCAAAAAAATACCTTTAGATCTCTATCGGTGAAAACTTTCAACAAATCCTTCCAAACACCAGTGTGATCGCTCAAGAAGGAATCTGATTGCCTCTGAATAACCTCTGATCGCACTAAGTCACTCTGAATTGCTCTAAAATCACTCTGAATGCTGGGTGAATAATAATGAAGTGTACTCAACCTTTTATCCACCAAGATAAAACCCTAATCTTCCATTGACATAAATGAATGCCGATGAGAGATACCGGATCTCACTCTGAACATATCAATGCTGGATAATCCTTTCCAATATCTGGAACATCTTCCAAAATCTCTTGTAGGGGTATATGCATCATCTTCCATGAAATTTTCCTACCCCTAAAGCATCTGCCTTAGTTACCAAATGAGCTCACTACCTGTGCAGGATCAACTTCTTTTGTCAGATAGGTAACCGGTACATTCCCATCTAATGATTATTCTTCAGTCTTCCTAACCCATCTCTGATTGTGATCATACTGGAATTCATTAACCTTGTCTTTTCCTTTTTCATTTGATCCTCCATTACTAACCGCTAGATTTTTGCTTCTATAGAACTTAGCAATATGACTAATTTCATTGCATGCATAACATGTAACATTATTCTTTTGAATTGCCTTGCTAAAACCGGTGAAATTGCTTGACCTGCACTGATTAGCCATATGTCCAAATTTTCCACAAGCATAGCATTTTACATTAATTTTGTAGCCTTTTGTCTTATGATCGATTTTATCGCATTTAGAACATTTACCAAGAGCAGAATCAGGGTTCTGATTTTCTCTGTTTCTATGTTGCCTAGCCATGTGTCCAAATCTAATACAAACAAAACATATACCATTGAATTTATAAGCATTGAATTGCCTTACGAGTGCCTTATGGTTTTGATCTTCATTAACAGTACCGGAAATCTGTCCTTGTTCAAATCCAAGTCCACTGGAATCTCTAATCTGCCTCTGTCTCTTCAGTAACTCATCAAGTTGTCCTGAGTTGATCTTGATTTTTTCTTTGTACTCACTTGCAATAGTTAAATCATCTCTTAGTATTATCATTTGTCCCTCAAGGTCTTTCTCATTGCTCTGAGATTGTACCAAATCAATTCTCAACATATAATTTTCATGAACCAACCTACCACATTCTTCAAATTTGTTCTTCAAGGATACCGCAAGATTTTCTTCCTTTTTCTTTCTGTCCTCAATTTCTTTAGACATCCTCATAGTTATAACCTACATTTCATTCTTCATAACCATGTTCTCTTGACTCAATTTCTGATATTGTTCCTTAAGTGCATTTTTCTCTTCATCATCCCAATTTTGCAAAAGTTCCTTCCTCCTAGCTTGAATAGATGATAGCCTCTCTTGTAGGACAAGAATAAATTCTTTAGCATAATTCAACTCATCTTGTAGCTTTAAGTTCTTCAATCTTTCAGCATCATAATCTTCAAGTGCCATCTCAACCTGCTTCTCCAAAGCCATATTCAATGATTTTGGTTTTAGGATCTTCCTCAAGCTGTTAAACTTCCTCTGAGGCATAAGGATTTGATACCAATTGTTGTAAACCAATAAAACTGAGAGGGGGGGGGGGGGGGGGTGAATCAGTGTTATACCGAAATAAAAGATTTTAGCCTTAACAAAACATTCATACACCAACTAGTATACCGATATAAATAGAATTGAAAGAAGTAATGTAACCAATAAGCCAAACATATAAATGAGAATCATAACACATAGATTTATACGTGGAAAACATCAATAAGGAAAAACCACAGTGGGATTTGCGACCCACAGTATCATTCCACTGGCCATATGAAGAGATATTATAATATATGATGGTCCTACACTTGTAGGAAGCCTTACAACCTAGAGCACACTGCTCAATCACAATAGGAGCCTCACTAACTACATAACATACTAGACAACAATTCGGAGAATGGTGAACTACTAGGATAGCATCTTTTATGCCAGAATACAGTTCTGGTTTAAGCTTTATCTGTTCCAATCAAAACCCTAAACCTTTGTACCGAAATAACCCCTGCAATGAATTCCTCACATACATAGTCTCTCAGAATGATTTTGCATCATATTACATTTCCATGTCCATTACATTATATTCCTATCCTATCAAAATGATCTTAATCAATCTGCCCTATATACCCTATACAAATTTATGCCTTATGTCAGCTTACAAGGACATATACAATATCAGATTACATGTCGACCATAGAACATAAATGAATAAACATTTAAATAAGTTGTCGATGCTGGATCCAAGATGTATTGGCCTCCAATACCGATGACCTTTACTATACCATGTCGGCCTGCATTGTTAGTGAACACATAAATCTTCTATCATGTTGGTGTTGGTGCCGGTGTCGATGTAGAATCTATGAAGTGCCTGTCGGTATACCATATGAAGCTAGAACCCAAAGTCACGTTGCCATCAATGACAACATAGAGAAACCTAACCAATAGAGTATCTATTGCCAAAATTGACATCAATGAAAAAACATCAATGCAACACATAATTAGTTCCTTCATATTGCCAACAATCTCCCCCTTTGGCATTGATGGCAACACTAGATGTGAAAAACATCCAAGTGCCAAGAAATGCCAAACAAGTCTCCCCCTATGGAAGACAACCAACAATCTCTCATAAAATGATATAGAAATGAAGCTCTAAACCAAATATCTATGTACCAATTAACCATCCATAGACCCAAACCAAACTCCCCCAATGGGATACAACCAATCTGAAATTTTATTTCTCCTCCTTGTGCCAACAATCTCCCTCATAGACTGATATCTCATTAAGATCTATTTTTCACATATATATATCTCTCCCCCTTTGAAATCAATGCCAAAAATCTGACATAAACACCCAAAGAAAAAACATAGAGCCTCTGGACCACATAGTTGACTATTCCCCGTGAGTAGTAGTACTTACTCATTGATTCAGAATGAATAGAACCTCTGTAAATGCATACTGGATTGATGCGCATCTGCATCATTCAAGTTTCTCCCGGAGGGGCAAAAACTCCCAATCTGTCTCACAAATGCTCAAATGATTCCTCAAACCAATCTGACTTCATTTCCTTCTCCATTAGAAAATTATACTTGATAGAAATTTGCTTAGTCCTGGAGTGAAATATCGGATTATTTGATTTGTCAATAGCTGCAGAGTTATCACAGTGAATAACTACCAGTTCATTGCAATCTACCCTTATATCCTTCAACATTTGCTTCATCCATAGAACTAGTGTATAGTTAGTAGCAACATACTCAGCTTCAGAAGTACATGACTGCTTCTTGCTGATCCATGACACCAACTTTTTCTCAAGAAAGAATGCTCCACTGGATGAGCCTATCTGGTTATCAATATCACCTGCCCAATCTGCATCTGAATATTATCATAGTGTTAAGTCTTCATAAACCAAAAACCATACCAGAAAAACCTTGAAAATATCTGAAAATCCTAGCTATCGGAGCAAGGATTCAACATAATCAATTCCTTCCTTCTGAGAATATCCTTTGCAGACCAATCTAGCCTAGTTCCAAAAAAATCCAAGTCCATGTATTGTCCTTTTCTAACTGATCCAATTTCTCTTCCATAGTTTATATCCAACATTCATCTTTACAAGCTTCAATTACTGACGTCGGTTCAACTTGAGAAATTAAACATACCACATCAGCTGCCAACCATCTTCTTGTCCTTACATACCTAGGAGCCTGCTGACTTTCTGTTTCTCTGCTCTAATCTTTAGTTACTATTGGATTTTATGATACTGTTGGGGTAACTGGTTCAACATTCTATTCCGGTACAGGTGCTACCGGTTCAGTTATGATTATCTCCACTGTCAATTCTCATTTATAAGTTTTGATTAACAATCTTCATAATTCTCCGTAGTCTTTTGTTATAACATCTATATGTTTTGCTTTTATTAGAATAACCAAGAAATATCCCTTCATCATATCTAGGATCAAAATTCTAATTCACTATTAAGGATTCTGAAATACTTAAGTGTAGATGTATGACCAGATCATAACTCATAAAGTGACTTACTGGTAAACCAAACCAGATCCAAGATCCAAAAAATCTTCATTATTTAACCTTCAAACTGACTTCTCCAAAGATCTAAAATAGGCTTTCAGACCACTACTAGGGGCAATGCAAGATCTGTCATCAATTTTACTCCCCTTAAGGCAAATGCCTTAGTTCCTAGATGAGTTTCCCGCCGGTGTAGGAACATTATGCTCTGTTAGTTGAGTAACCGGGGTATATCCTTCAACCAAATGAACATTTGGGGCAATTGATTCTGTCGGTTGAGCCTCAAACTTCATAATCCACTTCTTCTCATGCTCCTTTCAAATGTCATCAACCTTCTTCTTTCCTTTTTCATTAGATTTATCACTTCCTGCCCATCGGTTCTTGCTTCTGCAAAATTTACCAATATGTCCTACTTTGTTGCATGCATAACAAGTGATATTATTCTTTTGAATTGTCTTACTATAACCTAGACCATTCCTTGACCTTCATTGATTAGCCATATGTCCAAACTTTCCACATGCATGACATTTCACATTTATTCTATAATCTTTTGTCTTATGACCATACCTTTTACAATTTGAACATTGACCAGGAACTGCATTGTTATCCTGATTTGCTCTATTTCTACAATGTCTTTCCATATGACCAAATTTATTGCAAACAAAACATCTACCATTGAATTTACGTGCATTCGGTTGCCTTATCGGTGAACACTAATTCCAGTTGACCTTCTGATCATTCTTCATATTGGATGTCTGATCTACATTTGCAGTACTGAAGCTCTGACCTTGTTCAAATCCAAGTCCTCTAGTGTCTCCCTTGTGCCTTTGATCCTTCAATAGCTCATCAAGTTTAGCAGAACTAACCTTGAACTTATATTTGTATTCATTTTTAGCATCTAGATTCCTCTTAGGATTGTCACCATTCCTTCCAACTATTGCTCATTGTTTTGTGATTGCACCAATTTAGTTTTCAACATATCATTCTCATGCACCAACCTTATGCATTCCTCAGATTTGTCTTTCAGAGATATAGCAAGATTTTCTTCATTCTTCTTCCGATCTTCAATCTCCTTGCACATCCTCGTATTTAGGGCTTGCATTTCATTCTTCATCACACTATTCTCCTAACTCAATTTTTGACATTGTTCCTTAAGGGCATCCTTCTCTTCATCATCTTGATTTTGGATAAGTTCCTTCCTTTTAGTTGGAGAATTAGATAGCTTTTCTTGTAGAGTGATGATGAATTCTTTTGCAAATCTAAGTTCATATTCCAACTTCATATTATTAAATTTTTCAACTTCAAAATATTCGAGAGAAACTTGAAGTTGCTGCCTCAAACACATCTCCATGGATTCCAGTTTCAGGATCTTCATCAAGCGGTTAGGCTTTTGTGAAAAGAGGACCAAGCTCTGATACCAATTGTTGGAATCTAATAACACTGAGAGTGGGGGATGAATTAGTGTTCTATTGGAATGGATAAATTTAACCTTATTAATACAAAAAATGAACAACCGGTAAACATAAAATCATTGACAACTTCAGACTCCTTTTCTTTTTCTTTCTCTTTTCTCAACTCAATTTGTTTTTGGATTTCCTTTCTCAAAGTATCTACCTCTCCAAAACCTTCTTCAGGGTCTAGTAAGGTTATTTCAGATCCAGGGGAATCGTCTAGATCTATTAGATTTATATCTCCTTGTTCCTAAACTCTTTCAAATAATAAAGTAGTTTCTTTTGTAAGGCCCAAAGGAGGAGGTAAACTAGTGGTGCTTTCTCTTTAGTGACTTTGACTTCTACTCCAACCTCTTTTCTTTTTAGAATATTGTACTTGTGTTACTTCCTTAGTCATTTGTTGCATTTCCTCTTGAACAGATGTTTTAAATAATGAATCAAAAATTCCCATACTATCTGATTCAGAACCCTTAGAGGATGCTTTAGAAGTTTTAGCAACATGATATAAAGAAGACTAATTGCACTCGCATGATTTAGTATCCACGATGAGGGAATATTGTTGGTTGTTGCATCTCTTCGTATCCAACTCTTCTTCTGAGTTTTTGGAAGCTCACCCACCAATTTCTATTTTGGATGCTGCTTCATGTGACTTTTGGTAATCTTTTCTTTACTCATAATGAAAGATCATTTGAATTTTTTTTAATTTCTTCAAATTTACACATTCACTAGAACATAGAATTAAGAGTTTCCACCCAAATATGTTGGAATCCAAGAATACTCAGAGGGGAATTGAATTAGTGTTCTACCAAAATGGAGGAATTTAACCTTATTCATACAACAACTCAACAACCAATAAACATAAAAGCATATAACAATAAGCAATAGTGCAACCACAAAGATGAACACCATAACACCATATATTTATACGTGTAAAACCTCAAAGAGTAAAAAACATGGTTGGATTAGAGACCCACAATATTTATCCACTGATTAGATGAATAAATATTATAATAAGAGGCTTGCACATGCAGGAAGGCACACTACCTAGAGTGCATTTCTCATCATAATGGAGTCTCACTTGTTGGCATTTTGATGATGTTTTTATTGTCATTGATGGGCACACACTTTCTTGATGATGGACACACACTTTCTTGATGTATGAGTGATAACTCAACCGGTAATTGTTCCAACTGGTATTGTGCATTATTGTGTATGTATAGTCTTTAGACTATCAGTATTTTGCATAAGATGTTTACCTGTCATAGATTGGCTGAAGAGATCAAGTGGTATGGAGACCCCAAGCAGTTCGAGGAGATCAAGTGATACGAAGGAACCAAGCAGTATTTAACTTTTGATCGGAACACTTCAATCTACTAGTCTTCATTTTTGTCAACTGGTAATTGGTATATTGTATTAACTGGTATTACTCTGTGATGAGTTACCAATCGATATTTCTATAATGTGTGATGAGTTATCATCCATGGACACTTTGGCGGTGATTTTGTGTCGTGTTACCAAATATGTCTAGATGCACTGAACCTAGGAACTTGTAGTCTAATCCTATTGGACCAACATGAAATTAGTTTCCTTTATAAGGACATCATGTCTAGGGTTTGCAAGACAGAGATATGTGTGAGATGTGTGATTGAAAAAGGTTATGTGTGATCATTGAAGAGAAGATTAGGTCTGTGTGAAGAGTTAGAGTGTGGAGATATTGAATACTGAAGTAATGCTGAAATGCATTAATAATGAGCTATCAAGGATCTAACCAAGCATACTGTGCTAGTATCTAGATCACTCACTTGTTGATTACTAATATCTTCGACAAGTCTGAAACCCTTAACCGGATAGGCCTAGAAAAGCCTTTGTAAATCCTCTAACAAGGTGGTTCACAACTATGGATTTGAAATCCTCTAACAAGGTAGTCTTTAACAGGTTTTATCTCCTAACAAAGATCTAGATTCCTAATAGGATCTGTTCTAGTGAAGAACATTGTATGACCTTAACCAGTCTGGTTTCTATTCTGCAGATAGTTACTTGTGAGTTTCTTCTCACCGTGGTTTTTCCCATTTGGATTTTGACATCAAATATCTTGTGTTATGGTGATTGTGCTTTTGTGGGTTAACGTTTTATTTGCTACTTGGTTTGCATTTATCTTAACTGGTTTATTAGTGAATCTGCTTCACCGATTATCTGCTAAACTATTTAGAAGTTTGAGTACAATATTTTTTGGTATACTAATTCACCCCCCCTCTTAGTATTCATCAATTGGTATCAGAGCCAACATTTCTATAAGTCTAATCACTTGGAAGGAGATATGGGGGAATACAAGGTGAGGGAACTTACTCATCATCTCACTTAGATTGAGAGAGCCTATGATGAACTCAAAGTCAAGTATAAAGCCTTTAAGGCCAAAAGAAGAGAGCATGCTAAGAAATTGATGGAACTTACTGAAAATAGCTCTTCTAATGAAGCAGATATGGATGCCCTAGTTGAAGAATTTGAAAAATTGAATGAATCTAAAGCCAACCTGAGAAAGGAGTTGAAAGGACTGACTATCAAAATGTGTCAAGAGCTTGAGAACAGAAGGAAAGTTGAAGATCTTGTAAAAGACAAAGATCATAAGATCTCCAAGCTGAAGCAAGAAATCAATGCCCTTACCACTCATCTCCAAGAGAGTAAAGTGGAAAAAGTAGAAATGCAAGGTGAACTAAACATGGCTATTTCTGAGAATGCAACCTTGATGGAATCCAATGCTACTATTTCCAAGGAACTTACTGAGTCAAAGGAGATACTTGCCAAATTCAATCAGAGTACTGCTAAGCTAGAACAAAAGCTAGAATTGACAAAATCGGTAAAGAATACCATTGGACTTCGTTTCTCTGGGTATGAGGAAGGTGAGACCTCTAGAATAAAAGATGAAGCATCAAAGAAGCAACCAACATCCAAGGATAAAGGTAAGTACAAGTTTAAACCTATTTGATTTAATTGTCTCAAAGAAGGACATACTGCTAATGTGTGTAGAAGCAAGGCCTACAACAATTTTCCTTCTTTTTTAAACAATAAGCCTAGATCCAATAGATTCAATGGAAACTGTTATGCATGCAACAAGTTTGGGCATAGAGCATTTGAATGTAGGTCTATTTTGTGCAACACTGGGAGATACCCTCCAAGGACTCAAGGAGTTATCCCAAAACCTTCTGTGAACCGAAATCCCAACCAGTACAATACCTATGACCATCGGTCAGGTGGTTATCAAGTGGCAACTGGTTGGAGAGCAACCTATTTGATCTATCATGGTAGCAGTCACACTACTGCAACATGCAAAAGGAAGAATGGTAGTATGAATAATGGACCATGGAGAACACTTGGAATGGTATGCTATCATTGCAACAAACTGGGACACACTGCCAGAACTTGCAGATTGAGAAAGAACCTATTATATGATATACTGATCACTCCAGAAGGGAAGATTGATGTTGAAACTGTTCAAATGGAAATGAATAAAGCTTGGAAAAAGAAACCAGAAGTGTCAAAGGATGAACCAGTTTTTGCACCTAGTGTGGAAGTCTCTGAACCAACAAATCGAGCTTCAGAAAAGCTTAGGGGGAACATATCGGTGAAATGTTTTGAACCCCTGGTTTATATTGGTAAAGACCTTAACCGATATATGTTACATGTCAACCGACAGAAGATTAGAAGTGATAAAAGGAAAAATTAGGGTTTGTTCCCTAACGGTGATGCATTTATTATGGTAGGTGAAAGTTTGTTTAAAAGGGATTTTCATCATCATTATCACTTATCAGTTTTCGAGAGAAGAATTTTCAAGAGCAAAGTGACAAAGAGCGATTTGTCTAGCAATTCAATGTGAATTCAAAAATCTTGCAGAGGAATCCATAGATCTTTTTCAATCTATCAGTGAAGAAGACTAAGCGGTAATCGAGCAACCGAAGTGGTGTATTGTGGGCGACATTGGAAAAACCAAAATTTTAGATTGTGAAGGTATTTCTCGAATTTCTTTTTTATCATGGCTTCTGCATCGCACTCTAGTTCTAGTGCACCTATAGATTCAGTTGAATTTCTTCAAAAGAAAGAAAAATATAATGCCCTATCTCAAATACCCGTCAGAGTTATTGTTGAGGAAGATATTTCAGGGTATATTGACTATAAATTGGAAGACCTAGGATCCCTAGCGATTCATTCCCAGCTAAGTCTGTTATGTGGGGATGATAAGAAGATCAAACCTGAGTATAATGTCCTTGAGAAGATGAAACTGCACAATATGGTGTACTTTCTAGAAGAGTTCACTGAAGAACATATCTGCATCATCCTCAACAGAGTACATGGTGATAAGATGTATCTCAAGCAGACGCATGACATTACACCAAAAGCAATTCATGTCATCACTGGTTTCTGCAATATTGGAGAGGTACCAGCTCTAAGGAAGGTCACCAATGGTTCTGTGAGTGACCAATGGGTGATGACCGTCAACACCATAAAAAATGATCTGGTGAAATATGCTTGCATGGTGATTGGTTATTGGATATTCTATGCCAGCAAAATGAACTATGTCCCTACTACTGTGGTGAATGTCACTTACAAAATGATCAAGGAAGACACTACATTTGAACTATGTAGCTTTCTATAGAAGCAATTGCTACTAAACCTAAATTCCATCAAATAGGACAATGCTCTAAGGTTCAGGTTTGGACAACTTCTGGTCAGTTTATTCTTCTACTTTCAAGGTTATTTCCCTAGAGTAGGTGATGTGCAATGGTCTGCTGACCTACAAGTTTCCAGGCAAATCAAGGAAAGTCTACAAGTAGTGGGAACTAGATATCCTGAGGTTTTGAACAAGTATTTTAATGAATTCAAGCAGAAAATGAACCAAAGGATGAGGATATTTGATGATATTATGAAGGAATATAAAGATGACATCTGGTTCACAATAAAGGTAGATGAATGCATAATGGAAGTAGTGAAACTGAGAAAGGAAGCAGTTGAACCTATGGGTTATGAAGTGGTGAATGACCTATTGATCAGGTATGCCTCTACCCTACTTGCCTCCCCACTGGATACTAAGAAAAAGAGAACCGGTACCTACTTGGAGAGGGTCACACCGGTTGAAGACCCAAAATAGAAAAAGGGCAAAGCAGTGTCATCGATATTTGCACCAGTTACCTCTGCTAGTCTGAAAGTGACCAAGTGGTCACTAGCTAAGAAGAAACTTGAGGTTGTTCCAGCCAAAGTCTTTGAGAGGAAGTGGAAAACCAAAACCAGCTCACCGGAATCAGAGGACACTAAACCAAAAATTCAAACAAAGAAGACAAGACAATTGAGCAAGAAGGCAAAATCTGCCGATAATGTTATTGCAACTTTAGCACTGGTAAATATAGATATTTCCTCTTATAAGCCAATGACATATTGTCAGAGGACTATAAATAATATTAAGAGGAAAGTACTTGATGATTTAAAGGAGTATTTTGATGATTTTAGTGAGAAAGAAGAAGTAGAGCAGGAAGTCATCAAATATTTATGTGTTAATGACCGCTTGCTGTCAGAAATCAGATCGGTTACAATAGATTCTTTGTACAATTCTTTAGATAAAAAATGGCGCATTGCCATTGAGAAAGAAAAGGAGATCAGGGAGAAATTTTTTGCATAATACTTTCCTGATGCTTCTAATTCAGAATTATTTGAGATAATGGATAAGAACAAAGGCCTCTTCTAAGGATGGTCACCAATGGTTCTGTGAGTGACCAATGGGTGATGACCGTCAACACCATAAAAAATGATCTGGTGAAATATGCTTGCATGGTGATTGGTTATTGGATATTCTATGCCAGCAGAATGAACTATGTCCCTACTACTGTGGTGAATGTCACTTACAAAATGATCAAGGAAGACACTACATTTGAACTATGTAGCTTTCTATAGAAGCAATTGCTACTAAACCTAAATTCCATCAAATAGGACAATGCTCTAAGGTTCAGGTTTGGACAACTTCTGGTCAGTTTATTCTTCTACTTTCAAGGTTATTTCCCTAGAGTAGGTGATGTGCAATGGTCTGCTGACCTACAAGTTTCCAGGCAAATCAAGGAAAGTCTACAAGTAGTGGGAACTGGATATCCTGAGGTTTTGAACAAGTATTTTAATGAATTCAAGCAGAAAATGAACCAAAGGATGAGGATATTTGATGATATTATGAAGGAATATAAAGATGACATCTGGTTCACAATAAAGGTAGATGAATGCATAATGGAAGTAGTGAAACTGAGAAAGGAAGCAGTTGAACCTATGGGTTATGAAGTGGTGAATGACCTATTGATCAGGTATGCCTCTATCCTACTTGCCTCCCCACTGGATGCTAAGAAAAAGAGAACCGGTACCTACTTGGAGAGGGTCACACCGGTTGAAGACCCAAAATAGAAAAAGGGCAAAGCAGTGCCATCGATATTTGCACCAGTTACCTCTGCTAGTCCGAAAGTGACCAAGTGGTCACTAGCTAAGAAGAAACTTGAGGTTGTTCCAGCCAAAGTCTTTGAGAGGAAGCGGAAAACCAAAACCAGCTCACCGGAATCAGAGGACACTAAACCAAAAATTCAAACAAAGAAGACAAGACAATTGAGCAAGAAGGCAAAATCTACCGATAATGTTATTGCAACTTTAGCACTGGTAAATATAGATATTTCCTCTTATAAGCCAATGACATATTGTCAGAGGACTATAAATAATATTAAGAGGAAAGTACTTGATGATTTAAAGGAGTATTTTGATGATTTTAGTGAGAAAGAAGAAGTAGAGCAGGAAGTCATCAAATATTTATGTGTTAATGACCGCTTGCTGTCAGAAATCAGATCGGTTACAATAGATTCTTTGTACAATTCTTTAGATAAAAAATGGCGCATTGCCATTGAGAAAGAAAAGGAGATCAGGGAGAAAATTTTTGCATAATACTTTCCTGATGCTTCTAATTCAGAATTATTTGAGATAATGGATAAGAACAAAGGCCTCTTCTTCATGAGAAGGAGAAGACTCAGACTACTAGAAGGTAGAGCTTCTGAAGTGGAAAAGGACACACATTTACATGCTAAAGCTACTGTCAGGTTACACCAAGTATCTGCAGCCAATAAGAAGGCTGAACAAAAACCTGACCTATCCTCAGGCAAACCGGATGAGGCATTTGATAGTGAAGGGGAAAGAGTGACAAAGAAAATTGATACTATTGATGTGGATGCATTAGATGTTGAGGATGTCACTCCAGACAAAGAGAAAGAGAAACATGATAAAGAAAAAGTAGAGAAGGAGAAACAAGACAAGGAAAAAGTTGAAAAAGAAAAGCAGGACAAAGAACAAATGAAGAAAGTGCAAGAAGAAAAAGCAAGGTAGGTTAAAAGAGGAAGAAAAAAAGAAAGAAGAGGAGAAAAAGAAAGAAGAGGAGAAGAGGAAAGAAGAGGAGAAGAGGAAAGAAGAGGAGAAAAGAAAAGAAGAGGAGAAGAGGAAAGAAGAGGAGAAGAGAAAAGAAGAGGAGAAGAGGAAAGAAGAGGAGAAAAAGAAGGAGGAAGAGAAGAAAAAGCAGGAAGAGGACAAGAAGAAGGAAGAAATGGAGAAGAAGAGAGAGGAGCAAAAGAACAAAGAAGAGGAAAAGAAAAGAGCAGAAGAGGAGAAGGAAGCAGAGAAGACCAAACAAGCGAAGACTCCTAAGACAACCAGTGGTCAAGCCAAACAGGTTGACACCACCAGTCCTATTGATCTTCAATCTGCAGATGAGTCTGAGCTACTTCAAAGCATGAAACTTGCACAAAAGAGACTGGAAGCATTGCAGAGGAAGAAGGAACATGATGTCATTCAAACCACGGTTGACACCCTTACCAATCTGATTCCTAATACCAACCTCCCCAGTACCGATTCCTCTTTGTCCAAGCTTAAACTTCTTTGTACTATAGTGGAGGACGAGGTACAATTCTTGGAAGATGTTGTTGAAGCCATTACCAAGAAGAATCATGAAAAGGAACTCAACATTGCCTTAGTCAAGAAACTAAATGAGCTTTGGTCACAACTACTAAAACAATAGAAGTATATCAGTGTTGCTATGGATGAGGGCAAATTACTTTGGAGTAAAATCTGCCAACCCCATCTATTTTGTGATGATGTGCTTAAACAAAAAGATGAACTCCAATCGGAGTTCCAGGCATACATCAACACCTTCAAGATGCCATATGATTCATTCACTACATATGGGAAAATGGTTCATCATTATCAGCTTCAGAATACCAGGATGGACTTAGAGATCAACAACTAGACTAGAGATTTGTAGGAGCTTCAACTGGTCTTATTGCCAAGACTGCAGATTCTTCGGAAATGTTTTCTCAATCTAGAAGCTATCAGTGTAACTCAAGAGATGAGTGCCATTGATGCTATGGAAGAACTGGTATTCCAGATGCAGACTGAAAGTGAGGTTTCTACCTCAATACTTGAGTCATGGACATTGGCCATGAAAACTTTTATGAAGGACTTTAAATTAGTTTTTGATAAGTTTCATTCCTTATTGTCATGATAATTTACTCTATTTTTATTTATAAGGAAACAAGGGTTATTCTGCATTACTTTGTCATTGTTGTCAAAGGGGGAGTAGTGTACATTGAAATTTTGGTGAATGTTACCATTTCATGTATACTTTCATGTTACCACTTTGGGGAATCGTGTACATTGTAATTTCTGCAAAAGGGATAGTGTATATGCTTAGGGGGAGTAATTTTGATTATGGCAATTTTTGTTGTAAAAACACTTAGATGTCAAAATTTTCCTAAGTGTTGCCATCAATTCCAAAGGGGGAGATTGTTGGCATTTTGATAATGTTTTGATTGTCATTGATGGGCACACACTTTCTTGATGTATGAGTTATGACTCAACTGGTAATTGTTTCAACCAGTATTGTGTATTATTGTGTATGTATAGTCTTTAAACTATTAGTATTTTGCAAAAGATGTTTACTGATCACAAATTGACTAAAGAGCTCAAGCGGTATGGAGATCCCAAGTGGTTCAAGGAGATCAAGTGGTACGAAGGAACCAAGTGGTATTAAATTTTGATCGGAACACTTCGATCTACCAGACATCATTTTTGTCAACCAGTAATTGGTATATTGTATTAACCGGTATTACTCTGTGATGAGTTACCAACTAGTATTTATGTAATGTGTGATGAGTTATCATCCACCGACACTTTGGCGGCGATTTTGTGCCATGTTACCAAATGTGTAATCCTAGGAACTTGTAGTCTAATCCTATTGGACTGACATGAAATCAGTTTCCTTTATAAGGACATCATGTCTAGGGTTTGCAAGACAGAGATATGTGTGAGATGTGTGATTGAAAAAGGTTATGTGTGATCATTGAAGAGCAGATTAGGTCTGTGTGAAGAGTTAGAGTGTGGAGATATTGAAGACTAAAGTAATGTTGAAATGCATTAATAATGAGCTATCAAGGATCTAACCAAGCATACTGTGCTAGTATCTAGATCACTCACTTGTTGATTACTAATATCTTCGACAAGTCTGAAACCTTTAACCAGGTAGGCCTAGCAAAGCCTTTGTAAATCCTCTAACAAGGTGGTTCACAATTGTGGATATGAAATCCTCTAACAAGGTAGTCTTTAACAAGACTTATCTCCTAACAGAGATCTAGATTCCTAACAGGATCTGTTCTAGTGAAGAACATTGTATGACCTTAACCGATCTGACCTTAACCGGTCTGGTTTCTATTCTGTAGATAGTTACTTGTGAGTTTTTTCTCACCATATTTTTTCCCATTTGGGTTTCCACATCAAATATATTGTGTTATTGTGATTGTGCTTTTGTGGGTGAATGCTTTATTTTCTATTTGATTTGCATTTATCTTAACCGGTTTATTAGTGAATCTATTGCACCGGTTATCTGCTAAACTGTTTAGAAGTTTGAGTAGAGTATTTTTTGGTATACTAATTCACCCCCCCTCTTAGTATTCATCATCACTAAATATAGAGAGGTTAACCACCTCAAAATATTTGGACAATAATCCATAAAGAAGAACTGCCTATGATAGCATCAAACATGATAGATTACAGTACCGGTTAAGCTCAATACTGGAGGTCTAGAACCTCTTACATAAAACCAACTCGAGCACCTATGATTGACCAAATCCTCTACATAAATGATCATTACACTATTCACTCCTTTCATATACATATGTTATCTACAATGACATCTTATATCACTTTTATACCAACCTGAGACCTAACCAATTAGGTCAACCACTCAAATGATAATTCAATAGATCCATTACATAATCCAGAAATAAAATCATAACACATGTTGGCCTAAGGCCAAAAAAACATCATTCAATCAATAAAACATCCCGGAAGCGCATCAGAATGATCCACCAACACGTTTCATGAAACCAGTCTATAACCTAGATAGTACCAGACCTAAATTAGATCCACACATGCCAAAGAAATGCCACCAATCAGTAAAGGAATGAACACAATCACCATTAGCATCCTAAATCCCTTCTAGAAGCTAAACCAACACCACTTAGCATTACATCAAAGATCTTCAATACCCACAACACATAATCTTCACATACTAGAAGAATACAAGACATTATTCCACTAAACATTAAAAAGTCTTTCTTGCAAAAATACTATATCTTGCATATTGAAACTTTCACTATACCATCCTTTTGGAAATACCTTCACCAAACAACTCAACAATACCATAACACTCACTTTCTAACCATGTACAAAGCATAGTGACATTAATGACAACACAAGATAGGTTGACATCAATGACAACACAAAATAACAACTCAAGTTTCTAACATGATGCACTTTCTATACCTATGTGATTCACTTGAGTAATGAAAATTATGAATTCTTGAGAATCATGTGATTATGATCTTAATAAATCTTTGAATCTCCATCATTGACTTTAAATGCATGCATTATACTATTTTCATCTTTAAGCCTACTATTATCTTTTGGTGTATTCCTATATTATTTCATGTACATAGATTTGATTTTAAGTACTTCCCTTTCCCTCACCACTTTGGATATTCAAGGGAGAGTTGACTTCTTTTAAATTTGAAGGTTATCTCATAAATCAACTTCCACATTTATTAGATTTCCTATTATTGATTTTAAGATGAAAATATGAGCAACAACACAATTGATAAATAATTCTTCAACTACTTTTAAAATCTTACACACTCTTATTAGTGGTGAGCACCACCAAAAATATTAGGACAACAAATATATCAATCAAAATTCAGTATATATTTTGTGCCAAACAAACAATATTTCTTAATAGTGTTAGATTCTAGTGTTTTAAAGATTCACTTGCACCCACTTATAGTAGTCTAGGTGGTCACCTTCCTTGCTTCACGAGTAATTATAATCTCATAGTATTATGATAGTATATAAAATTAGTTAGGCTTATTTTATTATCAAGTATTCCTTTGAAATTTCTTAATAGTGTTAGATTTTAGTGTTTTATATATTTCATTGATAAATTATAATTTAATATAAATCATTAAACAAATAATTTAGAAGTTAATAATACTACAAATATGAACCATCAATTAAGAAAAGTTTTCAAACTGTCTATCAACATTAATATTATATAGAACATTTAACACTTAGAAAATGCGAACATGGCTCTGCGAATTGTCTCGCAAAAATATCCAGACATTGAGTGACAGAAATGGTTCTTCGGGCAAACAAAATATGTAGTTTCGGCTTACAATTCGGGGAACTAGGCTCCCCTTCCTCAGATGAATTCAGAATGGTAGATGGTGAAACCTAGGAGATATTGGAGGGAAGTGAGGAAGGGCTTACCATTTTCTAGGGCTAGAAGATATGGCAATCAGAATACCCTCCGCTTGGAAGGCTCTTTCAGACCGGCCATCTCCAATAGATTCACCCATTTGCAAAATCTTGAGGGAGGTTTTTTAAAACCGGTTCCTCAAGACAAGCCAAAAAAAATAATGATGATATCGAGAACTTGGATAATTGGAGATCGGGTGCCAATAATGCTAAACCTAATATATCTAAGAAGGAATGTAAGAAATCCAAATCTCTACTTCCTTTCAAACCCACGAAGGAAAAGTCAAAATTAGGGATAAATACTAAATCAGAAGAAAAAAAATGTGTTGGAAATCAATGATAGTTTGGTTGAAAAGATTCAACAAACATGCAAAACATTTGGGGTTTTTACTAGATGGTGTGGACTTGGAGTCCCGTCAGAGGTAGTTGTAGATTGGTTTAAATCTTCCTTCAACTGGATAGCAAGTATTTCTATCTTGTCTGAGGGTTCTTTTTATATTGACTACAGAAATGCCAAGCATAAAAGTGAATTCTTAACAGGTAAGTTCCTGATTTTTAAAGGCTTTGGTTTTAAAATTTTAGATTGGTAACCTTCTTTCAATCCAACAGAATTAGAGTCATTTAAAGTAGATACACTAGTTTTGATCCCTAACTTACCAGTAGAATTAATGGATAAAGAAATTATTAGGAAAATAGGTAATAATTTAGGTAAATCCGTAGAGATTAGTGACAAAGACCGGATGTATTCAAACTATGTATTGATAGTTAATATGGATATTAATGTTAACTCACTCAGCTCTATTGAAATTAGAACTAGGGAGTTGACTTTCCTAATTAACCCCAAAATTTATAGAGGGATTTTAGATTTAGATGTAGCAGTCAAACCGATCTAAGGGTTTTTACCCTCTCAAAAAAACCCTAGGGAAGACCCTAAGTTGGATATTTGTTTCCATATGGAAAAGGGAGGGTTTGTGATCAAGGATTGCTCTCCCATGGCAAGGCAGTTTGATGAGGTAGAAGAAGGGGAAAGTGTAGGTGATAAGAGCATGGATGAGGGGGTTAATTCCTCTCCCTTGCTATCTCATAAGGTGATTGTGGAGGATAGGAAGGGTAGGGATACTGAAACTAAGGAGGAGCAAAGATATTGTGCCCAATAAGGGGTAGGAATGGGAGGAAAATTTAATAATTTATCTAATGTTAGTAAGGATGAAATCAATCTTGATATTGATTGTCAAGTGGTGGGTGAGGTGGTGGAGAAGAATCCTATCCCTAAACAAGATGATGATGTGCAAGTCTGGGGTAGTCTGGTAGAAAATGGCCACCCCAATCATTGAAGGCTCTCGACAGTTTGGAAAAGGCTGAACAAGAAGAGGATTTGGTTCATAAAGAAGAAGAGGTAAACTACATTATCAACTATTCATGTGATTCAGTTACCGAGGACATCCTGGAGAATTTACTAGATGAACTAGTAGATAAAGAAGAGTTAGAATTACAGAAAAGGTTGTTGATGAAAGGGATTATGAAATTTATTAGTCCCCAAAAGGTCTCAGATACGAAGGCCCTTGTTATAGATTTAAATGACAAATAAAATGGTAAAACTTTTGAAGCATTGAGAAGGTTACACCAGATTGTGCAAAATTCTGTAAAAAGAGAGGCAAGAAATCCCTATCGGAGTTGAGAGCTAATGATGGTGAAGTTGAAGGGATGGTTAAACTTAAGGATATGTTTCATGCAAGGAAGGGGAAGATCCTTCCCACAACACCATGAAAGTATTATCATGAAATGTTAGGGGTTTAAAAACCCCTAGCAAGCAATAGATAGTTAAATGCTATCGATCTACCTATAGCTCTGATTTAGTTATGTTACAAGAAATCAAACTAGAAAAAGACGACTTAGCCTCTTTTGGTAAATGACTAGGCTTTAGACATATTACAGGAGTTTTGGCCATTGGAGCCTCTGGATGTCTGGCCATGATTTGGGATCCTCACAATATAGGGTTCTCAATATTAGAAACTCATGGTAATTAGCTCAGTGGCAGAGTCACTAGTTTCAAGCATAAACAAGATTTTATCATTATTAATGTTTATGGACTGACACTAAATGAGGATAAAAGAAGAGTTTGGAAGGAAATAGAGGAATTCACAAGTAGTATCCAGGATCAGACTTGCATTATAAGAGTTGACTTCAATGCTATTATAAATAAATCTGAGAAATGAGGAGGCAAAGGCAAAACTTCTAGAGCTACTTTAGACTTTGTAGATTGGATCCATTGCAATGGCTTGGTAGAGATCAACATGGTTAAGGATGCCTTTACCTGGAATAACAGAAGGTTAGGTTATAGTAATATAACAAAAAAATTAGATAGGTTCTTCATATCAAGAAGTCTCATCAAACTTTGTGTATACCTTAGAAGCCTCAATTCTACCCTTCTCGAGCTCGGATCATTTTTCGATTCAACTTAACATTCTTATGGATTCAGGACCAAAAATATGCCCTTTCAAATTTGAACAGATGTGGCTGAGACACGATAATATTCATAGGCTTTTAGAGGAATGGTGGAAAGAGGCAGAGGTCTTTGGATCTGAGATCTATAAGGTAGTCAACAAGCTTAAGATAATCACGCAGAAGCTCATACTATGGAATAGGGAGCACTTTGGTAATATATTTGACAAGAAGGCACAGGTGGAAGTAGAGTTAGTGGAAGTAAATGAAGCTATCATGTTGAAAGGGATGGATGAAGCTATGTTCCTTAGAGAAAATAAACTCCTTCTTGAACAAGAAAATATTCTTGCAAAAGAGGAGGTCTTTTGGAAACAAATATCCAAGGAAACTTGGCTGGATGAGGGGGATAAGAACACTAAATTCTTTCATAATAGTGTCAAACTTAGAAGAGTCATTAATAGAATCTCTAAGATTAAGAATAGTAAGGGCTTTGAGGTGGTAGAGCCTAAGCTCATCTTTAAGGAGGTAGAAGATTTTTTTTTCAATATTCTCAACATAGATTTGAGCCCTCTTCACTCAGACGAAGACAAGTTTCTAAAATTTATACCCAAATTACTAAGGAAAAAACTCTCTGTCTGACTACTAAATTCTCTTTATCATAAGTAGAAGAAACTCTTATGTAGATGAATCCAGATAAATCCCCCAGCCCGGATGGCTTTCTGACTAGTTTTTTTCAGAAGTGTTTTCCCTTCATAGGGGGGAGGTGACGAGTGCTATTGAGGTCATGAGGAATCTAGGTAATATACGCAAATAAATCATAATACTTTCCTGGCCCTCATCCTAAAGAAGGAAAAGCCTGAATATTTTGACGAGTTCAGACCAATAGCACACTATGTAACACCATTTATAATCTTTTTTCTAAGAAATTAGCTAATAGGCTTCAGAAACTCCTTCCTCTTTTGATTAGTGAGGAACAAACAGGTTTTGTTCTTGGTAGGTCTATTTATGATGGGGTTATTATAGCTCAAGAGGCCATTCATTCTGTCCAGAAGAATGGAACCCCTAGCATGCTCTTAAAACTAGACATTAGAAAAGCCTACAACAAGGTGAATTGGAGATTCTTGTGCAAATGCCTAGAAGCCTTTGGATTTCCCTCTTCATGGATTAACTTGATATTTCAATACATTTCGACACCTAAATTATTAGTGTTAGTTAATGGAGATAACTCCAGAGGGCTTTTTCAGCCCTTCCAGGGGCCTAAGATAAGGAGATCCATTATCCCCTTTCCTTTTCATCATCATGGTAGAATCATTGGGTAGAGATATTTATAGTAAAAGGGAAAGTAGTAAGATCTTAGGAATTGGAATAACTAGCAACTTAGATCCTACCACACACCAACAATTTGTGGATGATACAATGTTATATGGGCTCAGTGATATAGGAGAAGTGAAAGCTTATAAGTAGATCCTAGACTCTTACTCTAAGGCTTCTAGACAAGAAATTAATCCAACTAAATCCGAAGTCTTCTTTTTTAACACAAAGGATTGCTTACAAAAAGACATTTTAATGTTTTGAATTTTAATATGGGTAAGCTCCCCTGCTAATATTTATGTCTGCTCTTAGATAAGGGCAATGGATCTTCAAAATTGTGGAATTCAATGATAGATAGGATTAAGAAGAGGGTAGCAACATGGAAAGGTAAGTGGCTATCCTCTGCAGGAAGAGTGAACATGGTCAAATCAGTTTTGGTATCAATTCCAATCTATCAGTTATCATGTATTAACCTTCCACAGTCCAAAAATGAAGAATTAAGTAGACATCTTAGGTCTCTTTTCTAGCAGGGTGCTGAGGATAAGAAGAAGATCTCCCTCATGGCTTGGGATAAGATGTGTAGGCCAAAGTCAGAAAGGGGTATGGGGATTAAGAATATTAAGGACTAGAGTAGAGCACCAGGGGAAAAATTAGTTTAGAGAATGTTTAGATCCCCCCACCTTAAGTGGGCCTAGATCTTATTCCATAAATATCTTAGTGGTAAGGACCATACTAGCCTCTTTAGGGAAACTTCTCCTTCGAAAGGTTCTCACATTTGGAATTTTATGTTGGATTGCAGGAGAATAATCTTAGACAAATTATCTTGGAACTTAGGCAATCTTGAGGAAGCCCTTTTTTGGATGGATTCTTCGGGAGGATTCAAGGCACTACATAAGAGTGTTAATATAGAGACGGCTAGAGTAGTGCTAGAATCTACATGGGGTAAGCATGTCAAGGACTACATAATGCAAATTGGCAAGGACCTAGCCAAGGGTTTGAAATGGAAATATTTAAATCATGTGGATATATCATAAATGAAAAAATAGAAGCTCCAAGATATCTTTAAGAATACAAAGGTCTCCTTCAACTTGAGGTTAGATACTCTTGTTTGGGATGGATCGAAATCATGAAAATATACCTCTAAAGATGGGTATAGTCTCCTCCTTAGTCAATAGCTCTCCTCTCGCACTTTTGTCCCCTCAGTCTTATGTTGGGACAAGATGTGTTTGCCAAAGGCAGAGTTGTTCTCGTGGTTTTCTCTCCAAAATAAGATTCTTACTACGAACAAATTTAGGAAAATGGGCTTTGAGGGACCCAACAGATGCCCTTTATGTGAAAAGGAAAAAGAAGATAAGGATCATATCCTCCTTAATTGCAATTATGCCTCCAAATGTTGGCTTTGATTATGAAAAAAATTAGGATGGAGCTAAGCTCTCCCTAACTCCATTCTAGGCATGTTTCAGGCATGGCCCATTCTTCATCAACGTTCCCTCTTTGGAAGTTTATGGAAATTGGCCCCTTCTTTGGTAATCTGGGAACTTTTGAAGGAACGAAATAGGAGCCCCTTTAAGGATAAGAAAATGGAATGGCTCCAACTTGTGAATAAAATTGAGGCCTCAATAGGGTAAGTGCACAAAGATGGTGGTCAAAAAGGGGGGTATAAGTGGACACTTTTTTTCTGAAATCAGGTGAACCTGAACTTAGAGGCAAAATTTCAAAGTCATCCACTCAAGATATGAAGATAACTAAAGAAAAAATATTGTATTACTCTGAATCTAGTTTCCAAACTACTAAACTTTTTCAAAATTGGATAAGATTAAGGGGGTCAAATCCTTCGTGCACGAAAAACTGACCCTATTTTTTTCTGAAAAACATAACATAGTGTCTGACGTGCACATCAAAAAATTCATAGTTAGATTTAGTATTTTGACAAATCCTTTGGTAGAAAGATATTTAAGAGTGAGCACTAGAAGATGTGTATTTTTTTATAATTTTTTGTTAAGTATTTTTTTTTAATGATTTTTCCAATCGAGCACATCCTGAAAATTTGGTACCTCTTCATGCGTGAAGCATAAGTTGCACTAAACAAATCGAAAATACAATTTTTTTTTTAAAATTGTAAAGAATCAAGTGCACTACAATAATATATAAAGTTTTTTAAATTTGGATACGTATATCAAAAGTTATTCAGAAAATGGTGCACCTATGTCTGTGAGAACTATGGAGACACTAGTAAAAGAAATTCAATAATAATATGTTATTGTTGTTCAAATTGAAAATAAATTATATGGTTAGAAAGTTCAGAAGATGGGTGAAAATATGGTGGAAATTTTAGAAATACCCACTTTATGAAGTGTAAACCTGATGATGACAAAGTCGATAAACCAAGTTGATAAAATAAAACACGTCAAAAATGAGAGAAATGGAGAGAAATCAAACTTCCAATCCGCAACTTTGTCATCCAGGCCTATTTCCAAGCCTAAAAGTCAAAAGCGTGTATGGGGTACATGTGGTTTAAAAAGCACATATGGGGTATTTATAGTGTAAGAAGCGCGTATGCACATGTTTCCCATTAAATAGCGCGTACGCGCTATCTTTACTATAAACAGCGCGTACGCACTATTGTATAATATGATATTCTATGTATAATATGTGTATATTCATATAATATATGTAATATATAATATGAGTATAATATGAAATTTTATATATAATATGTTTATATACATATAATATATTAAACATATATATACACATGTAAGTGTATCATCTCTCCCTCTCAAACGCATACAAGGTCTCTCTCTCTCTCTCTCTCTCTCTCTCTCTCTCTCCCCTTCTCCCTTCCTCCATACCCCATCCCTCTTTCTCTTCTTCTCTCCCTCCATACCCCACTGCAACTGTGTCTGCACTTCTATAGAAGTAATTGAATTTATTTCTTATCTGCAACTTCCTCTTTGATTTTTATCATGTATTCTCTCCCTCCCTCTACCTCTCCCTTCCCCCCATGTTCTCTCCCTCTCTCCCTCTCCCCTCTCCTCTCCCTCTCTCTCCCTATCCCCTCTCCTCTCCCTCTCTCCCTCTCTCTCCTTCTCCCCTCCCTCTCTCTCCCTCTCCC